>NW_008708986.1:1894958-2339262 GCF_000327385.1 Lottia gigantea
TTACCGTTTTATATATGAAGAACCAAATATAAGAATGTTTAAAGGAGGTGATGAGCAAACGTCGGGAAGCAATACAGTCGACTTTTTAACGGAATAAAGAGGCACACGATCATGTACAGGAAGAAAACCCGCCATGTTGTATCAACCAAACGAAAACGAGGCCAAGCACCAACCGCTTTTTTTACTAAAATTATGACTAACTTGTCGCTGACACGATCCGTTCAAACACTGAAATTAATCAGACAATAATATGCTACTTATCTTACAAGAAACAGAAGCCGATCGGCAAGTAAACGGCTGGTAATCGTAGTTTAAAAACTGCAAAATTACAACAAGTGTTTAACAGCCTTGGCGGGTTTCTCAAAGAATGACCCGGATGTTGTTTTATTAATAGTATGCAGAAAATAACCACACACCACAGGATTGGTTGAAACACAAAATGTATTATTTACAATAATATTTATTTGTGTTTATTTTTCCAAACTACAAAAATCAATGAAGTAGAAATTTTTCTACCAAAAGTCAATATTTATCATAACCTTTAAGAGTAATCTACCCTGCAGGTCAAAAGGTCAAAATTTGATACTTTTTTGTTTACTGTTTTAAGACACCCAATATCATGTTTTGTAGATTTTCCTAATCAACTGGAACAGTGTATTCAGATTCAAAGGTCAAATGCTACTATGGCTACAGCTTTAATAATCTGCAAATTTTAAATTATAAAATATTAACATAAGGCCTCTTAAAGTGTATGGAAAGTCAATTATGGGCCACGTGACACCTACCGTGAATGTTTCTATATATCCTATTGTATCCAACGCCATTACGTCGTATTAATCACATGACCACATGACGTCATTTTTGGAACCATCATTAACCTCATAACCTTTATAGGCTACGTTAATGTTTACAATATTTACATCAAAATGCCGAAGTGCGGTGTCGCGCAATTTTGCAGCTATACCTGTAAAGAAAACAGTTAACATGGCTATCCAAAAGACACTGGTATGGGTCAAGGCGTCGACTGAAAACTCTCAGTCTGTTATTTATTTCACTTCAACACTCTTTATTTTTATAGAAAATATTCTAAATTGGAAAGTTGACATAGCCAGAAAGGTGTTTTAAAATTCGATTCGCATATGAGACCCCATTAGAAATATATTATAGGTTAATATTTTTAATTAATACTAAAAAAATCGGCATTTAAACTTAGCCAAAACGCTGAAATATCAATTTTCCAGCATAAAACGGTGGTAATGGCGGCCATTTTGGAACACCTTTGAAGCGTAACAAAAGCGAAAAATGAAGTTGATTTCATGAAATTTCAGTTTATATCAAACACTAAACTCTTAAATGATTTAAAACTATCATTTCTTAATTTAAAGTATATTTTGAGCGGATAATTTCATATTATTTTAATTATTTGATCAGAAGGTCTACTTTCAATTTAGCATTAATTGGTAGGCCTATCCGATGTGTGTGTTTTACCAATTCAGATTTGGGAATGTAGGAACTCATGATGTTATGAAAATTACCTATTGTCTTTAAAATAAATTATGATTAAGTTACATGTATTATAAAATAGTTTTAATCTTATAATGACTTGTTCCGTACATCACTTATAAAATGAGTGTGAAGAAATCATACAAATAACGACCCTATTTTCCACTATTTACCCCATTCATCAGGGAATATCTCAAAGACTAATCAAGATATTTTAATTCTGTAAAGGTTTTCATCGAGAGAAGATATGAATATTTTGAAGCGGGCGATTTTTAATACAAAATGAACGCTACGAACCAGTCATTATAAATTTATTTCCCAATCGATCTCCATTTTCATGAATTTCGGCAGTGTCATCGTCCTGGTTTGGCCTTTCACTGTCAGTCACCCCTTCCCGAGGACGCCTAACTGACTCGAACTGGTAGCCCACCACACCCCCAAACATTTCGTATTCATCTTCTTCGTCTTCAGAATGAGATGAACTGTGAGTGCTTGACGAATCGTTTTCATTATAATACATAACACCCGCCACATTGTTTATCTGTCAGTGTAGCGTTCCCAGAAACCACCGCGTCAAGTCCATAATTTACGTCACGCATACATTCGGATATTTCCGGAACGTGCTCGTGGTTTTCCGTACAAATCATCGATTTTCCATCAAAATATCACTTTTTCACCCTCACGAATTTTTTTTCCGCGAAAAGGATAGTGGCATTCAATTCAATCATTAATTATTTATCAAATACAAAAGCACACCATATTAAGACTTTCCATACTCTTTAAGGAAATGAAATGAATGGAGTTTTACGTCCTACTTTTCTGCACCATGTGGGCTAATGAAGACGGGCAACGCCATGCAGGGTGCAATGAGGGAAATTTTGCCAGGACAGCGGCATTAGCCTGCTCTTTTTGGATTTCCAACTGTCGAGGGATCTTTAACGTGCACAGCCTGTAGCACACGGGGCCTCGGTTTTTCCGCGAAAAGGATAGTGGCATTCAATTCAATCATTAATTATTTATCAAATACAAAAGCACACCATATTAAGACTTTCCATACTCTTTAAGGAAATGAAATGAAATGAATGGAGTTTTACGTCCTACTTTTCTGCACCATGTGGGCTAATGAAGACGGGCAACGCCATGCAGGGTGCAATGAGGGAAATTTTGCCAGGACAGCAGCATTAGCCTGCTCTTTTTGGATTCCAACTGTCGAGGGATCTTTAACGTGCACACCCTGTAGCACACGGGGCCTCGGTTTATTGTCCGAACGACTAGACGCTTTTTCCATGTCAGTCCCTCGTACCTGCATCACTGACAGCGGGGAAACCGGGTTGAAAAATCCGAAGGTATTATCTCGACCTATGCCGGGATTGAACCCTGGACCTTCAGGTTAGCGAGCAAGTTTCTAACTTACTGAGCCACCGTGGCTCCCTGCCTCTTAATGAGAAAAACAACATTTGCCTATCAACATCAATACTATTTACAGAAAATTTGAAAGCATAAAAGCATGAACAGTGCAGGAGCAAGCTCCCTTCTTGCCAGACGTGGCTCAGAATGATATTAACTTCTTCCCCAAGTTCAAGAGGTTCATCAAGGGAACCCGTTGCAAACATATGGTTGACATCAAGGCCGTGAATATGTGTCTGCAATGATTCCCAGAGCACTCCTTCCAGAAATGCATGCCTATGGCAAAGATTGGAAAGGAAATTGTACGAGGAAACAAAAAAAATCTCCAGTCAGTCTTTTCCAGTATGTTGATAATTAAGTTCAGAGCATGCAATAGAAAGGAAAATGATTCTGAATGGATGACGAGGATCTTTCTTGTAGAAACAATCGGCAACACATATCAAACTAATTTGATATTATAAATCTTGTCGGAAATGCAATATTCTTGTCATGTAAGCTCACGCACACATTTTGCTCAAGATTCATGCGGCGACAAAAACATTGACCAAGACCGTTAGGAACATTTTTATTGACTCTTTTGTTATACAATATCTAGTCAAATAGCATTGATATCTTGTCAAGTACAGGAAGTTGCAATTTACTGATTTTATTGAGAAAAAAAAGCACAATGTAATATAAGTACAATCTTATTGATAAAATAATATAAGAAATATGAATTATAGATTGTGGCCAAACCTTATCTTTTTCTTGATGTAATCAGGTGGTTAGGTACTTGTAGACTAATTTCAATAAGCAGATATGTCATTTAAAGGATACAATTTTTCTGTAGGACGGCATTTTAAATGTGCATCCATATAATAGGACTTAATCTACATGTATATGAGATCCAAGAAAAAGACCTGCAAATTATGTCATATTTTGTGCCTGGATACCAGTATTGTCATAAGTACTTCTGATCCGAACAAACAGTAACAAGTTCAGAGTGCCACTTATGTGCATGGAAGGTTTAAATAGGGCTATCTTTATGTTTAATGTTTAAATTCCTATCGAGCCGTAGTGGCTCAGTGAGTTAAGACGCTTCCTTGCTAACCTGAGGGTCCAGGGTTCAATCAGATAATACCTTTTTAAAACCCGGGTTCCCACTATCCGTGATGCAGGTAAGAGGGGCTGACATGGTAAAAGTGTCTAGTCGTTCAGATGGGACAAAAACCGAGGCCCTGTGTGCTACCGGCTGTGCACATTAAAGATCCCTTGCCAGTTGGAAATCGAAAAAGAGCAGGCTTATGCCGCTTTCCTGGCAAAATTTCCCTCATTGCACCCTGCATGGTGTTGTCAGTCTTCATTAGCCCACATGGCGCAGAAAAGTAGGACATAGAACTCCATTCATTTCATTTCATTTTTCACAATTCCTTTAAGTTTATAAATTCAAACAGATGTAGCAGAGAAATTCCAGACATTATATAACATTTATTCATGGTTATATTATAAATAATCTGTATCATCTAATATACAATTCATATAACAAGTTTTCTTTCATAAATTTTTAGTGTGGAAAGTCTACAGCTTATGCCTAAGATCCGGTAGAAAATGAAAAACACATTAAAATTGTAACCAAGAGAGTGAGCACAAAGATTTTCTGGAAAGATTTATGGAAACTATAACCGAAATTATAACTTGCAAACTTGATCTTCTTTTTAGGTATATTGATAGCAAGACAAATTGATACATTTGACCATTTGTTAACAAAAATGACTTGAATCGAGGAGCAAGATATGTCAACAAGAGTAGCCATTGTAAACAATGTTAATCACACTTAACTAATGTTTACAACATGAAATGCATGTGTTAATATTTGACTTGAGTAACCAAACTGTTAAATAGTATCAATCAATTGTATCTTTGTTTTAGGAAAGGCCAGATGCATTTGTTGCTTTCATTTTCTTAGAATCAAAATCAAATGAATCAGGGAGTGATGCATAGAGATTGTAGAGATTGAAATTGATATTTCTGAATTTAAATCCTTTCAATTAAATATTATTGCTATAGAATGAATCTACCATGGCCTGGGATGATGAAATTTTCAATGTAAAGCAGTAGTCTTCCTGCGAAAATCTTGATTATCAATTATAGATTTGTTGAATTAGGATCTGTTGTCACCAACAAAAGTGTCAATAACTCTTTTATATTAAAACACGAAACGTACAAAATTGTCTTGTTTATACCTAATAACTTCTTATTGTTGTATGCTTATACATCAAATATATACAACTCTTTCAATATTGGTCAAATGGCCATGAAGATATTTTCTCAATGGATGAATGATACTTGTAAATTTTGACATCACCTTTCGTGGAGACACTAATCACTATGTGTGTATTTTAACCCTTTGTTTCCAGATTTGTGTTAACCCATGTAAATATTGACTTCCAAAAAGACTTGACTGTCTGGCCCTTTAACCAAATTAGTCTTGATCTACCAGACTTAGTGAGCTCTTACCAGCCATGTTAAAAGTAACAATTGATTTGATTGGTTTAAACTCATCATATCCTAGACATTTGTACATCAATCATATTAATCTTGCCGTTTGTTGACGCTTCTAGATCATCATTGCCAAAATAAATCTTGAGTTATTATTTTTCGATCATTTATGTCTGCGAGACATTTGGCAGTTACTGGTGTAAAATTAGGCCAGTAAATCCAGTGAGGATATAGGTCACATTTTATTCTCACAGTATTTCATCTTCACATTCACTTTCAATAAGTTCAGCCAAATTAAATCATGAAGCAAGATAGAAGATTGCTCACTGTTATGGAGATTCTGGAAAATTAAAATAACCAAACCAGATCAGCAACCAAAATGGCTAATATGCTTGTTGTATCTGAATGACATTGCCATCCAGAACTTTCAAGATCTCAGAAGAGGGAAAGTTCTCACAATCTTTGGCACCTAGTGTGGTCACTAGGCATAAACTAGTTGTATCTAAATCATACATACAGATATCAATCTTCACAACTTTCATACTTTGAAAGAGTCAACAGCTCAAGGGAAAAAAATATCAGAATTTTATGAAAAAGAATCATTTGTGAACAATCAGCTATCTTCTTCTAGCTTAACTTCCCAGGTGTAAAGTGTCACATGTATTTTGTTGATGGAGGCTAGCTTCAAGACAACTTACTATATTGACATGTCACGAACTTTGATCTTTTGAACCTCTAAATGACCTTCACATGAAAAGGAGGACATGCTAAAAGTTTTGTAAAAGTTTTTACACTGGTATTTGAAAGGTCATTAGGTGCTATATTTGCAGATTCAAATTTGTACTAAACCAAAGGTGGTTCTGATTGGGCAGCAGCTTCCTAATAAGTTTACAGCAGAATTTTTCAAGAGCTATGTTCAAATGACTGATGTCTAATTGCCATTTTTGTGGAGATCAGGAATTTCAGATGCTAAATTGGAAATGAAAAGCAAACATGATAAATATAAGATACAATCCATTTCAAATTCTACTGAACATGATTTAAAGAAAGATTTTCTCAGATCATGGTTGACCAGTGTAGTCACTCACAGAAAATCACTCCAATAAAAGTATACTTGAACTTAGGCATAAGTACTGTCTTGTATTTCTGTTTCCATGGGTATGTCCAGATTTTCCTGGAATATTCTTGTACAAAATAGTAATAGACAAAATATTTCTTAAAAATAAATATATTCATTTTTTTATTTCACATAAATCATAGTAATCATTGTAGAATAGTTTATATTTGTCTCTGTGCATGTCTTGAAATTAATTAAAAAAACATACAAGTTTTCAACTCAGTGCATTTTTACTACCTACGATATTTTTTTTTTATTATGACTACAAAAAAGAAGTGAAAATAAACATCTATTTTTAACATGAATAACCATTCAGGTTACATTCTTTTATCTACCAGCTATTCCTTGATATGAACAAACTTCTTGGCAATAATCGTACTAAACCAAGTTTTTATACAAAACAAATATTACTGCAATTATGACAGTGGTCAAGAAGTCATACAATAGGGGTTGCTTGTAATCATATTCACACTGTATGTAGAAGAGTGTTGATTAGTCAGTTTGAAAATCATGTGACATCATGAATACTTATTACCTCAATCTCTAAAGTGAAACACATTAGAAATAAGTAATGATTTTTGGTGTGTTGAAGAGACGATGCTGGAAATGGTACATGTCAAATAACAGGAATAGACACACATGCCTTATAATAACATTTTACCATTCCATTGACAATATGGCTACATCTGTCCATTGTTATAATTCTATAGTACTAAATACCACATACCATCAAATACTAGTTTCACCTTTAACCTATATTAGTACCATCAATAGTATGTAAATTACAGCACCTGTGTGGGGTTCTCTGAAGGTCAATGTCTACAGATAAACTACATGGAAATATAAACACCAGATTACAGACTTATGGTACCAATACGAAAAGATCTGACATCTTTGATGTTGATGCTGTATCTTTGAAACCTGGCATTTCATTTGTTGACCAATCACATTTTAGTCTGCGAAACTGGAATTTTTTAGCTGAGCTAATGCGTAACAGTGTTCACGGCTCACCGTCAAAATTTAAGCCTTAAAATCCATGTGTGTCCAGAATTACCTGCATTTGAATGTCAAAATGACGACTCGTCAATTTAAGATACTTATTAGTGAGTAAAATTACTAGTTTGAAGTACCGGTATTTTTAAACGAATTATTGTGTTGGAATAATAATTCTGTGTTGCAAAAATATTTTTTAGTATAATTTCTAATTTCAATGACCACTGATTGATAAATCTAGTCTCTAACAACTGATTGTTTAAGTTTCCCAATGTTGAAGGCAGAATATGTTTCTGCAATCATAGCTGATAGAAAATAGCCAATTTCTATTGTTTGACTGATATAAAGTTTGAGTTTCATTCCCCAGAGTCAAACTTTACTTTTTGTCAAACTACATGTTGATGTGAGTTTACATAAAAATAATTAAAATAGAATTTTTTACATCCTGGCAAGAAAAATATGTCAGCCACAGCTCAAAGAAGTATTGATTTGAAATTTAATTGTAAAGTTTCTTAGTCCACCTGAACACCTCATTAGGATAACAAATACTATATCCTCTTCCTTTTAAGGTTGTTTTCTTGTACTGGCTATGGCGTAATCCAAAACTGTCTTATCTGATAATGCAGATGCAATGAAAGTTACTGTGGCTAGATTGGAAATGAAATTTGCTGATAGGAAAGAATGGTACGAGGAAATTGTTCATTTTAAATATATGGCCATTTAAAATCTCTTCAGATTGTTCAGGATGTTGGAAAATCCCAGTAATCTTTATATAACTGTAGCTCACAATGACTAAATATCTAGCAGAGGCTGCTAAGATTCAACAAGTTTCAGACTAGTGATGGATTAAAGCTACCACGCATTCAAAAGTCAACTTAACACTGTATGTTATTTCAATGATTTTTTACATGAAAGAAAGACAGTTTAATTCTAATCCTTTTTTACCAGGGACATAACAAATGGGAAGTGAAATGAAATCTATGACTACTATAATCTGTCTACATCAGAGGTTTTTCTACAATTTCAGTTGAAAGGAACAATTATGCAAGAACAGATATGCAAAGTAAGTTCTACCAGGCAGAAGGATAACAACTGCATTGTCACCTGCAGGGCAATAAGGTGCCATTGGTTAGAAACTAATAATCTCCTGATGCAAATAACCATGGCTATCATTCTCTTTCAAAAAATTGTTTATTCTATTTAAGTATCTCTTTACACTGGTTGTGCTTTCTTTTTCTGGCACTCATACATTTAACAATGCAAGTGGTAGCAAATTCAAATAAGATGGTGTAAACTTCATAACAATCTTGATGTTAATTGGATTTAGTGGACCAAATATATAGGTAGATCTCAATTATAGTTAAAGTACCCAAAGCAATGTTATGAAAATACAATGTCAGGTTTCATGAAAATCCAAACATATACTCACAATAGTCAGCAGACAAGAGTAATTGCCTGTGGTCAAGACTATCAATTCAATAACTAGTGGCAGAGTTTGAATGTGGCAGGAGGAAGTATCTTGGGGTTTCAAGAATGTCTAGCAAATGATGAAATAAACACCTAGTTTTATTATTGTACAAGGAAGCAGACCACCAATGTTTATATAAATAATACTCTCTTACTCATTTGTCTTCTCTTATTCTAAAATTATTCTATCAGTGTAACAGGTACTTGCAGTATATTATACTCTACAGTCATTATTAGAATTCTTGAATAATACAAAAGAATCATTCAAGAGTAAGAGCAGACTAATAGTAATTAGACCAAACTTTTCATTCCATATTTATATTAGCTTTTATTTTTACTCGAACACTCTAGATAAGGTCTAACATCTCCCTTCTTTATTCTTTGTATGAATAATGTTCATGATGACATCTTCATTAACCAATCAAATCATACTGGTCTGGTCTCAACAGCCAATGACAAATCGTGTTTCAAAAACAATTGGCACAATGTTCAGTTTCTGGATTTAATAAACTAATTTTATGGTCCTCCATACACACCTCTTTGTTTGCGCTTCCATTTACAGCTCTGACAAGGTTAGGAATTTGATTGTCCGGTAGTGTCATCAATCAGATGAAAGTTATATAGAGGAGTTAGACCTTATCTTGTGTGATTAAGTAAAATTGAAAGCTCATAAACATACAGAATAAACATTTGGTCTATTTAGACTTGAGTCAGGTGACCGAATATTTTCACATTTTTGGCAAATTTGATGCCTATCTGACATACGTTTTTGTCCACAAAAACATACCTCATCATTTATAACATCATTTGTAAAAAATAAATTCTGCAGGGAGCCATTTTTTCAACCATTTTTCAGAAATATTGTCAATTGTTCTCTCCATCATTTAAAATGTAAGTCATTTAGATTGAAACAGATAACCAACATTCAATAAAAAAAACCCTTGATCATTTTCCAGTTAACACTATTGTCAGCTTGGCCACAATTCATCTCAACACATTGTGTTTTATACAGATCTAATGAAATTTTCTTCCTATTATGTTCAATGAACTATTTCAATTGTTTTATTTTTGCAACAGTTGCAGGAGACAAGCTACCTGCTAGACAACCACAAGTCACATTTTTAACTTTTCAGTCATTGATTCAAAATGCAAGGTATTTATATTTCTGATTGATTTGATCAGTCGTTTAGGTTAATGACAATTAACTCCTTCTCTAGCTTACTATCATAGAACTTTTTCACAAATTTACATTTTTTACAAGACACTGATAATACTTTTTATATCAACCTTCTGAAAAAACCAGAACACTCTCACGAGCAGAAGAAAAGAAACACTCTGTTGGGAAACCAAAACATGTTGATCTATCACAGTTTGAACTGTTAAATAAGGCAATTTAAGGAAATCGTAGACTAACAAATTTCTGGTATTCTTGAAGGCTTTAATTTCAACATGGTAAATAAGGACATTTATAATCGTTAATGATGCCTTGATCGCCCAGACGGAAAACGACAGGACAATCGATTGATCATAGAATGATATAAGACCATATTAAATGACTGGATGTTCCAAGTTATATTATAAGATATTGTGATAATCACGATGAAAATTTACGAATATTAAGTCAGAATCACATTTCAGTGGACTGAAGGGTGTCAAATAACTCCACAAAATCAAATAACATGTGAGAGATCAATACATAAAATGTCTTCCTCAACAATTCCTTCATATTTTTTTTACAAATTGAAAATTGAAACTCAGAAAACAGATAACAAGAAAAAAGGAAAATCTTGATAAATTGTTTCAAATACTTTAGTTTTTAGGTCAATTCCATTTAAATTCTGAATGGGAATAGAACGTAACACAAGCTGAATTGAGTTTTAAAGAAAGTTTATTTATCAAATGTCAAGATAGAACTAAATTAAGAACTTTAAGAAATCAGTGAGGAACGATTCAGTTGAAGCAATCTAAAAAGATTCTGTAAACCAAGAGTCAACTAAAATGGATCACATGTGTGAGTGGAGATTTGTAACTTTTTATTAATGTCACAAAAAATAACAGGCTTTATACTAAGAACCTTTGATTATTGTTAAAATAATATGTGCAAACTAGCAATCTTGTCAACCCTCACACTCTTGGCAAATGCACCATTCAAAACTGAAACTTTGGGAGTGAGAGAGGAAACAGATTTTGCTTGGATCCCAAGAAACTAGTGCCAACTCACCGACTTAAAACTTATTTTTAAAAAATTCACCATTATTTGAAAGGTTGAACATCCCCTTTCTCTTCATAACTTAATTGCTCTAGTGATGTATGAAGACAATATATTGTGGAGATTGAAGAGCTAATATTTACTGCTTGAATTGCCTTATTAAAAATTCTTATTCCACCTAAAATAGTTCAGAAAATTCAAGTCAATGACCCCCCTCTCAGAATACCCAACTCAACATCTGATTTCATCTCTCAAATAACTGTTTCTCAGAATGTAATTGTTGGGTTGAAACAGGAAACAACATTTCAGCCATTTTCGTCTCAATAAAATCAATATAATTACCAGATGTAAGATTGTGATAATCAGGAAATCTAAATTGAGAAACCTATCATTTTAGAACAACAGATTTACGTTCTAAATCAGAAGTAGGCCACGACTATCCTTTCAATGCATTAACAGAACCATTCAGGTAACAGAACTATGAAAACAAATGACAGTATGACTAAACTAGTTTCTATTTACTACCAAAAATAATGGTAGAAACCTAGTAAAAATATCCAAATATCACTACCAATGACTGAATTCTAGCCTTAGAAATAACATTTTTAACATTTCTGCTACTGCAGTTCACAAACCATTTTCTGCTAGAGGGAGAATGGGACAGAGAATTTTTTAAATTAGCCTCATTAAGTTGTGTCTAAATCAATAAAGATATCATTGATATTGACTTTCTTGATATTAACTTTCTTGAGATACATATCTAATCAAGATACATGACTAATCAAGATAATCATTGTACACAATATAAATAGCTATATATCTAACCAATTAGAACCTGTAATGTTCAAAACATCAATTTTCTCTACAGTGCATGGAATTAAATGTTAATCTTCCAGTGCTATAATTAACTTCTGTTGTTCTTTCTTCAGCAACTCAGCAAATGAGAGACTTTGTTGCTAACCAAGACAATTTTGATGATAACACTCATATTGTAAAAGTTGCAACTGTATGATCACACATTTCAGCTGCTTTTCAGCTGTGTTTATAAAACCTGATGAGGCCAATAATCCAGATTCTGTGTGAAACATATCCCTTGAAGAAAAAATCTAGAAGAGCCTAATCCTAAGCCCCTAATACCTCTTACATACGGCATAAATCTGTTAACCCTCTCTATAATAGTGTGTAGGAAGATCGTTAAAAGACTACTCAGACAATAAACCATTTAATTTCCATTCCACCTCACTAGGACACCGACTCCAACTGAACTATGATTCCAATTACATTCCTGGTTTTTTTTTCCACCAATATAATCATGGTTAAATACAGCAAGTCATTGGTATTGTCACTGTTTACATTATACCACAATACTGTAAGACATAAATTTCAGTCATAACTTCAGTTTAAAAGCCAATGGTTGATAATAGCACTATCCAACTACAGTTAGGACTGTGTTCTTGATTCTATATAATTTTAGATTCTGTTCCAAGTCTAATTATACTGTAGATATGGTGCTTGGAAATAACAAAACAAAAGCATGGTAACAAATAATCTAAGAGTTTGAGCAAGTTGACAAAATTGAAAGATAAACTTGTCAAATACGACAAATAACTCATAGAGGAGAACATAATTCAATTTAAATATACATCCTACATAAATCCATTAAATTGACAATTCAAATCAACAATAATTGAAAATTACATTTACTATTGGTAATCACATCAAAGTTCAAAATTCCGTTTTAGAAAAATTTAACCTGATCAACAGTTCAATTTTGTTAAACCATACAAAGTTGTGTATGTGAATCTCTTTATATTGTTTCAGAATTTAAGTTGTACAAATATTATTCATAGAAATGGAGACCAGGAAAGCCATCTCATAAATAATAATCTACTGTACTTTTTGTGTACTTTTATTTAAAAGTGTATTAACTAGGTAACCAGAAGTTGAAAAGATAGCTTGCCAGGCAAAGTAATATATGCCAAATGGCAGCTTTGATTTTAAATAAAAATATTTAGCAGTACAGTAACAATCACAAGTATGAAATATTCAACCTTCAGTCATACACTTCTTTTGAACTCTATAGAGCAATACTGAATAATATTGAGTATGAGTTATCACCCTTGTTCTTGAAACGTGTTCAATTTTTAGCTCGTGAAAACTCGAGAAGGCAAATATTCAATCTTAAGTGCGGGACTGAATAATAAAACCAAGTTTCGTCAAAATACAGCAAGAATCATGCCTTTTAGAGCTTAATTTGAAAGCGTTTTCAAGAACAAGGGCAATAACTCAGACTAAATATTATTCGATTCATCTGATTTTCAATAGAGTTCATCCTTGGGTGATTATGAACATTCATACCAAGTTTTGTCAAAATCCGTCAAGAATTGTGTCTTGTAGAGTGTTTACGAGCAATTGTGGATGGACGGACGGACATGGGTGACGGAAATATACGCCCCCCATTTCATGTGGGCGTATATCAAAATTAGAACAGCTTTTTTGTCTAAAATTGTAAAATAACCTATAAATTTATGTTAAAAGGGAGAAAGTGTTGTCAGGCAGTGCCTGATGTTTTTAATATCCCCATTGCAAATAAACCAGCAAGCAATGAAATATATTTGAAATCATAGGTATTGTTAAGAGGAATGTCTATTGTAATTGTCTTATTTCAACTCATAGTCAGAATTATATCATCATTGGCAGGATTCAGATGAAATTTCCCTTACATGCTTTCAGCTATACATAATTAGTAGTTAGAACATAGCTTACAATACACTTTACTTCAAACGAGCTATGGAACATAAATTCTGTTTGATGGGAAAAGGAAATTTCAACCAGTCATTTCTAGAAAATTCTGATCAAAATTAATTACTTTCACTTTGACAGCTTTGATAATAGAAAAATCTAACGAGCAATTTGACGGCACTTTAAGCCATTTCAATTTACAGCCAAGATAGCATATCATTTTGACGGCACTTACAAGGCTGTCAATTTGAAGGCAGGAGAGCATGTCAATTAATTACCAAGCAGGACAAATTGACCAGTCTCATTAAACTAGACTCCAAATATCTCATGTAAATGATGTGATTATAGGACAGCTTGTACCAGAGGCTAGAAATCAGGGTTAGAATTAATTGTTCACAAGTCCTCTAGGTAACAAATCATTTATTTGCAAAATTGAGGTTTTCGTGAATGCACAAATGGCATCATGTCTGCTACAGGCAGTTTGTTAAGGGAACACAGAGCATTGAGTCATAAGATATTGCCTTAGTCTTAAGTTATTGGAAATATCAAGAGCATAATAGGATTAAAAGGAACTAGTATGAAAAACTTGTTTGAGCTTTCTGACAATGTTCCTCAGCTGGAACTTTATGCGACATTGCATAGACATTTAGTGATCATTAAATGCTTGGATAATAGGCATAAAGGAAGATTAAATATAGTCATAAAATTAAATTCAAACTTGTTGGAGTTTCAAAAATTTCTGATCTTTAATGCTTTGTATCCATGACAACATATTGAACAATTTAGACAACAGACACAGTTTTGCATTATCAATATATTAATTAGGAATTATTAATGGAAAATGGAACATCAAACAATAGTTAAAGACCTAATGAGACCTTATTTCCTCAAGACAAAGACATTTCAGTTCTTGTTACGGTCTTCAACCAAGCCATAAATTTAATAAATCTAGACATGGTTTTTAAAATAATATAGGCTACAAATACTGTATAGTCAATCAACATAAACCTTTATCTGATCAAAACAACAGGCTTATGTTTGTAACCTTTGAATTGGTTTGCTGTTGCATTTTTCAACCTGATTGGATTGCTGTTGCATTTTTCAACCTGATTGGCGTGCTGTTGCATTTGCAAACATGATTGGTTTGCTGTTGCATTTTTCAACCTGATTAGCCTGCTGTTGCATTTGCAAACATGATTGGTTTGCTGTTGCATTTTTCAACCTGATTGGCCTGCTGTTGCATTTGCAAACATGATTGGCTTGCTGTTGCATTTTTCAACCTGATTGGCTATATGAAATTATGCCCTATTCTAAAGTTTTTTTTAGATTTTTATCTAGTCATAGTCATTCTTGTAACAATGCATCGAGTAAAATATTCATTTATTCAGATTGGACTGAAGGACGAAAGGAAACAAAAGTTATATTCAAAAATGTTCCTAAAGTGAGGTCTTTTGTCCTGATCCAGTTTTTATGCAGGTGTATAAGAAAGGATGCATTACAAGAATCCATCTGGTGTCAGCTCAGCACATTCATTAAAATTGATTTGTTAAATTAAATTATGCCTGCTTTTTAAATGTATTATGCTTTTTTATCCTGTATTGAAACAATATACATTTATTTCAGGACAGAAGGAGTCTATTCATATAAGAACATGAGGCATTCAAGGTCAGTAGAAAGCTGTTCCTTAGATGGTGTACCTTATTTCTATTTCTGTGTAGGTATTTAAGAAGAAAGGATGTATTAAAGTAAAGAATGTATTAAAACAAAGGATGTTTTAGAACAAAGGATGTATAACAAGGCCTACTTACAGCTCCATATTGAAATACTTGACAAATATCAACTTACCTGAAATGTAAAATATATTAATAAATTGATGAGTATTTAAAACTACAATAGTACTACTACTACTATAGACATCTTGTTGTAAATCTAAAATACGACCAAACTGTTGTAATGCTACGTCAGATCAGGTAAAGAACTTTCAAAGCGGAAATCTTTAGTATTGGCATAAAATTATTTCCCTGCTGTTTTGGGACAAACATTTTTTGTCAGAAAAGCAATCATGAATTTTAACTCATGCACATTAGGGGGCATATTAGGGAAACAAATAATTTAGGATTCAAAAATATACCCCAGATAGTGCTTTAATTGGATAAATATCATTAATCAAACACCATATTGGACAAGCAAAAGCTGGAAATCCTCTCTTAATTCAAAATCAGATAAACATTAATTCTAGGTCAAGTCAATCTTAAGTCATCTTATCCCAATATATTCATAAGTTAATCAGTGGATTAAAGTTAACCTGTAATGTATTCTATTCACATGTTGGTCAAGCTCGGACACAAACTATAGTAATTAATGTCTGGGCTTATTTACCAGGGAAACTGAAGATTTTCATCCATATTTCCATTCTGTCCACTTGTTGCCATGGACACCAATATAGTGCTATGTATCATTAGCTTCAGCATGCAATTATCAAATATTAATTTTCTCCATGGGTTACTTCAAATCTAACATTGTCAGTGAAATTCAAATAGGATGAGAAGTCTTGCCTACTCTTATGACATTGAAGCCTAGAGCTGATTAAGCTCAATTCCATTGACATATTGAAACTATTCAACCTTCAGTCATACACTTCTTTTGAACTTTAAGGGTGATACAAAATACAATACATGCCAAGTTTTGTCAAAATCTGTCAAGAATTGTGCCTTATAGAGAGTATACTAGTTCTAGAGTTTTCACGAGCTAGAGTTTTCACGAGCTACAGATTAAACACGTTTTCAAGAACAAGAGCAATAACTCATGCTTAATATTTTTCGATTCTTCTGATTTTCAATAAGGTTTATCCTTGGGTGATTACAAACACTAACATCAAGTGTCAAGAATTGTGCCTTCTTGAATGTTTACAAGCCAATATATACGCTCCCATTTCAATGTGCAGCAAATTTTAAGGCAGCCTAAGCTTAAGTCAATTTTGTTGCATTTTTGATTTAACTGAAGGAAGATACAATGCAGTTAAAATTTGAAATAGAAATTATACAAAACCTTATAAATGGCATACAAAGTTTGCAAAAATAAGACAAAAAAGCCTCTAGTTAGATTTTCTTGTGATTACAATATAATGTGTCCATATAACAGCAGTTTCTTTGACACATATTCAAATAGGCATAAACTAAACAAGAGGCAATCATCTATGGTAGGAATAAAATTTAATGATGACTCCTTGAGTTAGAAATTTTAATTGCCTTGAGCTGGTAATAGCATTTACCACATAGTTCCATCTTACAAAACAATTCTGACTGACCTATCCAAATCAATCAAATGCATGTCAAGTAGAAAATCCAGTAAAAATTTAAATTCAGATTAAACATCTGAAATCTTAATTAATGATTTTCAAAATCGGGTTCATGGAAAAAACAACAATGGAATGGAAAACAAATGCATTCTGAAACTGTAAAGATTTATCGAGTTGCTAAGCTGATTAAATCTTTAACTCTTCTATTTAAAAGAGAAGAAATAGTGCGGTAATTGAATTATATATTGTAAATTGGTCCAGGGAGACGTGGATGATAAAATACCTCACACTTTCTTCTCAATTCCATCTTTAATCACATGGATTAATCAAATATGGTCTGAAAATTATTGTCTGATACTCCCAGAAGACATTGCTCATTTCAACACTTCCTTTCTGATTTTACTGAGTGTCAATTTCACACTCTCTAGACTTCTTACAAGATATCTGTCTCCCTGTAGATTCCAGACAGATCACTTTCAACAATTCTTAACCCTACAATTTACTATAGTCTCCAACTCTTTTTATGGATATGAAATTATCTAGTCTGTTGTTTATGAACAAAACATCAAAGGCTCATTTCTTGATATAATATTATCCTTGAAAGCAGGCAACAAAAACATGAATCATGTTTCTCAAAGAAAAGCATCTGAAAGGTGTGAATAGTAGACATACTTTCAGGTACAGTTTTTTTACTTCAGACAAAACACATAGATTGTCATCTTATGCTGAATGACACATGTTTCTGATATCCAAAGTATCACTAGATCAACTGATTTGGAAAACAACTTTCATCAATATCGGTTGAAAACTAAGAGTAATAGCATGTTCAAGATTTTGGGGCAAGGGCAATAACTCTGCTTCTAACGGTCGAAAATTGGAACTTGATCGCCGTTTTAAGAATATATATACACATACCGAATTTCATTTGATTCCATCAAAAAATCTAGTTTTTAGAGCGTTTACAAGCAAATGTTGACCGACGGATGGACTGACAGACAGGGGTGCCAACAATATACGTCCACATAGGGAGATATGGGCATATAAAGTATCAAGTAAAAAACATACTCCAGCTTGTCATTCAGACAGTGAAAAGTGTGAATAGATGATAATTCTTCCTCTTGACTAATCCGACAGTGACAATCTCACTTCATTTGTCTCTGGTCACATGAATGAGGTGACAAATGACACGTTTGATCCCTGGTTTGTCAGATTTAAGGGAAGAACATACTAAGTACAGGTGTCAAATATCAGATAACTATTTCTACATGGTCACTTTAATTATAGATATACATATCTTGAAGTGTCTTTAACACACACTGAACTCACTTTGATGTTATTTCACAAGGTTCTGTAAATATAGAATTCCATTATTTATTTCATGTGATTTTTTAAATATGAGTAAGTTTGTAGAATTAGAATTATGGGTCAGTATTTTCTTGGGTTGTCAGGAAATTATCTTTCAACAGATAAAAAGCAAAGATTCTGTGTTTTAACATTCAAGTAATGGCGAAAACAAAAACGAAAATATTTTATCTTAAAATCTGCTCTACTTTTGTATGTTCAAATCAATAAATTGCAATCAAATCTTGTTTTTTGTGTTCAAAATTTGAATGAAAAGTTGAAAACAACATCAATATTGACTTTATAGTCCTAACAGATTCTTGTTAAGAGAATTTAAAACCTCAGCAATAAAAGATGTTGTTTTAGTCTTGTACATATTTCACTTCCAGTGTTAATGTATCAAGATGTTTTAGACATTATAAGAGGAAAGTGTTAAAAGACGAAATGTTAACACTTTTATTAACACTCTCAGGTGAACACATTAAAGCACTTTTAAACAAGATTAAACTGTTCTTACTCAGAACAGGTCAAATTGACAAACTTGGTCACAAAGTATCCTCAGATGTTAGGAAGAGTAAGCATGATATAGCTTGATAATGTGTAGTTTCATTGGAAAATTAACCGATGCAATTAATCAAAAGGTAACTTTTGAATATTAAATTTTTATCCATTTGTTAAAATTTTTCCAATTATATTATTCTATTTTTCAACTTGAAACCCGTTTTAGAATAACCACATAGGTTATGTTGTTTATTTGGTATATGTACATGTATTGTCAAAAAATAATCTCTATAAATATTGTGTCTGATAGAAAGTTACCATGTAGGTGTATAAAATGTTGATTCATTCCGACCTAGATACCTGTAATCAATTCACAACTACAGTAGAATAAAGAATTCAGAAATAAAATGAGATTGAGAAATAAAACGCCATTGTTACATGAATTTAACTGATATTGACTATCGCTAACTCACTTTAATTAATTGGTTTAAGTATTGTCGTGGAAACTATTCAATTTTTATCTCTTAATCAACTTGTTCTTTAGGGATTTCTCACTACTGGTTATGATAACACTGGCTTCACGCCATACTTGCCGTGTGTTTTATTACTCCTATCAAATCAGACAAGTGGAGCTGTCACGTTAATTTTTTTATTAACTATTTTTTCGATAATAGTCATATAATTAAACTGTTATTTCTTACTAGCAAAGTTAATTTGTTATTATAACTTGCGATTATTCTTGATTTAAACTAAAGTTTTATATCTAGAAATATGCTACAACTCTCCTAAACCTTAAGGAACTAACTTCATTGGCAAGATGGATCTGAAGTCTGAACTTCATTTTCTATTAGGTGACAATCAAAATTTAACTTGATAAACCAAAACTGATATTTGGTGTGATACATTGCTAATCAAATTTTTCACTAATTGAACCCTGATGACAGAGAGTTAGATAGAGCTTGCTCCCCAATTCAGTTTATATGCATAAAGATGTATTCTTACTACATCTGACAGAGTCACAGTGAGTAAATTGATTTCATGTGAACTGAAAAAAACAAACACCTTTCATTATTTGGGATATAAATGAGAGAGAATTAAGTATCAATTTGTAATGTTTAATGAAAATGGACAAGCTTATCATTCTCAACAACCTCCCTAATCAGATGATTGCATGTTAAAATTATGGTTAACACAATTAAATTAACATCCAACAATATAAAATAACCAGTAAATTACATGTCAATCAAATACATTATGAAATAAAAGTTTTACAAAGTGAGGACACTTGAATCTGTAATCGGTTGTACTTCTTTTACTATTACTGATTGAGAGTGGGTTTTTATGTTTTAACTTCTGCTATCCATTTTCATTATCAACCCTGTTAACAGTCATAGTTTTCAGAAGTGTATGGATAACTTGTTTCAGCATTGGAAAAGTGTAGGAGATAGCGGTGTCATGTCATCTTTGAGTGTTTCCTGTGAAATTTCATGTTCAACTCTTGGAACTTTCAAGGGGTTGTAAATGTCAAAAATTTAATTTTGTAAATTTTAAGTAAAATAAGACAAAGTATAAATAACATAATCAAATTATGAAGAGTCTGTTCTTCTGGAGAGTATACATGTAACATTGTAACCTTTCCATGTCTGTTGAACCACTTCCAAATTTGTTGCATGGACCCATGCTAAAAACACAGGGACACAACAAATCTTAAAATCGGCAAACCAAACAATCCTGTGAAGATATAACCATATTGAAAGAGTGACAGAGGCTAATAAAAAGTGAAGACAGTTTAATATTGATAGCATTATTTATATAAACTACTTTAACCTTTCCATGTTTTGTTATAATCTATATAAACATAGCTACCCAGTCAAACAAACCCTGTGACACCATGATACAGGGTGGCTATATTAAACTGAACTGCTAGTTATATTAAGAAATTTTGTCACTATATTAAGATTGTGCCTCAACTTCATTTTGTACATTGTCTTGTCTCACTACAGTCACGCTTCATTACATTATCTTACACCTAAATTTACTATAAAACCACACAGCTTTGTAACCATATACCACAAGCAATTAAGGTATGACTAAGTCTTTTGGCGTGAAACTTACATCTACCCATCTAGAAGACATTCAAAGGGTCATTTTTGCCAATCACTTTGATAGTTACATGAATACCACAAGGGGCTAACTTATGAACTATATGTAGCAATTCTTCCCTCTAACACTGGGTTTAAACACTGACTTGTTTAGGAAGTTTATATTAATATTGCTTCTTGTCTGCTGGGCAAGGGATCCATGTCTTAACAAATATCAAATATTCAGGTAGGAATTCGCAAGCCTTGAACTAATTCAGATTTCAGGAACAAATTGTAATTGGAATCTCCATATAAATATTAACATACTGGTTTGGTAAGACCTTTTTAATCAAATATACCCTCTTCATTCAATAGAAGAATGCATTAAACTCCCTTTTATTGTATACATTTGCATATATTTTCATCATTATGAAAAAAAAAGTTTTCAAAACATATAAATGATTAGAAAAGGTATAACCTTCACCCTTACATTTACAAGTTGTCAACTAGTAGAAGCTTTCAGTTTACAGACTTGACAAACACTAGGTCTATTCATCTAACTTTCCCAATGATAACCTGACCATTCAGCTGCTCTTCCGCCCCAATATTATGATAAAAAACACAGTACACAATGGTCATCTGTCCAAAGCTTAGTTCTCCCCCAATGATTTTGACAGTAATGTGAGTACAAGTGATATTATCTACACTACAACCAGATGTTTTTTAATAATAACATTGGCTCAAACTGAGTGACCAAAGGTCAAAAAAAAAATAGTGATTAGTTGTCTCTGCCTTAGTGGCCAATAGTGAACATAGTCTAAACCTAACAACCACTATTCTAAATTTTGGTGATTACAGATCAAACCCAGATTGACTACACTGTCCAAATCTTTATTGTATTCCCACAATATTTGGTAATCAGACTGATCACAGTTCAGGCTATTCAGAGAAAATATTCTAATTAAAAATAAATAAAGTTACAGCTATTTCCAAAATGGATACTGGTTATAATATACAACAACTGGATTCATGTCAGTGTCTCTTATATTATTTATACATTGTATAAGAACCTTATTTAAGGAATCAGAAGGAACCATTAGGCACCAAAAATAAGCAGATAAGCACCAAACTTACAATCTCTCAAGTCAATGTGTACTACAATTAATAATATGTAATAGTACCTTATGCTGGGGGCAGATGAGCACATTTTATTGCTCCAAAGATTTGCTTGTGTGCTCATTTGGACAACAATTTTTTACGGCCATAAGAATCACTGGTATAAAAAATGTTTATTTACGCTGGCGATTGAGCCCGTGCCCCGCACATTTTGTTAGTCAATTTTGTGGCGTTTAGAATGGCCGCTTCTACCATTGTGTACCAATCAATTGATCGAAATTGAAAATTATGCTGAGTGATAAATGCTCTAAAACAATCGCTACCTGTGCCCCATCATGACTGGTTGTAAAAAATCGCTGGCGATTTTAATAGACTTGATCTGGCATAAATATACGCTAGTCTGCCCCTAGCATTAAGGTACATCTACATTTTAAATTATTATTGTCTATTGGAAGATCTACCTATCATCATCAGATATTATTTGTCTCCTTGATAAAGAATAACAAGTCTGTCTCAAGTAGTACTTTAACACCAGACTTGTAATGGAGTGAAAACAAGAAGAAATTCCTGCTGACCTCTCATGTCATATATAACAATTGGTAAATAATCTCTTCTATTCTGACCAGAATGAATTCTGTACATTTCTCAATAAATTCAGTTAAAGGTTTGATAGGCAAAGGTAGCCCAGAGGGAATTCCTTTAAAATGCTGAATAACTTGATAATGAATTGTGATTGTCCAAGGTCTAAAATTATTTTGTTACAGCCAAAAGGAACTAAAAATATAGTCAGAATATGTTTTCAGATGTCGCTTGTTATTAACCCATATCTGAATGGACACTGCCACCAATTAAATGCCTCTTGTTTTTTTGATAAAGCACAGATTATATAAATACTTCAAAAAACATTGAGTTGTATTTTAACTTCCAGAGCCAGGTAATAACATCAAATAGAACTTGCTGAGCAAAAGAAATTGTTACAGCTTGTTACACAAGCATATGTATCAAATGTTGAGAAACCAACAGTTCCCCATTATCTGTTTAAAATAAGCTTTGGAAATACAAAACAGAACAGAAATATGATTCATTTGATGATATTCATGTTGATACAAAAACATAAAATCTGTCATACACCAACGGTTTATAAAACCATAATAAGTGTACAGAAGCATGTAGAATTCAACATATTGTCAGTGAGGCTGAAATGTGGTATTTAGATTTTGTGATAATACAATACAAATAAATATATATACATTAAATACATGATTTTATTAAAAAAAATTGTAATTTTGCTTCACAATTTGGTCAAACTTGTGCAATTTCACCACAATGACAGCAGCAGGCATTAATTCACCTATGTTATCTTTACCTGAATAACAGAATTATGGTCTAGAAAACATAAATTCTATAAAAATTATCAGGAACTACTGATTCTGATTTGTGATCAAATTTGCAACATTATTCTTTAAGAGTGCATTAAATGTTTGAAAGCTATATTTTCTGTTGATTGTGATGAGATTCAAGTAAAGGCTCAGATCTAACAAACTTCACTGAAATAAGTGTAAAACAATTTTTTATCTAGAATGCATCACAGACATAAGAAAAAAACTTATCTAAAATTGAAATTTGTATTTTTTATATCAGGCGAATATATGTATGCCAGTATATAGCCACTGAAGCTTAACCAGAACTATCTATTTTCCATAATCTATATTATCATCAAGCTGTTTTGATTTCAATATTTTAACAATATTTATTCAAATCTCTACACAATACAATAATAATATTTAAAGCGTAAAACTAAATAAATGAAACATGTACGAAAAATCTTTTCACCTGAAAGCAGAGCATGACACACAATATAAAATATAATACATACAAAAACAAAAGTGCAATGGGTGAATCCAGACCAGAATTCCCCTGATATCCATAATTTTCAATTTCTAATGAACACTTCACAGTACTTGATATGGTTCTTCAGATACAGTTACAGGAGGCACATTCAATTCATGTTCGAAAAATTAATTGTGTATGTCCTGTTCTCTACTTCTCAAGAACCTTATTTTCTTGATTAACCTATTTCATAATCTAAAGACAATATTACGACACAATAACCTAAGAGGAACCCTAGGCTTCCAGAACAGCAGATTCTTATTTTACTGAGTGAACTTGGGCAAATATAAACAAGGGAAAATGATGTCATTTTTCAAATACTGAAATAGAAGTTGTAAATAATTAACAGCCCTTCTCTTTGAAAAACCTGGAGTCAAGAAACAGCGATAGGTTAATAATTAGTGGGAAAGTTTTAGAAATTGTCTGTATGCTGAACATGATTTGATATTAAGACATTTGAAAAGTGGGAGAAAGAAAATGTGCCAGAAGATATGTTTGTTTGAGGCCAATCAATGACTTAGCTATACCAGATCACAACTATAGTTTTCTTTAATGACGCAAGTTGTCGAAATATTCATTTATTCAGCTTTGAACTTCTCTTTAATCAAACTGACATTTATTTTGCCGCTGAATTTATTCCTAATTACTTGTATTTTTTGTATATATTTTTATTTTCTCATCAAAACATATTTATAATTGACATTGTGAGTTCAGTTTGTATTGATTAAGGTTTTGAAAGGGCAATAATAAATGATCTTTCTATGATGGCAATAAAGTGGATCTTTTCGAACAAATCTAATTCAAAGTGTCTTATTATTAGGAAATTATTGCAAAGGTGTTTTGTCTTGGCTTCACATATGACAATATTTTGTACTAAAAGTACAAAGGCATACTTTCTCTTATACAATTCAGTGCAATTTTGATTGCAATAAATGATAAGCTCATGATTTCTGTAACGATTGTGATTTGACATATTATGGGTTTGAGACCTAGAAATTTTTAAATACTTTATTCAGGTAAAGGACTAAAACAGTCTAATCCAAGGACATAATAAATATTGGAAGATGAAATCAGGACAATATTGAAACTAGACAAAGGGTCAATACATTCATTCCTCAATTTAAATACAAACATTCAATAGTAAACAGATGTTATATACAGACTATTATTCTCTCTGATTGCTGCCTTTTACCGGTCAATATCAACCATATACCACAGTTGATATATTCAAATGAACCAATGAAATGTGCAGATTAGAAACAGGTTTAAATGACAGGTGTGCCAATTTAAAAACTAAAATCTTTCATTTTCAAAGGACAATTGACATCTTAATTGAACGTTCAATACAAAAAAAGAATTTAATAATTTTTCCAATACAAATATTGTTATTGTGTTATATTAAAGAGGTTGACTGCTAGAGAGTACAATGAGTCATTGAATTTAATAACAAACCATAATACATGGATAATACACCACAAACCCTGTCAGAAATTCATTTCAATTTTATTAAAGTGTTTATGAAGATATGGAGTTGAAGAATCAAACCATTAAATTGAACATGTAGGATTCCTGATAATAGCCAACAACAAAATACATGTAATTAAAAGAAATTTTAGAGGGTGGATTTGGATCATCATATATAGATAAATAATTTTCAGAACTACACAAAATCGCATAATCCATCCAAATATAATTCAAAGTAGAAATTTCACTTTCTTTTTCTGTATATGGTGGATTGTCAAGAAAAGATGAGTCATCTTTCAACCACGGATAATTCTGTACACACATGGATTTAAAACCTCAAACCACGAGCCAAGATTAGCAAGAGAATTCTGACATTTTTAGACCATGTGCTATTTACCCAAACAATCACATTTCACAGAAGAATCTGTTGAATATTGAATGTAAGATTATGAGTGAAAAGTGGCATATGGCAGTTTAATTTGCCTGTCATAAAGATAGAGTAAGAATCCCTAACCATTAATTATTGGTGTCTCTAAGGTACTAAACTCTACGATTAAACAATATTTAATTTCTTCTGCAAGAATATCTAATGATCTTTAGTTTACATGATGGAAGCAAAGCGAATGAAACCAATATGATGATCATAAACACAAAAACAGATCCACAATACAGCAATAAAAATTATTGCCTGTTACATCTGATTTTTATGTTTGATTAATGGTTAGAGCATGTAATTGTTTTTTATTCACTATTAGATTGATTATCAATTTTTCATTAATTAATAAATATATAGCTATATAACAAAAAATATTATATACATTTTTGTAATAACTGAAACAATATAAACTTTAAAAGTCAAGATTTGGGGTAGTTGCATGGTTTTCCTTGATGTACAACTAAGCTTTATCTAATCTGTTGACTGTTATCCAGTTCTAGAAAGAATAAACACAACATGAACTTATTACTGCTTTTAAATTCTTCAAATTACCAGAACTTAAAACCTTAAAACTACTGAAGTGAATAATAAAGGTAACTAACATCAAACGACTAAGAGAGGTAGTAAAGAATGCCATAGTTTATCTATTATTTATAGTAAATAGCTTTAACTTGACAAGTGTTCATTCAATAGAAACTATGTTATAAATAATTTCATTCAAATTCAGTGAAATTCATTCAAACATTTAATACTTTCAAATTTTTCAATATTCTCCAATCAAATTTCAAATTTTCATCAACATCAGTTAACTATCAAAACCAAAAGAGACTGACAGAATTCTAAGGCCAGACTTTTAAGATCAAAGGACTATCATACTTACAAGACAAAAAAACTGTTGTCACAGCTCCGTCGTTAGGGTGGGGTCTGTGTGGGGCTGGTCCCCAGCAAAACCTTCTTCAGTTCAGCAGAGATCAATTCATTTACAGTGTCTTTGTAAAAAATCAAAAATTTTGATGCGTTTTTGGCACCTCAAAATTGTCAGAATTGAGTTCTCTGGATCTTTAATTTTTCAATTTTTCCGAGTACAAAATCTGAGACCCAGCACCAATTTATTCCTCGCGACAGAAATGTCAGATCTTTAAAACTAAGAGATTTTTATCTTTCAAGGATAAGAGACTCTTCAGACTTTCAAACAATAAGAGACAAAAGAGACTTTTTACTTTCAATCCCAAGAGATCATTAAACTCTCAAAACTTAAATATAGAAAACAAACATACATCCAAAACCATAAAGATCTTGAACACCATATCCCAACAGTCTTTCAAAATCTATTAGTGATCACAGAAGCCTTGTCAGACATGATCACATACTTCCAAAACAAATCATTTACAGGCAATGAAATATTGCTACAAACCAGAGTCCATTGCAATGATAATCAAATTTGGTACCTGTCAAAGAAAATTACTTATATATCTGGAAAGTAATTTGATTAGGTCTTAAATTCCATGTAGTTTTCAATAAATTTCCTATCTGGAATACCAATATCTATCAAGATTTTCAACAAGGTCACACGAGTTCTTGTCAACCAACATTTGATCTAGTAAATTCATATATTGGCCACTGTTGTCTAATAACCAATTATTGTCTTAATATTCAATTAGATCAATCTATCTGAAATAGCTTGGTATTTTATTATGTTCGACATTCTACAGAATCAAACTGTTCAGAAATTGATATGAGTATCAAAAATCAAAAATCTTAAGTGTATAAGAAAACAAAGAAAGTTAGTAGACATGGTCAAGTTAAATTAACATGGTTCTTTCTAGAAATCAATCAGAGGTCTGAAAATCAACTAACTTGATTCATTAAAATAGATTTCTCTAAGGTAGTCAGCTTACAAACAAGATTTTCTGTCTGTCTTTCAAAGTCTTCAAGACAATGTATTGACCTTGTCTTTAACTTTTCTTATTCCTTTAAGAATACAATTATTCCCAGTTTGATAGAAACTTGAGAATATAAGGACTTCTGAAAGTCAAAATTTGGACTAATTCACACAAATCTCTATGCCAGATATTTTTTACTATGAAATTCTGAAAACATAATGGTACATTTCAGAATTCAATGGTAAGATATCTAAAATGTAGCCTCCCCCTTTTCTATATGGCATATGTTTATACATGAATTAATCACTTCAAAACATTGTACTGTACATCATACACACTCCCTTTAAGTATATTGTATTCAGCAGTCAATATTCTATATACCCTGCTAATAAATGTGGTATATCAACAATAATCAACAGTTTTTATATAATATACACCAGATAAACCATATCAATATACACCTACAGGCTTCTTTACTAATTATCAGATGGGAGGCCAGTATAACTTTGTCACATTTTGTGTTAATATGGTTTAAAGGAAAACTTTATGTTTGTACAAAAAAGTGAATATAAACTTCATACATATATGTTTTGACTTTCTTAATTTTTTCTATATAAAATATAAACAGATTAAAAACCTGTGTTTCAAACAAAACATTATTTATAAACAGAAATATATCATTAGAAATAGAAATATATCATTAGAAATAGAAATAGACAAAAAAAAATTACTATTAAATATATCATTATATTTTTCCAAAGGCTGGTTTTACAGGTTAAACTATCTAATTGAAAAGTTACAGACTAATTCAAAAGGACAGGTGAAAACATTCATCAGTTCCACACAAGCTGTCAGAATTTGCTGGTTGAAGAAATGGTAAAATTATACGGAATCAATTCTATCATTTATTTTAATTGTCTGATTTTTCATTGAATAAAACAATGCAATTTGAACAAATCAAAACGAAAGTTAGACAAAATACCAATATTCTTATAAAAGAAGCAATTGGGTGACCATTGGAATTCTATCAGTCTATAGATCTAGGATAAAGGAATTTAAACGATTCCACAGTCACATACAGAGGAATCAATGGAGAAGCTGAACAGAAAGAAACTATGAAAACTTTTTGTTTACTTACCGATTACGCCGAAAATGACAAGCGCTAGCATAACACATGGTAATGCCCAATTCATGACAGTATCCGAAAAAAGTTTTCACAAACGTGTCCCCATTAGAAAATAAGAAAACACAACTTTTAGCTTTTAAATTCCTTCAATTTTCTATGGGAAACAAGCGTGGGAATTCTACACGCTTTGCATCTCTATAGTCGACATTAGAGCGAATCTAATACTGTTTGATGTTTATTATCCAATCAAAGCACGGGTACCGGTTACTATCAACCAATCAAACAGCTTTAATCAACAAAGCCTGAAGAATGAAAACATGCGGGAAATCTTCGATATTTTCCGTCAATTTCCGTCAAAGGTAAAAGGTCATAGGTTTTCCAGGGGTCAAAATAGAAAAGCGACATCTGATGGTAAGTTGTCAATCCGTGATTTTGTAAAGGAAGACCCCACATCTTTCTCTTTGGCTAGGTAAGATGGCGGCGCCCATGAGGCGAGAAATGGCTCTGTGCTATTTCGTTTATTTCTACTCGTATTTTGATAAATTTTGCTTCTAGGGTATGAATAATGATTGAACTGTATGGACCTTTGAACAAAAACATGATCATTGGGTTTATAAATACTTTATTATTGCAAGCATGTTGAATCTGTTCCTTTATTTTTACTTATTTGCCTTCATTCCCAATCCCTTAAATTACTGTCCCTCTCATTGTCAATGAATTTTAGATATCGTCGTGTTTTACGTTTTGGGTAGGTGTTTGAGTGGTTTCTTTCTAATTATGAACAAATTCAGCAGATTAACATTATTTTGGAAAAGATTCATATTTAATCTCAAAACTCGCACTTTTATATCAAATAACAAGCCTGTAAAATATATGCCATGGCATGTGCTAGACCGACAGTTGACTCTACAGGCCAAGTTGATAATTACATCAATAAAGGATTAATTAAGGTGTAAGAAAGATGAAATGTTATCATATTCTTGCCAACAGATTACATGTCTCTGATTAGGAATAACAAAGCAATTTATTCCAATGTCTTTTTGATTTTATGTTAATCCATCACATTAATTGATCAATATTAACAGGTTTTTAATTAGTTTATTACAAATTAATTAGGGGAGGAAACCACTAGGATTAAAAAGGGGTGGAAACCACTAAGAGGAATCCACTAGGGAGGAACTTGTAAAGGGGGGGGGGAACCAATACATGCCGGCCAGAGACAGACCACCAAGTAGCTAAATATGCCATTTTGTATGAATACCAGTTAAAACGGTAGCATGTCAAAGCGGTAAAAAGATTTAATAGTCAAAACGGTAACAGATCTGTTAAAACGGTAACCATATATTTAGGTTAAAACTGTAACAGATCTGCCAAAACAGTAACAAGATATTTGATTATTTATACTGAATTTTACCTATCTGACACAAAAAGTTTCATTTATAATGTTAACGGTAAGATATACCAAAACGATAACACCATAAAATGTACTGTAAAATCTTATTTTCTTTAATTGTAAAACATATAAAGGTAAGTTGACATTATGAATTTCAGGAAATATGTCGTTAAAATTATGATCAGTATATATACCTAACTGGAACCTTCGAGTATGAGTTATTATGAATAAATTTTGTTTTGTTACTTTTTAACCAAAATATATTGTTACCGTTTTTACTGTTAAAATTTGTGACCAAGTGTTAGGTAATAATGGATAAAAGATGTACCTTGTTTACAACAACTTGACATTATGTACTTGACTTGTGTACAAAAAAATCTGAAATAAGATATTTGTGAATTAATGTTAAATTGGATCTTATGGGACCCAAAACAATATAAGATAACAAAATATCAGTGCCTCAAATAAAATGAAGTACTGGTACCTCAAATTTAAAATTCCAATTTTGTTATTTTAGACATCTTGAATCAAGATGCAGATCTTTGTAAAGACCCTGACGGGTAAAACAATTACCCTTGAGGTTGAGCCAGCTGATACCATAGAAAATGTTAAAGCTAAAATTCAAGATAAAGAAGGTGAGATGGTAGATTACCAGTCAACTCGTCTACATATCTGCTTGTTGACAAAATTTCATTGACAAAAGTTAAATCGTCTACAATATTTGCAGAGTCAACTCGTTAACAAAAATATGATGGGGAAAGTGTTTTCATATACAAAAACTACTTTCATTATAAAAGAGTTCTGATCAAGAGGAGACAGTAAAATTGAACGATTAAATAAGGATCGATTTGATTTTACTTTTTCAGTGATAGCTTGAAGTAGCCTACATGGTTATATCAAGTGTTGTTAATTCCCTAATAAAAAAAGGATCGCAAAAGAGGCCACCGTACCCCTTATGTCAAAATCAGGGCATGAAAACAAGGTTCATTGGCATTCTGCAAATCATGCCATGGTATCAAATATATCGATATTCGTTCTTAGTTATTGTAAATTGAAGCAATTGAATAAAGTAAATAACAGATTAGGGGACTTAATTTGTCTCTCATTTGATTTTGAATAATCCGTATTGAAGGAAGGGAGCTTATGTTACTAAAAATAGATAGTATCCCAGCAGGTGTTCTTTGTGCTGATTGAGGTAAAATCACAAAGCAGACGGTATATTGAAAAGACACAATTTTTCTCACCTGATTTTGGATCAAAATGATATTGACGACTTGACATGTAAACGAATTGACTGAACACCAGATAGTAAACCATATTATATATGCATGACTGTTGCTCTCAAGCACATCATGTATATTTGTTGAATCTAAATGCATAATTATACACATCTTCAGTAAGTCATTGTTGACATATACCATCCAATCAGTTGCCCATTAAACGATAATTTTCTTCTCATTTTTCAGGCATTCCTCCAGATCAGCAACGTTTGATTTTCGCTGGTAAACAATTAGAAGATGGCCGAACTCTTTCAGATTACAATATTCAAAAAGGTAGGATTTTACTCAAAGAGGAACTAACAGAATGAATTAAAAACATATACTCTTCAACTAATCTAGTTCATTTTCAGCTGTTGTTGAAAAATTGAATTGGGTTATATAATATATATATTATGGAATATGTACTAACCATAAGAAAGAGAAGAATAAAACCTGGATGTATCTACAAGTCTTCTAGGTAATGGTCCTGTCACTGAACTCCTGTAATTCTTTCACCTGCAACTAGTGTCGGTTCAATCAGTTAGTGAAATGTTTTTTTAATTTCAGAATCTACACTTCACTTGGTATTGAGATTGAGAGGTGGTATTATTGAACCGAGTTTACGTATCTTGGCTTCAAAGTACAATTGTGACAAAATGATTTGCAGAAAGTAAGAAAAATAATCAATTTCTATAGTAATATAGCACTCTCTATGATACTCTGAAGATGCTCTTGGTACTTAAAGAGGCAAAATCAGTTTTGCTTTCCCTGGTGGAAGGCAAGTATAAAAGAAATGTTATTGAGGCAATTCCACTGGGCTGAAGTGATGGTAAAATGTAAATGAAACAATATGAGAATACAGTTATATCAGCTATAAATACTTAATAATACTGTTATTCTCATTACAAAATTTGGGGTTTTTTTTTCAGATGTTATGCTCGTCTTCACCCTCGAGCCACCAATTGCAGAAAACGTAAATGTGGACACACTAGCAGTTTGAGACCCAAAAAGAAGCTCAAATAAACTGTACAACTGTTTGACTAACTCGAATAAAATATTGAGTTCACACTGTTATTGGTTATTGATAGTAATTCGATGATTTTATTGTTTAATGCCTTTTTATACACCCACAAATATATTTTAGGCATATATTGTAAGCACCCTGCAGACTACAGGCAACAATTCTTTATGGATTTTTATTTTGTGGGTCTATGTCATGAAGATCATCCCTATCGATTTTGGTGATGATGAGATAATTTTTCTCAGAAATATCATGTCTGACTCATGTCTGAGATATTTTCAATCTATTAGCTATATTGGGCAACTCTGCTCACTCTACAGGCAACAATTCTTTACAGATTTTTTTGCTTTTTATTTTGTGGGTCAATGTCATTATGAAGATAATCCCTATGAATTTTTCGTTTACCTTGTCCTTGTAAACACTAAAAGCTGTAAGTGGGCGTATTCTACCTTGCCGGGCAAGCTAAATTCACCCTATATTCAAGCTGCTTAGTGTATATTTCTTAATTGGCTACAAGAGGAAATGATTAATATATTCTTGTTTCTGCCCTGGCAAATCGGTGTTGGTAATTTCTTGGGACTTACCCCAGAAAACCGGATACTCCCCATTACAAGATGGTCGCAAATAGTATTCTTGTTGCAAAAAGTTGGTAATGAAGATATACACAGTGAAGGGGAGATAAACATGTTATGGTTGGCTACAGACATTCAAAAATTCCTTGCCACTGAATCATAAATACATGCATTGGTCAGAAATCTATTAGATTATTTCTAAATGCAAAAAAGGGGGTGGTACAGAGCTTTTTTAACCTGAAAAGTATTGCAGTAAATGCGCTTGACCTCTCTGAAGCACGATGGTTACAGTTATTGCTTTCAGCTTATTTGGAACACCAGTCTGGATGAAACTCGATATGCTGATGTAGATTGATATGATCTCGATGGTCAGGTAATATAACGATGCTTGAAGTGTTTTAGGGTTATTGCTCTTGACATAATCAAAACTATTTAGACATAAACTGCCAAAACCAGTGGTTTGTTTGCATAAAAGAAGCTAGAGTTCAATTTGGATGAGTCATGGGATCCAGAAAAAACTGCAGAACTTTTTATTTCCGGATTATTCAAAAAGTACCAAAGCTAAGAATTGCACCCCCTTCTCATGAGACAAAATTGCTTTGGGATTTAGAATTGTGTTGATTTTCATAAAAAAAAATGCTCACCCCTGATTTCCGATTGGAGTCCAATTGGTTACAGACCGTGGGATATTTGGCTCTGGGTGAAATGAAATAAAGTACCTCTTGATTTTGTTGGAAAAAAATTTAAGGGCAAAGAGGGGACAAATTCAACTAATATCCCTATGGTAGTAGAGACACTGATTCTGTCCCTGTCTGCTAGGCCAATATTGGCCAAATATGTAACTTTGGGCCTTTGTCCTGAAAACGTTCGATTGTAAAGTCTTAGGTATGTCTATATGTGTAAGGATATAAAATCGTATTTATCATGTCTATTTATATCATATTTCTAGGAAGCTTCGTAGTAAAACAACTCGATTAACTAGTCACGAATTAGGAGATATGGTCAATGAATTTTATGACTTATAAATAGGGACTAAACTTTTACACTGTAATAGGTTTTTGTTATCAAAATGGCGACTTTCCTCATATTTAAAGTATACCGTTTTTAAAAGGTTTGGCCTAATTTGATCAATAATATTCGAAGGCAGGTAATATACTTTCAATTCACATATAATTGACTTTTACACCAATGCCATGGTATGTAATGTAGATGTTTCATTGCTCAAGAAATTCATTTAATATATTAAATCTATTGTTTTATTTTTACACGTTAGCCTAAGTTTTTGCATCTACCGTTTCATGTGCCACTGTCTTTATAATTAACTCTTAAAACTATATAAAGATTGGAAACAGTAATTTCTCATAAACTTGTCTAGACCATCGGAATCATTGATCTATCTTCCCCAGTATCATTGTCTATAAAGCTGAACCGCCAGAAACATTATGACTTTCCTAGTATCATTGTCTATGAAGATTTACCACCAGAATCATTGTTAATTCCAAAGTATGATTGTATTTAAAGCAGTACTACCAGAATCATTGTTAATTCCAAAGTATGATTGTATTTAAAGCAGTACTACCAGAATCATTGTTAATTCCCCGGTATCATTGTATTTAAAGCAGTACTACCAAAATCATTGTTAATTCCTCACTCAGTATCATTGTATTTAAAGTAGTACTACCAGAATCATTGTTAATTCCCCGGTATCATTGTCTTTAAAGTAGTACTACCAGAATCATTGTTAATTCCAAAGTATGATTGTATTTAAAGCAGTACTACCAGAATCATTGTTAATTCCTCACCCAGTATCATTGTCTTTAAAGTAGTACTACCAGAATCATTGTTACTTCCCCGGTATCATTGTATTTAAAGTAGTACTACCAAAATCATTGTTAATTCCTCACTCAGTATCATTGCATTTAAAGTAGTACTACCAGAATCATTGTTAATTCCCCGGTATCATTGTATTTAAAGTAGTACCACCAGAATCATTGTTAATTCCCCGGTATCATTGTATTTAAAGCAATACTACCAGAATCATTGTTAATTCCTCACTCAGTATCATTGTCTTTAAAGTATACTACCAGAATCATTGTTAATTCCAAAGTATGATTGTATTTAAAGCAGTACTACCAAAATCATTGTTAATTCCTCACTCAGTATCATTGTCTTTAAAGTATACTACCAGAATCATTTTTAATTCCAAAGTATGATTGTATTTAAAGCAGTACTACAAGAATCATTGTTAATTCCTCAGTATCATTGTATTTAAAGTATACTACCAGAATCATTGTTAATTCCAAAGTATGATTGTATTTAAAGCAGTACTACCAGAATCATTGTTAATTCCAAGTATGATTGTATTTAAAGTAGTACTACCAGAATCATTGTTAATTCCCCGGTATCATTGTATTTAAAGCAGTACTACCAGAATCATTGTTAATTCCTCACTCAGTATCATTGTCTTTAAAGTAGTACTACCAGAATCATTGTTAATTCCCCGGTATCATTGTCTTTAAAGTAGTACTACCAGAATCATTGTTAATTCCAAGTATGATTGTATTTAAAGTAGTACTACCAGAATCATTGTTAATTCCCCGGTATCATTGTATTTAAAGTAGTACTACCAGAATCATTGTTAATTCCTCACTCAGTATCATTGTCTTTAAAGTAGTACTACCAGAATCATTGTTAATTCCCCGGTATCATTGTCTTTAAAGTAGTACTACCAGAATCATTGTTAATTCCAAGTATGATTGTATTTAAAGCAGTACTACCAGAATCATTGTTAATTCCAAGTATGATTGTATTTAAAGTAGTACTACCAGAATCATTGTTAATTCCCCGGTATCATTGTATTTAAAGCAGTACTACCAGAATCATTGTTAATTCCAAAGTATGATTGTATTTAAAGCAGTACTACAAGAATCATTGTTAATTCCTCACTCAGTATCATTGTCTATGAAGATTTACCACCAGAATCATTGTTATTTCCTCAGTATCATTGTATTTAAAGCAGTACTACCAGAATCATTGTTAATTCCTCAATATCATTGTCTTTGAAACAGTACCACCAGAATCATTGTTATTTCCTCAGTATCATTGTATTTAAAGCAGTACCACTAGAATCATTGTTAATTCTCCAGTATCATTGTCTTTAAAGCAGTATTACCAGAATAATTGTTATTTCCTCAGTATCATTGTCTGTAAAGCAATACCATCAGAATCATTGTGACCTGGCTAGTATCATTATATGTAAAGCAGTTCCGACAGAATCATTGTTAATTCCTCAGTATCATTGTCTTAAAAGCAGTACTACAAGAATCATTGTTAATTCCCCGGTATCATTGTATTTAAAGCAGTACTACCAGAATCATTGTTAATTCCTCAGTATCGTTGTCTTTAAAGAAGTACCACCAGAATCATTCTTAATTCCTCGGTATCATTGTCTGTAAAGCAGTACCACCAGAATCATTGTGACCTGGCTAGTATCATTATATGTAAAACAGTTCCGACAGAATCATTGTTAATTCCCCAGTATCATTGTATTTAAAGCAGTACTACCAGAATCATTGTTAATTCCTCAGTATCATTGTCTTTAAAGTAGTACTACCAGAATCATTGTTATTTCCTCAGTATGATTGTATTTAAAGCAGTACCACCAGAATCATTGTTAATTCCTCAGTATCGTTGTCTTTAATGCAGTACTACCAGAATCATTGTTAATTCTTAGGTATCATTGTCTTAAAAGCAGTACTACCAGAATCATTGTTAATTCCTCAGTATGATTGTATTTAAAGCAGTACTACCAGAATCATTGTTAATTCCTCAGTATCATTGTCTTTAAAGCAGTACCACCAGAATCATTGTGACCTCCCTTGTATCATCCCGAAACAATTTGACTTTCCGAGTATCTTTTTCCGATACTGATGGACCACCAGAATCATTGTTTTGCTCTTAGTCACATTACCAATCAATATGGTTCATCTGTCATTTCCCTATTCCTAGTTTCAAAAACTGCAAAAGAAATTGTTTTTAGGAAAATCTTAGTAACTTACCTGGAAAGAAAGATGGTGAATAATCCTTGTTGATAATTTCTTTTTCATAAACTTTCGTAGTAATGCGATGGTTGCATTCTCATTTCCATGTTTATTTGGAAAATTGGAAAATTCATAAAACTAAGTATTTTTTGAAAAACGCTTTATTTTAATATTAAGCGTTTTTCAATGGTTAATTGCATTTTTATGGATACATGTAATTATTAAGTTTTTTGGAATTACCGGATTATATCAGGATCCTGTTAATGAATATATATGCTCTTATTGACCAAGTTTGAAAATGTAATTTGCTGAGCTTGTGTGGATTGAGTTCCAAATTGATGACGTTTCGATTAACAGTTTCATAGTTATTGTCCCTGACTGTATAGCGTCAAAAATAAACGGGCGTTGTCCACCTTTTCTGCTGTCGAGGGCATTTACTATCCTTTTAATTGAAGGAGAATCGGATGTACGACTTTGATTCTGAAATGCGTTACGGATAGCTGATGCCGATATTGTGTTTTTTCATCTGGCTAATCAAATATTTAGATGACGTTATCCCTTAACTGTATACAACCGCCCAGTTTAACCTATTGGTATTCATTTCGATCTACTAATACCAAGGTATTTTGAAAGGCCAGGTAAGCTGCCATTGATCGTTATATATTGGGCCCGCCTACAAACAAATTGCAACCAATAAGACCTTAGAAAACATACCTTTTAAGAAACTGTCTAGAGGGTCATCATCAACCAAAAGACGCCATTTTGTGTTGCAATCTTGAATACAAATATTATTGGATTGTTAGTTGTTTATGATTTAGCTGCAGCCTGTTAAATAATGATTAAACCTAATCTAATTTAAGGTAACAATGTAGCCTAAATAATAGTTTCGTTATGTTGTACATCATTGTATGAAATATATCTTTATATTTATGAAGGTCTATGTGTCTGATTCATTTTCAAATGCGTGTCCTTTGGAATATATAGTATAAATATTTATATAGCAGGAATTAGGTCCCAAGAATCAAGACGTGTTTATATTCATAACCATGGTATACAGTCAAAGTTCGAAACATGTCATTGAAAAGAAACAAAACTATTAAATGGATGGTCCGTCTGTCTGTCCACATTTAAACGCCCTAGAAGGCACTATTCTTGACGGATGTTGACAAAATTTGGTGAAAATTTTTTTTAACATGTTGAGAAAAAGTCGAAAAATATTTTATTTTATGAGTTATTGCCCTTGTTCTTCAAACTACTTTCACTGTTTCGCTGATTGAAATGCCTTTATTTCAAGCTTGTGAACACTAGAAGCCACTCTAGAAGTTTTTATCATCACTTAAGGAAGAGCCTTATCAACACATAAAAAAAGTTCTGAAAGAAATATAAGTGTTGGATATTACATATTGCTGATGGTTGCCGTTCGCCCATATGTTCTAATTTTAACAAAGCTGTCGGTAGGCTATAGTTACCTTATGTATTTAATTATAGTTTAAAATCGACTGCACGGGGCTTTGAGAAAAAACATTGATCTTCTTTTCTGAGGAAAAAGTTATTTTTGTCACTTTACGGATCTTGTTAAAAATTTGATAAATTTTTGTAGGCATTATTACTTATACTTTTATGGAGGTCTTTAAAATAATAAGATTATTATTTAAGTCGCTAAAGACTGTAAATATTGCTGACAACTGCCAGGGCGTACCTTGCCTTACCTGGCAAGCTATCTTTACATACTTTAGTTAATTGATGTGGAAAGGAAAGGCGTTAAGGTCAGTCATGTATAATAATCAAAAATTACAAAGACTACGTGTTTTTGTACCGTTCTAACTTTTCCACATTATTTTATCTCAAACTAAAGAATTTGAAATAAGAACATAATCAAAATAAAAATAAACTGTGATTTTAAGGGAAAAAATGCTTTTCTAAGATACGTGCTATTTTTCTCTTTTTACGGATCTATTAAAAAATGTGGCAAATTCGTTTGATAAGGCCTACCGGTCAACGCCTGTGAAGAACATATATACATTTATATATTTTTATTACACAAAAAAAATCAATTAAGTACGGTATTATACTTTTGTCATTTTGGAACACTTTGAATTAATTTTGTAATGTTGATAAGCCCTACCGGTCAACGCCTGTGAAGAACATATATACATGATAGAGTTTTAAGATAATTTTTACATGCCTAGGTGAATTAATTTCCAAGAATATTTCCATAAATCAAAAAATTATTCTTTGTAAAGCAATAACAATAACATCGTATACGCATTGATTTTTTCATTTTTGGTTAGCTATATACTTTGGATTTCGATCAACGTTTGAAATTTTTGTAAGTAGGCGACTAATTGATGCCTTTTTTCCTTTTTGCATACATTAATTATTTTGACACACAAAGGCTACCCATTTTGGCAATGTTACTGAAAATTGATATATTTTGTATATGCATAATTTTTGGAATACTTACATCTATAATCTAGGTATAATGTTTTATTATTGTAAGTATTGAAAAGGTCTGAGTTATTTTTTGAATACTTGGACAATTTTTGCACATTTTTGCATTATTTATGTTATAGTCTTAATCAAGATTTCAAAATATTGCTTAGGTGTAAAACATTTGAAATAAGATTCATGTTGAAAAAATTATAACCAATAAAGATACTAAACTAGTCTAACTCTCTCTGCTGATATTAATTGAAATTTGTGCATACTTTTGTCATGGTAAAATTTACTTAAATCTATCAGTTTTATGGGCCTAAATATAAAAAAAAACTTGAAAATACATTAAGTTAATGATGGAATAATTTGAAATCAAACTGTTTTTGAGAAAGTTTTCGCCCAATTAAAGTCATGTAACAAGTATTACCTCCATGAATTCCCGAATTAACGGAGACCATTATGACTTATGAATCTGTCAAATCAATATTATTGTGCATAAGATTGACGATACTAATTAATGATTTTAATTAATCATTAGTGCTATACTATTCGTCCTATACGTCATATCGAATAGAAGTAGACCTATACGAATACATTGTAGTTTGCTATTTTGGCGGTGGTCTCTCCCAATCCATCCAGGATTCGCCAGAATACTGGAATACTTAATTAGTACACTTAGTAAGGATTGTCTTAAATATTTCGCTACCGTTTGTTTCTGGAGAAGATTACTATTTTTAGTGACCTTATGCATGTTCAAATAAATATTTATAAAAAAAACTAGGAGTGTTTGGACAATTTAGGGAAATCACCGGACTCTTGTGCAGTGTATTATCATTGGATAAAATCTAGGAAATGCCGCTATTCATATGTATAGTGTTTGAAACCTAAAATATACGAGGCAAAGAATTCAACGAATTTGTGAAAGCCCGAGGCAGACCGTATTTACGACTTTAATGCTGGCAATGAAAAAACAAATCAAGGAATCCTCCCCCTATCGGTGTTATATCATGAGACGTCCTGACGTCACAGTTTTAATGACAATGTATTACATCTAATCGTATTTATCTTAGGCTCAAACGTATGTGTCTATATATGTTAATGCTTTTTGTGCACCATCTTCATAATGTCAAACATAGACTTATACCTTGGCTGCAATAGACATTATTCTTGTTCCGTGGAAGTTTGTAAATGCAGCGATTTGATTTTAATGTGTGCAAGCGAATAAAGTTAATCCAACAATAAGCTATGATGTGTTCGCAATGTAATGTTTAGTACCATTTTTTTCTTTTCTGATCTGTGAAATAAATTTCCTTACTTTAAGGACAAGTGGGCAATTTTGGGGGGTTGATTTGAATCTTGAATATATATAAATTGTCTTCAGAAGTAGGCTACTAGAAATATTATCAAAATATCTCAAACCAGGAATTTCTTTTTCGATTTTTATAGCGACGTCTTTTCATTTTATGAAAGTGTCTCAAATAAAGACGACTCTTTTTAACTTTAATTAAGTTCTGGCCACAAATGGATTTGACGATTAGCTGTGAACGCTGTTACTGATTTGCGTAGCTAAAAAACGTTTTTGAGACTTAAGTATGAATGGTCAAAAAAATTGCGCATTTGCCCCTTTAAAATTATATGCTTACAACTGATCTTATTACACACAAATTGGAAATATGTGTTACAGTAGAGACATTATGAATTTTATCGAATTGCGGGTAGGCTACAATTCGCATTCCTTTAAAAAATACTGTAAACTTATTCCAGATATATATATATACATCTATGGCCAGATTTAAATAAATGTTATATAAATAACATGAAATGTTAATTGAACAAGAGTCAAATATGAAACTGAAATTTTTGGGGGAATACCCGAATTATTACCAATGTTTCATAATGCCTTAATGACTTATATTATATATTTATAATTAATAAAATACAGTCTATTGAGCGACATGTATTTCCTTTCACTTGAATACCATTTTATATTTCACAAATATATATTTATATACATTTATTGCTTTGTGTGTATAACCTACAGCACAATATAAACACAAAGCAAACTTTATTAACTCTTATATCGTATTCTTTCAATGTTTCTGCTACCAGGGGCCGGGAATAGGCCTATATTTGACATTCGACAATCCTTGACAGTTTTTCGAGGGACCTTCATGGTAGACCGTTGAAGAAGGAAAAGTCTAATGTTTGGATTAATTATTTACTAGTAAAAGGCAGATTTTTAAGTCGGGACATAACAAAATATCAAATAACTCAAACAATGTATAGGCTTCCATTTGGATTAATGAATTGTGGAGGTAGCAGATTCAGGTTTTCAAGAATTGTTTTCGTGGCGTCAGTGCTCGTGCGATACAAATTTGTTTGCTTGAGACGGTTGGAATATAACCAGACATGCAGATGCTATTTTGAAATGAATTAAAAAAAAAATGAAAAGGAAATCACCAGGCGAAAATATACCCAACCCGAGAACTTGACTGTGGTCTTACATAACATCGTATCCCAAAGGGTTTTGACATAGTATGATTTATGCGAGTGTAGTTTGGACACGATGCCATACTTATATACGAAGCACCAATGAACTGATTTAAAAAGGGTTTAAAATTTAAAAGATTAACCTCGAATGAGGAACTGAGGTTATAATCATTTTTATAGTTAGTTTGGTAAATTTAAAAACACATACGAAACTTGCCGATATATAAATAACGGCCACTCCTCTCGTATGAACAAAATCAGAGTCACTTCTTTTTAAACCTTGGTCCCATCTATTCATTGCATTGATCAGGGGGTGTAGTTTGAAACGCTTTACCTGAATTTATTGAATATGTTTGTATTTCAGAGATGGAATTACACTTGGAAGAAGACAGTGTACCTTTTGTTGTCCGAGGTCCTGATAATGTGAAAGACGTGACTGTACCATTTATTGCCAGAGGTCCTGATAAAAATGACACTATACCATTTATTGTCAGAGGTCCTGATAAAAGTAACACGATACCAGTGGTTGCCCGAGGACCTGATATAAGTGACACTGGTGGTTTTATGGGCATACCAGAAAATAGTCCACGATCCGATGAACACTTGAAAGAAAGTATTTCCCTGTGTTCTTCAGGAGTGTCATCAATGAACAGTTCGTTGACCAGCTCTGGTGATTTATCTCCTGAAGACACATTATCAAGAATCTTAGTACATCGAGATTATGAGGAGCATTCTGACGATGGTGACAGCCGACTGTATGGGTCTGGAACAGAACCTAAGTTGTCGTCCTCAGTAGAAGTTCATTATCCCCCCTCTACATTAATAGCCAAGAATCCTACCACTGTGAAGCCATTAAACGTACTTGTGAAGAAGGCCGATGAAGCGAATCCAGAATTAAGAAAGAGTTTCAGCCTTTATCAGTCCATTTACACCGACGCTGTTGAAGCCCAATTCTCAGACAATTCAGACATTTTAAGTGGCTTTTCTCAGCTTTCAATTAAAGACGATTCCTATCCGCATGTGTACGGCGGAAGGCTAGTTACAGGCGCAACAGAGCAAGATATCACAGGATACAGATCTTGCGAAGCTGCCATTGACAAGTCTGATTTGATGAAGCCTGATGAAGATCATGAACGTTGTCAGGGAATGCTTGACAAGCTCAAATCATTCATTGATCAGGTAAAGTGTGACTTCCCAACTTCTAGTTTTTTTATTTTTAATTCAAGTTGTCTCATCTAGGAGTGCTACCTTTCCTAATAGAAATCAGAAATGAAATTACTGAAAAAGACTTTGTCCATACTGTATGATGTCTCTCTTGGTGCACAATTTGATCTCCTTATGATGTTATTTCTTTATTTTCTAATACGTTATGATGCGATTACCTTTACTTGATCACCTAATGATTGGCTGCACAGTAGTAGCCAGCGAGTGGTAGACATGGAACTGTGATAAGGGTTGTTGTTTTTTAGCCTTGCAAGTTGAATATTAATTAATGTTTTGTGTTTCAGAATAAGATTTCCGAAAGAGGAAAGAATAATAGAAATAAAAGCTATCATGAAGTTCCGAGACAAGATAACGCCCATGGTCCAAACTCACAGAGACGGGGCCCATATAATCGCTTTCCAAGTGCACCAGCTTCTACAGAAGTTTACCCAGAACCCTTCAGGGGAAATCAATATGGCAATATGCCAGAAGCCATGCAACAACATGAACTACACGAAAATGATTATGTTGAAGAACTCGTCTTTGTTGATAAGAGTGTTATGGAAGATTTCATTATAAAGTATTCTCCAGAGAGAGATCCGATGACTGATACAAATGAACAGGTTATTCAAGGACCCCCTTTAGCTCTCCCATCTTTTGTCAAAACCTTTCATACTAGAGCAAATATGTACAGTACTGCGGAAAAACAAACGACACCATATCAAATAAATCACCAGACGAACAACGACTCAACACAGTATATGAACAAATTGAATTTGGTATCTCAAACACACCACAATGCATTATGGAATAGCCAATACCAGTTTACAAACCCTGCCGTCAATCCCTCACCACAGTTTCCTCCAGTTAACATATCATCCCAGGGATATAATGCTGCAGAGACCAACCACTACAACATACCCAATTATGATCAACCTTTTGATTCCTCAACGAATATGCAGAACGTAATGATAAACGACTATAATAATACGTACAGTAATCAGTCGTTTGCTGGCCCAGCTGGTATCTTGTCTTCACCGACTCGTCCGCCAATCAATGTTCCAAACCATGGACATTTCAACATGATACATTATGATAATCAAGGCAAGGGTACAAGAAGGACAAACATCTCACACAATAGTCCTACAACTAGTATTGTGCCCTCATCTCCAACCTCGTCAGAGAAAAGCGTACCATCGCCAACCAGTCAAACATCTTTAAAAAGTCCTGCGATGATGGAAGCTCAATCACCCTGTCCATCAACACCAGAGGGCAACATTCCAAATATTATATCAAATTGTAAAAACCTTTCTGTGTACAGTTCAAATTCTTCTCTAAGCTCTGGACACAGCTCGTCGTCTGCCAAAGCCACTGCAGGTGAATCACCAAGAAACTTTAATGATCAAGACGGTCCAGTGAACATTCAGGGGTCTATTGGAACATGTTTCGTATCATCACCAGATTATCCACATCCAACGTATTTTGGCCCAATCCCAGAAGTTGATGACATTGCTAATACTACAGGTGAAACAGCCCAAAACCCAAACAGAGAAAACTATTCTGAAAGCGACAAAGATGAAAACGACGACGATGATAGGAATACGTAAGCTAATCTTTCCTCTCTACGTATGAAGCCCACTCTCTGATTTTTCGTAAAGAAGTAAGCTTGAATGTCGTGGAGTCTACATAGCAAAATTATATGTTGTTTTCACTTTACTTGGATGAGGGGCAAGTAGAACGTGAAGGTGTAATTCATAGAAAGTACTCCTTGTCACCTGATATGAATGGCAGAAAAAACACGCAGCGAAATATTAAGAGCACTAATAAGATATTTTTGATCCACTTGAAGAAGGAAATGACTTTCCAAATTTTGAAAGATCATTAACAAAACATTGAATCTCATTTCAGTCCAGTTCATGACCTAGCCTATTTAGCAGGAGATGAGTTTAAAGCAGAATGTAAGATGTTTATGGAACATGACAATGGTAGTGAATTAAGAAGGTCAATGAATGTTACTAATGGTGATGAAAGGGTAAGCTTCAGCATTCTTTCGTGTAATACCCATATTAATTTTGAAAAGAATAGGCTTTAGTCTTCACCAGATCCAATTATTTGTTGATTTATAACATCTTGTGCGACATTCCATACAGTTAGTCATCTTCCTTAATGTTCATTGAAGTGAAGCAAGTAGCTCATTTAGTTTAAATAAGAGTATTGCTGGATGAAAGCTCATATATTGTGTGACTTGTATGAAGATGTTTTATTGTGCGCCCTTATGCTGCTGACATGGGTTTCAGATATGAAATCTACCACCATGACCAAGAGCTATAAGTAACATATTTTTTAAAGATTTCCTAAAGATGAAATTTATCTAACATATTGACGTATTTCAGACACCCCTGTATATTGCTGTAATCAGAAATAATATTGTAGCTGTCAAGTGTTTTTTAGACCAAGGTGCCGACCCCACTAAATACTGTTATCGAAGAGTCAGTGTAAGTAGTCTCCTTTTCGCAGTTTGGCTTTTAACCTTTCATCTGACTGTCTTTGTAGATCGAATATTTAGATCGGGTTTTCAACTGTCAGTGATGCAGTTAAAAGTCAAAGCAATACAGTATAGATCCATTGGAAATGACAAAATGGTACACTGAAAGCCTTTGGCGCATTATGAATTGTAATGAATGTGAACCTTTGAAATCTGACAACAGAGCCAACAACATCGTTAAACTGGGGTTAACAAGGGTTAGGTTTTATATACAGGTTTCCAGGTTTCCATTATGACCATGATCAATATAGTTCCGCTTTGAAGTAAGATTATTAAGTAGCTCTTCTTATATTCTAGTATGGATATGGTAACTATATGCAATACTATGAAAATGTACTACATCTGGCTTGTGAAAAAGGTTTTGAAGAATTGGTTGATTTATTGGTGGATCATCCTTCCAAACAAGACTTAGTCAACGCCAGACGACAGGGAGATGGTAAGTTGAATAATGATATACTCTGGCCACAATCTGGCCAGACTCTGATACTGATTTACATCACTGGAGCAAGGAATAGAGAAATGGAATGGAAAAAAGTAGACAATTTACACGAATTAACCAGAAACTCATAATATCATTTATATGTTTCAGATAAAACACCCTTACTCATTTGTCTAAATGCTCATGATGTGAACCAAAATAGACTGAGGATTGTACGACAATTATTAAGTAAAGGAGCTAATCTTAATCTGAAGGTAAGATCTTTTCCTTGGAAACCATCCGAACGCGATAGACGAGGAATACGCTTCTTTTTTAAGGGTGTTATCCACCAAATTCGCCGGGGTTATGCATATTGGTAAGTTTAAATGATTTAGAGACGCTTTTTGAAAAGAGTAAATCTGACATGAAATTTGCTTCTGTGTGGGCGTATGGCTAATCGGTTGAACTTTCAGCTGTTTGATTATATCGAAGTCCCTTTGTATTTGTTATGATTTTCATTGTAGGAAACACATAGTGGTAAATCCCCTCTAATGTTAGCCATAGAGAAACACGAGATAGATTTTGTGAGAGAGGAATTGGGCAGATTGAATCCAGATTATCGTAGAGAACTACTGGAACAAACAGATTATGATGGCAACACATGTTTACATTACTCAGCCCAGATAGCATCACGTGACAGCAATGGGAGACCACGTGATAATCACACGAAACCTACACATACCAACCTCAAACCACTTACTGATGAACAAGTGCAGAGATTCAACAGTTCTCTTAACCTGGATGGTGCTAACATTGATGCTCAAAATCTTGATAAAGTTAGACCTAAAGATCTAAGGCGTGAGTTGGTAAGTTTACCGATCTTGTTTGTTAAATATTGCACTATGGTCGGTTAAGGACAATTAAAGCTGAATAACGCAATAAATAATACTACATTGGCAAAGTATATTCTCAGAACATTTAGTAAGTGGTACGTCAGAGTATCAGAGAATGTCATGTCGTTCCTACCTTGCCTGCAACATGCGCAATGTTATTAGGCTTATATATTCTGCTAGAGCAGTAGGCATGATTAATCAATCCACTTGTTATGTATGACACGGGGGGGCTCACTATCTCCATTGTTGATGTATCTTGACCATACTTAGTTCCAACTTTTTGAACAAGACATTGTGACCTTTAATTGGCATCTATATAGTACTAGTTTTTCAAAACTTGATATTTTATGTTTTTCTGCCCATACATCGATTTTGGTGAAGATGGTTAAAGACATGTAGCTAAAATTAGAAAGCATGCATGTACTATAATCCTAATTTATTTTCAGATTGCAATACCCAGAGGTTTGCATCGCAAACGGTAAAACAGGGGTATGTTGTATTACAACCGGATGAAAATGCCAAGATAAACATGTCTACAATTCAGTATGCCTTGTAGTCGCAAGCAACTAAATATAACGATGATCTTTGTAATACGACATCAATTTAGGAACCTACTTGATTTTTATAAGAAACTATATGTCAGATATGAATCAGGTTGTATGGGGAACTAGAAAACCCGGAGAATTTTGCGCAATAGTAATTAATTGTTGATCCGTGGATTATTTTCTCTTTCCGTTAACGACTTTTTGATTTTTAATTGGATCCCATTCGTATCAGCTTCGGGGCTAGAATGTTGCAAAATTTTGCTATCCAACCAAACTCAATCTTCAGACAGAGTTGTCTGTTCTTGCCCATTTACGGGACAAGATGTCAGCCTTTCACGACCAAGTCAATGTTCAACTCGCTGAATCTAATGAACATTGGCAAAGGTTGAGACTAATGAGACGAATCACCCATATTCTTTCCCATATCTCTGTCGTTCAGCTAATGTTAAATGTGAGCAACTGCACGCGGTTCGCCTTTGAGGCCATTTTGAAGAGTATATTTTACAAAATATTTTGTAATTAGTTTTTTTGATTTTTGAGTATTTTTTATTATCAATTGTTTGTTATTTTCTCATTCCGGTGTCTTTTTTGCCTAAGAAATATATTTTTATAAAACTGTTTTGATGTGCTTTTTTGAAAAGAAATTTTTAAGAATTTGGCAAAAAATGTATATTCAGGCATTTTTAATTGAAATAAAATATTTTTTTTATAATATATGTCGTGTCCGAATGAGACAGCGGATGAGTTCGACTCGTTTTGTCCATGATCGGTTTAGTATTTCTTTTCTTATGCCAGTTAAATCAATCGTGAAGCGTTGAAATTTAACGGCCATAGAATTGCCCTATCTGTATGGTTTGATAGAGGCAGAAAAACCGTTGTATCGTCAGCGTACATGGCAACTTCTGGTAGGTCATTTGTAAATACAACAAACAAATAGGTCCTCGGACGCTTCCTTGTGGTAGCTGCTCTTTGTTCCGTTGACTCGTACCTATTGTCTCCGGCCTCTCAGAAATTGCCGGATCCATTCTAGAACGTCACCCTTGATTCCTCAACTTCCCCGAAATCTAAACTAGGAGGTTAGTGGAGCTTGATGGTCTGGATAGGAAACCATGTCTTGTTAAAGTCTGGTTTTGGCATATGGCCAGTAAGTGACTTTATCTCTTAACACCCTCAACACAGTTCGCCAACTGTCTATTTCTAATCTATAACTGTTCATTCTTAAAGAGGAACTGTACATTATTAATTGTAATAATGGACAATTGTACGTTAAGACAATTAGGTTAAGACCTGACTGTGGAATTTAGGTATAACAAACAGACAACAAAATACAAAATTTATTATAGCCAACCGGTACACTCACGTAATAATTAAATAAGGCAATTATATGGATATAGGCCTATACTTCTGGAATATTTATTACTTCAACGTTTCAATGTGGTTCTCACACAGTCATCAGGAATATAATGATACAAACATGTAACTAGAAAAGATATAGGCAACAACAATAACAACTAAAATATAGAAAACAAAGGTACAAGATATGAAGCCATACTGTGGATTAACTACTTACTACGTAACGTAATAATGTTTCACGCCTGGAAAAAATGAAATAAACAAAAAAAGTAATATAAACGTATATATATAGATTTATAATCTAATGAATGACATATCTAGCGATTTCACATTGCCGCGAGTGGAGTCAACATACAAAATTATTTTAAAATGCAAATTACAGTTAAGTGATTACTTGGCATTTTTCAAAAGCAAAACATTACGTTTTCCTATAGATTTTAAGATCGTTGAACATAATGTATCAACACTTATTATTATTTATGATACTGAGTGTTTTCAAAATTGCTGTAATTAATTATTGGTGTATAATATTTTGTATTGGTGATTTGGTTCCCATCTAGTATTCAGTGAGCATATCGCATTCACAATTGGAGTTAATCAGAAACAGTTTATAATTAACTTACCTCAAGGTCATATATTTTTCATACATTTTCATTGGACATCTCTCAGAGTATATTCTTTGTTTTCATATGCCCTGGTTATTTTCGGTGTCATTTTTCGATGTTGTAAGCCTCCTTGATTTGTCTTTGAAACATCCTCGTGATATTCTAAATATTTAAGGTCCTGATTATCTAGTTTGACTGTCAGTTGAGACAATGTACTCTACGAAGATTACAATGTTCCTGTCCAGCTCTTAAGGCGAAATGGAGACCCAGTTGAAAGACTAGGGTATCCAACAGTTGTTGTGGACTGCTGGTTCCAAGAATCCCATTATTCCACATCATTTCTCATTTATAATATCGGCCTGTCGTCTCTGTACACCTTTTAACTGGCGGTTCAAATCTTTCATTTTTGCATCCAAAACAGCCTTCATTCCACGAAAATCACCATCTTCTATCATAGAAAGAAAACGACCATTCTGTCGCATATAATATTGGGTCGAAATAATGATTTCATACAATGTATTTGGTTTATAATCATCACCTTTTTCATTTTTGATTTCTGCTATAAAATATCCAAGTAACATATTAAGATGTTCATTTAATAGATTAAGGATGTCACAATGCTCCACATTTAGTCCATCTATGTGCCCTCCATTTTTGGAAAAGATTCACCGCCAACTTTGATTTACCTTCAGTTTTCTTACATAAGCCATCTTTCACTAAAGTATTCAAATCTTATCTTGAACCGGCAGTTCATCTTCATTTGTTATTTCAGGAAATAGATCACTTTTTAATTGAAAATTTGGCTGGGCACTAAATGTTGTTTTGTTAAAAAAAAACATCCCCTCGACTTGAAGACATGATGCTTGACTAATCAATGAATGATAATCATTTGATTTATTTGTTAATGATAAAATCTACTCAAGTTCATGAGTTGTGTTAAAACATAGACTTGCGGCAAGTCACGCAAGCGAATACGCCCACCAGCAGCTTGATAAAGAGCTAAATGTGAACTGTAAAACAAACTGTATATCGTAGCCTGTAGGGTGAGCACGAGCCAAAAAAAAATCATCGGATCCTCACCAAATTCAATAGTACACATCTTCATAACGCATACAAAAGATCAAAAGAATCAATAGAGAATTGTAGTCTGTAGAGTGAGCACGAGCCAAAAAGTGGAGAAAAAAAAACGAACGCGATATCAGAGTTTTATGCGATATCTCTAAAGAAAATCATCGGATCATCACCAAATTCAGTAGTGCACATCTTCATAATGATATTGACACATGAATGATATTGAGGCTTACGCGCCTCGGCTGATCTATTCTCTTATGTATAGTTTTCGGCTGCTCTCCCTACAGAAAATGTATGACTGGCTACGTCGTCGTAACTGTGTGCGTTGACAACGTAAGAATGTATGATAGAGGTTATTTCGTCGTTAGTGTCCGCCGACAAAGTGCGACTGGATGATAGAGGATATATGGCCGCAGCTGTGCGTAGACCAAGTGTGACAATAAGCTTCCAAAATGAATGACGGCATTATGAGCCGTTACTAGATAGTGGAAGAATATGTTTGATTGTCAATAGATTTAAGCGTGAATAATCATGAATTTATTTTCTATTTTTAATATTCTATAATACAATAATGTAGGTCTGTGGTATGTATAACAAAAAAAAAACATTTCCATATAGTTAGTCAAAGGGTATACCGGACATTAAACGTTTACTCGCCCTTGAACCTAGCGTTTGATTACAAAGAAGACAAAACGCGCTGAAAAAACTAATATCTCGGTACATGCTTTTGCAGCTTGAAATTCTGAATGACAAACAATTGTTAATGCACAAAAAAATATAGGTATATGCAGGTTCTAGGTAGGCCTATGTTCATATAATGACATCTATGTGGCGAAAAACAACAGCTTGGATGTCGGCAGCTATTCAACTAAAGTGTGTTGACACTATCAACATTTCTACAACGTTCCTGTTTCCATGTAGTGGACAAATGTTGGGAACAGATGATACTGACAACACACCTTAACACTTTTCAGTGATTGTCACCGATATTCTCCTATTAATTGAATAATTGCCAATAATAGACAAATGCGTCAGTAAACTCGCTTATCATTCGGTCAGGTTTTTGACAATCGTTCGATGAACCTTCACGACGTAATGTAAATTATTGTCATGTGTGGTTTGAAATGAGGATATAGTTTGAATATAAGTATGGATTTAAATGAAATTCTAGACGAGTTGTTATCTACATCACCTGATAAGATAACAAATACAGTGTATAGTCAGTTTAGTTTTACAGGTGACCGTTACTAACCTCTTTTCACACGAATAAAGGTAAGTATATAGCTCAACCTTTTTTATAATGAGTGCACAGGAGTCCCGTGTTTACAGGGGAAGGAGGGGGGATTACCCCGTTCCCCTCTGAGAAAATTCTGACAACCACCGAATTTCGTTACTGCAATTAAACACCGTACATCATTGCCTCTCCGGATGTATTACATCCGAACAATCAAGTCCGACTACGGGCCTGGTGCACAGAACTGCTATTTTTCCTAGTATAAATGCCAAGTATGTGAAAGATTCTTCTTAATGTTTCTAAGTAAACCACTTCGAACTGCTTGTCAATGTGGGATCTGAGTTGTACCCAAATTTTTGTAAATTATTTTGTAATCAAAGGTCAGTTCTAGTTTAACATTTGCTTTGAGAAAAAAAAACATTGAAAATCATAATCTTGTCAAATTTTTTCCCTGTATTATCATGATACGATTGGTGTGTCGAATTAGATTTTACTTAAATTAAAAAAAAATTCTATTTAAATATTTTAATCATTCGTAATTTTGTACTTTTCCCCCTTCAGGTTATAGCTGGTCTTTCACTCACAGTTGATTACTATGGCGCTCTGGTCACTATTTACGCTCATTGGTGTTTCATTGGCCTTTGACCTCAACGATCCAAAAACCAATCTAGACAGTGTGATCCGAACAACAGGATCAACGGATCCAAACATTCAAACAGTCAACTATATCAACGGAACTATATTCTTACGGTTTCCAGGTGGTACTCTGCAGAAGGTTTTCCTTTTGGAAGGTTTCAATATCGCTCGAAAGGTACCAAAGTCTTTCGGATATTTGTCTTTATCCAAAGAATTTTTGGTTTACAGAAATTACAAAACAGGGGAAATAATAGACGTGTTAATGAATCCTCAGACTAGAATTCCAAATGAAGTATTTTATATTCATAATGATCCAGTGAACGTTAACTTTACATATGGACAAATTACGCCATTTACTATACTAGAAAATGATCGAGTTGGCTTCAATAATGATATCTTATTGCAGTATCCAAATGTTCTTGATCCCCAGCACTACCCCAAATACACAGCGGGACCAATATACGAAGCTGATGAGCTGTTTCAGTTCTACACTAGGTACAGCAAATTGGCTACTACCAATATTCAGGATCTTAATTACACGAGCACATGGTCAAGACGATCGCAGTTCCTACCCTGGTTGGAGCTTGGTGGCATCAATGGACACATGTACTACGTCTCCACGAACTGGAAATGTTTACAAGGCTTTGCTGACGTTCCACAAGACATATTAGACATTGTTAAAAACAAGTTTCCTGATTTTCTCAATGCTCCAGACACATTTGAAGTTCCAAACGAAACGACATGGTCGGCCTTTAAAGCTGTCATAGACCAAAGGCGAAAAGAAGGTAAACCAGATATTATAATACCTGAAGTTAATATCAAACAGGGACTAAGAAACAAACCAACTCATTTAGATCCACTGATTTATGAAACTCTTGCCAAACTAGACAGTTTTACAGTAACTTTTACTGGCAGAGTTTATTCCGAAATTACTGGAAATAATCCCATAAACCTCTTTAAAGTTAAAGGAATACTTACGTGTAAAGTGAATCTAACTCCAGGAGGACCTCAAATTGTTGCCACAATTAAAGGGAACTTCTTAGATCCAAACACTGATCAGGTACTTACAATGTGGAAAAATCCCTTAACAAATCAAACGAACTATGTTCCACCCATTTCTGGTAAATATGGCAAAACTTTGTTTAAAGGAGACGACTCTGTATGGTCACTTCCAGTTCCCAAACTCGAGGAAACTGCTGTTGTTGGCGCCACTTCGCGTTCTTTTTTCAATAATGCTACAGGCACGGAAGATTGGAGTGTTCAACTCTTGGATGTGTTCTTTCCCAATGAAGATCTTAAATCAATGAACCCTTATATGTATGGTACATGGATCAAATACTCATCGTGGCCGGAATGGATGGGTATGACCGGTGATGAGGGTTTACTGGTTTGGCGTATGAATTTAGAACTTCTAAAAAGTAAAACAAAGTATAAAGGAAAATCAATTATTGGATGAAATAACTACAATTAATCTTTCTAATATTTCTAAACTCAAATTTGTCCATATAAGATACATACAACTTTAAATTGCTAGTTTGAAATTATTATTGATATATTCATCAAAAATATATGGATTTCCCTGATAATTTCTAAATATTTAATGCCCACACTTCCAAACTTCCTGAATTGTTTGAGTTGACTTCAGTTATATCTTTGTCGCCAGAATCACACGGCTGCCCGATAGCTATACACCCACACAACTGAAAATTTCATGGCAGCAGCGATGTTTTCTTAAAACATTTCTAATTCATCAAAAGATGATGAGACTCTTAGCAAAAACTTTAAAGCTATCGTTCTAACAAAAAAGTCATACCATGAAAACAAGATCATTTAATTTATCAGCATAAAAATTTCATCAACTCTTCAGCACAGGCTTTTAATAATAATTCATATATTTAAAGGCTAGCGCACACGAGCTGAGCAAAATTTTATTCGTGCCTCTTAGCTCATGTGTGCGGAGTTTACGTATGTTTTTTTCTTTCGAGGCGTTAAGGAAACTATCTGTCGTGTTTGATAATATTTTCCTCGAATGAAAAATACCTTACCGTGTGCGCACTCGAAAGCTCTTAGCTTTCAACTTTGAATTGGGGCGCATGCGCTAGCACGTGATCAAACAAAAATGGCTGCGCCCATCGGTGAATGCGAGTTTGTATCTGAAGCAATTATCGAAGACAAGTTGGTGGACATATGGGCGGAATATCCGTGCCTGTACAACGTACGGATCCCCCAATTATTCGGCGACGACGCAACAACAAAAGAAAAAGTAAAATTTCTTCATATTCTGAATCATTCGAAGGGTTGTTGACGTCCGACATTTTGTTTAAGTCACGTGAGTGTGACGTGATCTAGTTATTTGTAGACGTCTTTGACTCGACACCCGTTTACGAAAGCTCTAAGCTTAGCGTGTGCGGGGGAAACCGACGAAAGCTGCGAGCTGAGCTGGGAGACACGAATGAAATTTTGCTCAGCTGGGAGCTCTCGTGTGCTCTAGAAAGTTCGGTTGAGCAGTGGCATGGTAGGTTGGTTAAGTCATGGGCGAGCCAATCCCTGGCTAACTCCAACGAACCAACAAATTCGAAGGTAAAACGCAACAAAAGAAAAAACACCAAAAAAAAAAACTAGAAAGTTATATCCTTAAGGACAATCTCGTGACACTGCATTTAAAGTGGTAAAATTACAACAACGATATAATAAGAATAATATATTTCCCTTCTTCACAATGTAAAGCTATTACGAACTTGACTTGCAATAGCCACTATTCTTCTATCACGGAATACAGCGGTTTGATTGGATTGGACGACAGCGAATACAACCAATCAATCCTAGACAGAATAGCTGCAAACATTATGGCTTTGCGTTCACAGACTTTCTGTCGATGTCCCTAATGGGCTGTATTTGCTAGCGTATCAAATCAAATCGTTTCATTTACAAACTTCCACAATACAAGATAGGTGACTATTGCAGTCAAGGGAAAGCTTGACTTTTTGAAGATGAATATTTGCAGGAATAATTACATTGCAACAATATTAACATATAATAATAGTAAATGACAAGATTACGATTGTAAAGATTGATTTAGACCTTAAGAACATGTTTAGAACATTGTGACCGAATCGACCAAACTCCATCAGCGCAATCAATTAAAGCTATCATGACATAAATAATAAAAATATCAGTCAGCTATCAAGTGTCTGTCTGTTCATTGGAGGACATGCAATTTTCCAACATAACAGCGACAAGAATACAATTCAAATTTTTTCCCCATTGCATTGTAGGTGGGTTGCCAGTTCAAAACTGTAGATTATCCAGAAAAATAATACAACACGGTGCATTTGGAGACTAACTATACTTCCGATGGCATTCTCCTTAGAATATTGTCCAAATAATCAAAAATCACTTTCTGTGGATTGTAGCCACTATTTTAGGTTTATAATTCAATTGTATGTTATTCTCGAAGTTTGTCATTACCACGTTTCGTTGCCATGACGGCCATACCAAGATGACTTTCCTCCTAATAAATTGGAATCATAATGAAGGGATTCTGAGGTAATTTTTGGAAATACTTTCATTAAAGATTCTAAAATGTCTGATTCTATTTTGCTAGCATACTTTCTTGGTACGTAACCGTCACGTGCAGACCTACAAATTGTCACAAGGCGTGGGTTTGGAAGATTTTTAAATATGGTAAGTAATTGCTGAGTTCTTGCCTTGATTTGTTCAAGCGACGGTGTAAAAAAGAGAACTAGAGAATCATTGGGACGATTATAACCAATACAGTACTGCATCCCCTCCATGTGGTCATAGTACATTTGTCGAGGAGAGCTTTTAAGGCAAATACCGGTTTCTGCAATGGCCTTTAATTGATTTTTGTTAAGTCTTCTTAAATCTTGGATATAATAATCGAGATGATTCGAAAAATCGGATTCGACACACAAATGTTGAGTCAAATTCCTTTGATTAATAATGTCTACAGTTTTCGATACAAGATTTCTCTGCGTTTTCGACAATTTCTGAGTTGCAATTTCCTTCAGTAGATCATAATGAATCTTATCAAACGCCATCTCCTCCTTAGCTGTGCCAGCACAAAATAAATTTTCAACACTTTTTTCCAAATCTTCGTCGAGAATTTCTTCGGGTATTTTAGCCTTTAAAATTTGGAGAATGGCCGCTTCACAACCATAATAATCTTCATCTATATCAAAAACAATATTATCCTCCGAGGTAATCCAATCTGTAGATTTCACGAGTTTGGTGGCGTATTTATCGGTTAGAATTTCTGATATTATTGTATGTTTTAACTCACAGGAATTGGGCTTTATTTCCTTTTTTTCTTCACCGGTATCTACATCTTGTAGGACGAAGCAAAATGGAACTTCAAGAGGGACAAAATATTGGTAACATGCACATATGGAATTTTCGTCTTTATGGGTCTTACCATGTACGTAACCAAAAGACACTAACGTTCTGTCATATTCACCATTTGTCTTCTTACGCTCCTCATCCCATGATGGATATATAAAAATGATTCTCGAGAAAAATCCAGAATATGCGGAACTCTGGAAAAAGATTGATAAATTTATAATAAATTTCATAATAAATTTGCAACAATCACAAATACCGTTATCGTATATATGCCTACCATCTTTACTCCTTAAAACTCTTACAATTAAGGTTTTTTTTTATATAAAATAGACAACTTACAATGCAATATTATGTCATCTGAATAGTATTGAATAGAGCCCCGCAATAAAAGCAAGTTTAAACAAATGTAAAGTTACCATAATAAAAGCATCGTTTGACGTCATCAGATTTTTAATGTCGGATCTTTTAGTTGGAAATCTGAATATAGAGGCATTAGCAGGAAATGGAGGTTCGACAAAATCAGAATGGCCATCTATATGTATCTGTAATTAGAGCAATAAAACAAGAGCAAAATATATGTAAGTCTGAATATTGTGATGTCTTCTATGACACCAAATACACTAGCTAAGAGTTCAACATCAGTTAACCGTATATCAGCTGATATAGCAATTATAATGCCATTTGATTGCATATACTGCGCTATCTTGTAAACACAATTTTAAACCAATATAATTTTAGCCCTTTTAGTTCTGAATGGCTTTATTGAAGGATATGATGTTTGATTTTTTAGGTTTCTGCAGATATTATCTTTCTTTATCTTAAAAGCTATCAATAGATGTATTCAACGACGTTTAGCACATTGCATCAATTGCGATATGTGACTGATATTTTCTTAAATGATCTCTTACCAATATATTTCCGTGTTTTGGTATTCCACCCTCAATAGCTTCTTGGAACCAATATGGAGCAACTTAAAAAAATGAAATAACTTCACAAGAATTGGTATATTGTGCTGTAGGCTACTCAAACAAGTTGTCTCCCAGGTTATATTGGGCCTATACTGTATAATATATTTGACATAATCAACATGTTTTAATATTTCCGCTAGAAGGTGGACAAAACCTGGTGCATTAGTTTAATAAAATAATGAACACTATATTTACAATTTAAAACAATAATAAAGAAAATAATATTGCAAAATATCTAATGAACCATTATCCTTGCTTTCGAAACATCGATTTTGAAGCTCGAAAACGGCCTAAGAAGACACAGTTCTGTTTATTATGTCCCAAGAAAGGAGAAACTTTTCGAAAAAATTACATCCAGTAGTATTCATTGTCCAAAGACGACGAATGACGAATGTGGAATTAATTTCGAAATATTAAGCAAATTTTAGCCATTTGTATGTTCTTAGCTTTTTTAAAAAAAAAACTCTTTCGATTTTAAGCTAGAAATCGACAATCCTAGTTCTTTTAACATTACAAATCGTTATCAATTACGTCAGTTGATATTCAATTTTAACGTCTGAATTCTAAATTGAAAAGAAAGAAATATGTCACTTATTGACATCCAGGTTCGAACTTGTAATAATAAACGTAAAGTTTTATATTTGTTTCTATAAGCATTCTTATAGACACAATAGACCTAAAATTTGTAACAGGTGGCCTTATTATCTGAAAGCTTATAAAACACTGCCATGTGTTTAAACCGTACAGTTCAGAGTAGGAAATGTGTCAACAGAATTCTAAATATACATGACATAAATCCACAAGTCAATAAATCTAAACTCAACTAGTATGTGGCATCTGGATTATCTTTTGTCAAATTGAATTGTCAATAGCTACCCACACATCATACACAAGTGATATTCCACATCCGTGTCGGTTGGTTTGAAGACTCTGAAGGCTGAGAAAGGTTTGGAACCACTGCTCTATCTGGTATAGGCATTGTTTGAGCAGCTGATGTCTTAGCTCAAGTAGATGTAATTGGGTTTTAAGCCTCTTTATTTACCCCTACTGTATCTAACCAAATTACAATGGAATCACTCCACAAAATCACCTTAAAGGGCAACAATTGGGCGTTTTGGGAGTTGATCTGTGCTCCAAACCAAGCCTCCATTCGTCATATTTCCTTTTAAAACCCATGATACGGTGATTTTTACCTTGAATACACAGTCTTTAGAAGTGCTAAAATTAAAGTCGCAAGATTCTCCCGTGCCTGAATATTGTACGGTATGTCGACAGAATCTATAATAGCAAACTCAGTATGCGCATGCTCTAGTGGAAATGGCCTTGCAACTTAACTTATTACGGATACTAATGGATAATGAAGGAAAAAAGTCGACAGTAAGCAGTTATACTAAGCTGGATAATTTCCATTTCTGAGACTTCGGTACGATTGGTCTTTATGATGGTGAACGTGCCCCTTTCAGATGTAACTCATGCCACGGTTCTAATTCATTCACATTGGGATGCCAACGCTACAAGCTGGTACGATCTATTGGGATCTGAGAGCGATCGCTGTGATCTATGGCACTCAAACTAAATCTGATAGCTAGCATTGCTCAATTAGAGCTCTAGGCGATCCGATACAAAACCTGTTACGTTCTGCCATGCCCATCAGTTTTACGCTGGATCTCCAAGAATTGCTGACAGATCGCCACAAAGCGCAAAAGATAGAGAAACCGGATTTCTTGGAGATCACTCACGCTCCGATAGCGCTTCAGTTACCATCTTGGCTACAAAGTAGCGCTCCGATGGCGATTTGGAAGGTCAAGTAGCGATATGATGGCGATTTAGGCGATCAAGTAGAGATAATGATGGCGTTCTTGGCGACGCGCCATGTATCTTTGTGCAGAAGAGTACATCGACGGCGACCTTGGCGATCATGGAGCACCGTAGATCGCCGCCTAGTGGAATGGGGATTTTAACTGAAATTTCTAAAAAAAACGCCCAGCTGCAACCCTGTCGCACAGTGAGATCAAGTGAATTAAGGGTGATTATTTCATATACAACTATTGCCACTTGCCATAGTGATTTTTCAGTGCTAAAAATAAATATTTTTTTTTACATCAAAGGAAATATTCAATAACATAAATTCTTTGAAAATATATCATATAAAAGGATAGAGTCGTAAAAAAATTGCCAGATGAATTGTACCTTTATTTCTATTAAGGCTTAATATCTGACATCTGGTTCGACTTTAATTAAATTTTCAAAATTACATGGTATGCGACCAAATAAATTCATATAGTACCATCATTATACGTCGTTGAATCATCTTTTTGTCTTTTCTCTTTTTTGAAATTCGTCTTTTCAAAGTCCAATTTTCATTGGAAAGGTCAATGTCAAGAGGTCTTGCCAAGGACCAGCTATAGTAGAAAAGATCCTTAAAAGTGAACCTAAGTCGTTAACTTCCCAAAATATGATTACTTCTGTCTTTCTTTCATTGAACGGGCTGACCGACGGAAAGTTGACAACAATATACCCCTAAACTTCGTGTGAACGTATAGGAAGCTCTGGAATATACTTAAATTGTGGAATTGATCTAAAATTGATCCAATTGAAAGGAAATCAAATCGTAAGGAATATCAAAATGAAATATGAATATAAATACATTTATATTTAAGAATGCACAGTTTTAGGATTTCACAAAAGGTACTAGGATTGATGAGCCTATTATTATAAATGTTGAATATAGTTTTTGATTAAAAAAAGGAAATCCTTAAATTTCCAAATTTTGCATATTTACAGGGTTCCCAGAGATACGACTATACGTTTTTTAAAATTATCATTAACCTTTGCTCATGCCTTCTTTGGAAAATTCCAAACTACGTTGCCCTCATGAGGATTATGTATCCGAAAGACATGTCGACAGTAGCCCATTATCTCCAGTTCATTTAATAATGATGAATTATAAATAACTAACCTTCATGATGTTCTTCTACAATAAAAACAGGAGTTGTTGTCCGAGCCTCATCTTTAATTAATACCTCGTCATCCGTCATATCAATCACCAACTTCTCCTTAGATTTGGAACTTTTGGGTTCTGGATGCCCAAACCCTGTACGAAGTTGTTTATTTGAAATGGTATTAGATTGTTCAAGTTCAGATTGTCTAATAATGTTCACATTACTTCCATCTTCGTGACGATATAGAGATGGAATCCTTAATATATACAAACTAATACAACAACAAACAAAAACAATCGGGCAAACAGTTTTAAATTTTACCACTCGTGAAAACATTTCGACAATTCTAATTTAAAAAATAAAATGAAATGGAACCTCTAGAACCCAGGGTACTAATATAAAGTAAAAACAGTGCGAGTACTTTATGTTATGGCTAATGACGTATGAATGACCAATTTTCCACCACATTGAATGCCAAAAATCAATCATTATTTCCACAACATGTCAGGTTAATTGAGTGACGGGTGTATGAAAAGAAAATCTATATCAGAAGAATGTATATAATGCGGAGAAATTTGAAATCAGAAAGAAAAACCAGGTGCCACCTAAAAAAATCCATCCAAACTATAATTATTTTTTTTATATAATATTTAGTTATATTGAATCCTATGTATATAGGAGTGATTTATAACTTACACGGCAATAGCATCGTCTGCTAGTCGCGAATAGTCACGCGGTCAGTCTTGTCTTCTGCCATCTTGACTACAGGCTTCTACTTTGATTAACCATTTTTTTCAAGTATTCTTCTTATAATTCACCTCCATTTACCTTTTGACAGTTTTCCGGCAGTTGTAGAATTTTTATTTGGTGTTGTTAACTCTTTTGATTGAAGTTATTAACATTTAAACTGTAGAAACTTCAACTGTGATATGATTTACAGATTCTGGAATCAAATATGTCGTCTTCGTTGTAGTTATTGATGGTGCAGAATATATCCAAAGGCAAGACTCGACTTTACTCGCGTCTGTGTGTTGGTATTCATTATGAGCTCCGGTCAACGACCTAAGCGTACAACTGGTGTGGATCTCTACAGATAAACAAGCTGGGCATCAGTGTCCCCTCTTTATTTTCAAGAACAGAATTACGACTCCTTTTAGAAGCTAACTTATTGCATGTAACCCGAAAACCATACTAGTAACAATTCACAGTACTAGTAATACATCTACCACTAATACAACTGATACCAGAACACCACAGACACTTATACCTTCTTCAGTGTCACAGATTCTGTTACCAAGCTCTATTGCTCAGGCTACTCTTACACAACCATATGATCATTCAGTTCCAAGTGATTTACAACTTATTCAAAATATCACTTCTTATCAACCTACATTGAATTCGGCTCACCCGTCTGGTAACTCACTCTCAATTGGTAATACCAGTGGAAATTTGACAACTCCATCCATGATATCTTCTACTTCTATACAGCAGGATACTCAATCAAATATTATACAGACTCCAACAACTTTTAGTATGCTGTCTGCAGACCCTCTCCACAGAACTTCCCTGTTACAGAACCAAAGTGTCAAAACTGTTTTTGATCAAACTAGAGACTCTAATATGCATCCTTACTATTTAACTGTGCCTAATTCTGGACCAAGTCTTGCTCTTGATATCAATGATGCTTCTCACTATTTACATCCTACTATTAGTACCCAAACTATACAAGCTCAGTCTGTTGCACCTTGTACCCAAAATGTACAAGCTCATGTATATTCCATGTCAACTTGTACTCAAAATGTACAAGCTCATAATCATTCTGTTCCTGTATATTCTATGCCAACTTGTACCCAAAATGTACAAGCTCATAATTATTCTGTTCTAACTTCAAACATTTTATTTTCAAGATTGTACCCACAATGTACAATTTCCTAATACATCTTATAATTCATTATTACAGCAGCAAGCTTCGCAGTTGCAGAATGATGACACTCATTCTAGTTTACCTGATACAAGTCATACAATTAATAATCATTTATTTCCACATATTTCAATCGTCGACCTGATGTAGCATCACATTCACATGGGCCTGCTTCTAATTCTATTTTGGGATCAATACGGAGTGCCACTACTTTTCCATCTCAACATCATCGACTAGTGTCCATTCAACCCACAAATCAAAGATCTGTTATACCTAACGGTATGAATCTTCATAATTATTCTGATTTACCTTTTGTAGATTTTAGGAATATGCAACGTGCAAATGCACAAGATTTAGCTTATGTGGACATGGTTTTCTCCTGATATTCGCCGGAGAATACTGAAGGGAGAAAATGTTATTTTAAACAAGCTCTTGTTGTCTCATACAGATTTTCTTGATTCCTGCATCTCTGACAAGGTAGATAAAGGGCGAACTGATTCCAGACTAACTCATAATTTATCATTAAGTGAATTTATCATAGCTTTTAATAGGTTCAAAAGATTTTTATGTGATCCAACTGCTTTTCCATGGAGGTCTGATGAAATGGATATTTACTTAAATCACATTATTGAGACTGCCAGTATTTGGCCAGATAAGTTTTACGAATATCACAAATTATTCTCAGCAAAATGTGCCAATGCATTGGCAAGGAATCACATTAATTAACTGGGCAAAAGGAGACCCAGACTTGTTAAGGAAGTAGTAGCCGGGGCTAAAGTTTTGTCTTGTGAGGCATGTCATTCTACTGAACACAGTTCTGCCATGTGTCCCTTTGATTTGCCAAACATTCAAAATGCTATGCAGGGTTATAAGCTCAGTAAAACAAATACAGCTAAAAAAAACTTACTGACACGTATAATCGTCTCATAAAATTTGTGGGTGGTCAACCGATCTGTAATAATTTTACCTCATCTGTTGGTTGCAGTAATTCGGCTTGTTCTAGAGTGCATTGTTGTGGTTTCTGTCAAACTTCTGATCATGATGTTAGTAGTTGCCCTAGTAAGTCGAGCTCTCAGAAGAGGAAAGGTGACAAGGGGTCAGTACAAGAAGTTACTCCTAAAGCTAAGAAAGATTGACTAAATGCAGAGTTTATTTCAGAACCTAACAGCATTGTTTCCAACAATCTCAGTTTAATAGCCACTACTCCAACAGATGTTAATGCACTTGAATTAGAATTATCTAATGGAATAAGAGTTGGTTTTGATACCCTGGCTGAGTTAGAAAACGCCACTGTGCATTTCGAATGTAAGAATCTCAAATCAGCTAGAGATTTTCCAGAAATTGTGGATGAGTTAGTTGCAGTGGAAGTTAGTAAAGGTTATGTCAAGGGTCCTTCTGTAAAAGCTCCATTTAAGGAATTAAGAGTTAGTCCCATAGGTTTGGCAACTGGTACTGGTAAATATTCTGGGAAAAAATGTCTTATTTTAGATTTGTCCTCGCCACACTCTGATTGTGACATAGACAGTATCAATGATATGATTGATAAAGAACTGTGCTCGTTGAAATATGTGCGTTTGGATGATGCTGTGACTAAAATCAAACAATTTTGTCCAAAAATCAATTTTGTGTAGATTAGACATAACAGATGCCTTTAAGAATATTCCTATTACTCCTTCACAATGGCATTTATTTTGTTTCAAATGGAGAAAGTTATATTATGTTTTTGTTAGACTTCCTCTTGGTAGCAGATCCATTCCAAGAATTTTTGATACCCTTTCACAGGCCATATGCTGGATTGCCACCAATAACTATGGCATTCATACCATTTTTCACCTGTTATATGATTTCCTTACTATTGATTTCCCCCATGCTGAAGGTCACAGAATTATGGCCCACACACTAGGAGACCTACTGAATGAGTGAAGGTCAAAACTCTCCTTTGACGCACTGGTTCCGAACCTTCCCATCATTTTCACCGCTGATTAAGTAGTTTGTACAATGCACTGTGGAATATTACTTTATATATATCTTTATTATATGTTTATTGTATCGATGTAATGAGTGCTAAAAAAAATTGGAAGTCGGAATGTTCCGACCCGACTTTCGTACAAATGACTGAAAATACTAAATAGTGTTATTTCTTATGAAATATTGATCTATGTAATTTTATTGTTAAAATTTCATTAATAAATAAAATTTAAAATTTAATAAAATAAGATTGAAATAGCGTAGTGTTTTTACAACAAATTAATTTGTTTCTTTTTCTAATCCAATACCCCTCAGAGAAGAACACTCAACTTCACTGAAAGACCGTTCTGAATTATTGCCTTAAATTTTCTGATAAAACAGTTTATATTATATATTTATCTTGTTTCCATTCTAGCCATTCCAGTCTCAAGTCGACTGACATTCAAAGTTTCTTCTCGAATCCGTTTTCAGTCGACTTGGACGAAACGTCTGTATTCGAAAAATTGCAAATGCGAACGACTGAATATTCACAAGGGAATACAGACGTACAGTCCTCGATTAGACGAACAGTCTATTGTGATAGGTAGCGTACTATCTAATTCGCTGCATTTACCAACTTTTGTGATACAGGAAAAGTGCTGTCAAGGTCAGTGCCGGATTTTGGACTTGTTGGGCCGTAGGCAAACGAGCGGTAGAGGGCCTAATTTATTATTTTAGGGAGTGGGCATGGTGTGATTACAATTTTATGGCAGGAAGTTTGCGATCTTTTTTTTCAGGAACAGATCAATCAACTCATCAGCATCAATCGTATGCGCGATATCGGCACATCTCGCTCCTAGTAGGACAATTTTCGATGGACCTGCGTAAATTTATTAACTATTTGATAATTTTTACTATTACAAAATTTGTCATGGACCGAATTTTCCATAGGCCGTAAGGCAGCTGCCTAGTTTGCCTATAAGTTAATCTGCCTCTGGTCAAGGTATAAGACAGAGTTGGTGACATTGTGAAGATTAAGATATTACGTGTGAACCAAAAAGTCTAGATTTAAATGTTTTTTGGGTCAAGACTCAAGATAACACTGCTCTAGAACACGCTTTACTTAAAATGTAAACATGACATGTAAGGACTTTTTCAAGACAGTCAAATTGAAACCAAACATTCGTTCCGTTTTATATTAGCTTTTATTTTATACGCCAACATTGAATGGGGGGCGTATATTGTTGTCAACATGTGCGTCCGTCCATCGGTCCGTCCTTCCGTCCGTCCACAATTGCTCGTAAACGATCTCGAAGGCCCAGTTCTTGACCCTATTGAAAATCAGTTAAAATCGAAAAATATTAAGTATGAGTTATTGCCCTTGTTCTTGAAATGTGAAGGTGCAATTCTTGGCGGATTTTGATGAAACTTGGTGTGAGTGTTTACTGTTTGCTGAACCGTATTGAAAATCAAAAAGATCGAAAAATAATAAGTATCAGTTATTGAAAACGCGTTCAATTTTTAACTTTTTAACACTTCAGAAGGCAGAATTCTTGACGGGTTTTGACGCAACTTAGTGTGAGTGTGTGTTATTAATTAAGGATGAACGCTATCGAAAACTAAAAGAATTGAAAATATTTAGTATGAGTTATTGCCCTTGTTCTTAAAAACGCGTTCAAGTTTTAGCTCGTAAACGATCTATAAGTTTGAAATATTGACAGATTTTGACGAAACTTGGTGTGAGTGTTTGAAATCAACCAATGATGAATCCTGTTGAAAATCAGAAGACTCGAAAAAAATATTTAGTTTGAGCTATTACCCGTGTTCTTAAAAACGCGTTCAAGTTTTAGTCTGTAAACAATCTAGAAGGCCCAATTCTTGACAGATTTTGATGAAACTTGGTAATTTTATACAGTATTGCCCCAAAAGGTTCAATGTTAGTGTGAGACTGAATGTTGTATATTTCATACTGGTAATTGTCACTGTACTGCCAAATATTTTTTATTTAAATCTTGAATTTAGCCACAGTTATAGTATCTAACGACGGGACATCCCTTAGATGATACCACCAGCCAATCAAATTGTATCCCTCTCCAACGCTTTGATTTTGTCAAAACAAAACGTTAAAAGGTGTATTGAGTATCTAATGTCGCAAACACAATTTTATAGATTTGAATGATCTTTTTTAGTATAAACATGAAGATGAACAGCAGATTAATGTTAGATGATTGACCCTTAACTATATAATCTGATGTTTATACGTTTTTGTCCAAAATATGTGTCAGGATGCAATTAATCAATTCAATTTATCTTGACAGAACCGTCTCAAAAGCTCCTTGAGAGGCTTGCGACTATGGCGTCTCCATTTTGCCACAATTTTTATTCTGCCTCTACCGTTCAGTCTGCCCAGTATTTGTACACTGCCTACAAATGTTAATCATACAAAGTGTCGATGGCTCATGTCATGAACATACCGGAATCATCAAACAATTTAACACTGTACTGATATGTATGGAAGCCAGCTGCGGCCATATCTACTCTCGCCCACGAGACAGCGAGGAAAAAGGCGAGGAAAAAGGCGAGAAAGCGAGGAAAAAGGCGACAAAAAAGCGAAGAAAAAGACGAGGAAAAAGACGAGGAAGCGAGGAAACGGCGAGAAAGCGAGGAAAAAGCGAGGGTAAAAAAATGCTAAAAAGTTTGATTAATAATGCTGCAGCCTATTAATTTTGTTCTCGTGGGCGAGAAGTCGAGGGTAATATGGCCGCATCCGGCTTCCATAGATATGGTAACATATTTCATTCACACCCCAGCAATGCATCCGGTTAGCATTTTGAAACCTGTAGAAGACACGCTTTCATTTTATGATAAGCTAACTACTTATAGGCCAGGACACACCACTTTTGGGCTTGTGGAAATTGCGGTGGAAAATAGTTTCAGCTGGTTAAATTCGGCCAGTACTATACAGTGAGGTACTTAGTGTCACATTGTGCTTGTCCACTTCCATCTGTTAACAGCACTCGCTAATTTTAACGGAAACTTATTTCGTAGAAAGAGTTCCACTGTTCTTGGAGACGATCACGATGTCACGATTAACACCATATAGAGTTTTTGAAGTTACCGTCTTCTTCTGTGTTGTATGGACCTTCTTAACCACATTGTGCTGGACATGGTTCTTATGGACTGACCATATGGTAAAATCTTCAGATATTTCAACAGTTCAAGAATATTGGGAACCAGTTGTCCGTCTGGAGTCCGATCTATTGTTTGAACCGTTACGGCTCCAGAATCCACTTACTCGCGTGTCGCCCAGACCCAAAGTTACACCAGTTTACATTGTAGAAGAACATCACGAAGGTTTGTATCTCATTCTTGGTTACTGCTTTCGTCAACACCATTTCCTTGAAAATATGGTCTTCCATTGTCTCATTGTTTCTCATTAAATACATAACCCCCGTGATGATAACCTATTTATTTCTCCAAGGTGATTTGTGTTTGATCTACACTCCAACAGCTGGCACATGCAGCATAGCTGATACATAGAATTCATGTAATATAACTGTTCAGAATTATAGCATTAATGAAGTATGAATTGTACCCACACGAAAAAACCAGACACTTTTTGAAAATGGACACTGGGGTACAGGGGAGTCATTTACCCCACTAGAAAAATGGTTTGCACCCCCAATTGTACCCCATTTTATCTTTAACAGATTTGAAAATATGATTTACGTTATTACGACTATGGCGCCTCAACAACATATTTGCCGCATTTAGAATTATTTTTTCCTTCTACAGTATTGTTCGTCATTGATTTAGTCTGTCCCCTATTTGAACCCTTAGTACCCGGAGGCTGGCGCCGCCGTTGAAAGTGGACCTATGTGTCTCATTGGAAAGGGTAGCTTTGTCTATTTTATTGTGCAAATTGGCCGTATTTGGTGAATATTATCTGTAAGGGTTATTATCTTGTTTTATATTTCAGTTTTAACATATTGGTATAATGCAGCCAATCGAGGTCTCTTACCAACACAGAACAACACGTTGGTAAGTAGGCTACGGTCAAATCACCTTTTTCAGCAAACTTTTCGAGGAGCTTTCCCTTCCAAATTAACTAATCTATATAATTTTCCAAGGAATGTTCCATGAAGTTTAAGACCAGATCGAAAAACCTATCAAGGTAGTTTAAAACATTTGTTCGCCTCCATTACAAGGTAGGCTACATGTTACAACGACATCCTCTTCACACAGAAGTAAAGTTATGTTCACTTGAATCTACTTTTTACACAGTGTAAAACATACTCTTTGCCTTTAATTTGTAAGCATTATATCTATTTGTTATTTTTTCAGTTCCATATTGATGCCCATCAAGATGGAGCTTCACCTGAGAACTGGCAGGCGGTTCCTTTTTTCCGATTTCCGGTTTCAGAGCATGAAATACGCCTTATGATGCAACAAAACGACGCCTTTATATTTGTAAGTAGAACGATTTATCTTTGACTAAAGTTAGGTTTAAGACAATAGAAATGTTCTAATAGATTTTTCTTTTAATCCACTTATTTTTAGCAAAAGAACCGTATCTTTCGAGTCTGGCTTCATGAAAAGTTACAGGCTAATTTTAACCACCTTGCTGCTTGCCCTTCATGGCCAATGCCCTATCATATTATTATGTTCCACCCATCTTCTTTAACACAACACGAAAAACAGGTTCTACAACAAACTTGAAAGTTTTATTTTGAAACCTGCCAATTTCAGGAGTCAGTTATAACTGGGTTTATCAACAGATGGATCTACGTCTTCTCTTCTTGGGATCCTGAACAGAAACTTGAGGACGATTATTTAATATATACAAAATATATCGGTGCTTATACTATGGCGTCCGAGAATAAGACGAATGCCATTTGCGAGTGTGACTTTGAAGAAGAGCAGAGATACTGCATGCTACAAATTGGAGATCGCGAATCTCAGCAGTCAATCGAAATTCCGCCTGATCATTGCGATATAAAGCGAATAGTCAAAACGGAATATATGTCAGAGCAGAAGGCAATCGAACTTCTGAAGACCACAGATTGGTTGTCACCGACAGAAAACTTGGTTCTGGACATCGATGAAGATTTTTACGGCTGTGAAGCGAGTTGTATGCCACTGTATGATGTAGGTATACTGGAACCAGAAATACAAATGTTAAAGGGGTTGATAGCTCGTATATTCTGTCCAATGAATACGTTGCAAGAGCGTAAATTGGACCAGATATTTTACCGACTAACTCAGCGATTCATAGGCTGGAAACCAAACAACCAGAACAAGACCAAGTTCCTGCAGGAGAAGAAAGAATTCATTGAAATTGTGATTAAAGAAGTAGAAACGGTTGTTGATATGAACAAAGTCCAAAAGTGTCACAGAAATACCCTCTTTCGGGCATATTTACGTATGCTTTTAAAGAAATTCGAAAAATATACAGACGATCAATTGCGCGCCCTTGGTGAGGTAGGACTTTGCTTAGGAGGTACCCCAAAAGCAGCAGAATTTGAGTATCAAAGGGGTGCAAGGATCTGTGATGGATACAATCGACCAAATGAATCGATGGTATATTTTCACACTCCGACGGTTCAAGAAATTATCGATCGCACAATCCAGCTAGGAGAGATTCTTCAACTCCTTCCAGAGCCAGATGTAGTGACAATCTGTCGATCCATGAGAGATGGCTACACTCCTAGAAAGTTCTTCCATAAAATAGAACACGATGTATTGAAACTGCTTGAAGACAATTTTGAGAAAGTAACTAACGATTCTGTGCATTATGATAATGATTTACTTGGTGGAAGGTATGGGTGGCCGGATAGGCATGAAGTATGATACTTTTTTTTAAAGGGATACTACATCTTAGAAAAAACATAAAATTTAAGAATTTTAAAGTTGGCCAATAAGAGCATATAGTCATCAGTAGATATACCTGGTATCATAAATAACATAACAGGATCCTTATATAATCCGATAAATCTAAAAAACTTAATAAAAATGCAATTAACTATTGAAAAACGCTTAATATTATGATTAAGCATTTTTCTATAATTACTTAGTTTTATGAATTTTTCAATTCTCTAGATTTTACAGGGAATCTGTTGTAACTTTATGACACCATGTAAGTTCACTGATGAATATATTCTCATATTGACCATTCTTGAGAATTTAATTTTATGTTCATTCTAAGATGTAATATCACTTTAAGGGAAACCCAATAGTTAATACTCAATTTTGGTCTTATTTATCTCACAATTATTTTGATTTTATGAATTGAAAACGGAGAATGGGTGAAGGCGATCTAATCTTTACCTCTGTCGTGTTAAAGAGATGTCCATCTGTTGCCTGAAATAATATGGTATTATGTCAATGACATTTTCATAGTCGTCATCCTTCTGAGAATATTGTTGACAAAATTCATTGAACCATTTCGATAGCAGAGGCGGCACCATTTTTTTTTTTATATATAAATTGATTAAAAAATTTGAATATCATTCGTCATATTTAAATTCTAGGTATTTGTTACTCAATTAAGACAATAGTCTAAAAGAAATAATTGATTGGTATTTTTATAAAGTAATTTCGTTGATTTTTGACTGCTTTAAGTTTTATGTCCACTCCACTTGATGAAAATTTTATGTGTTTTGCTGTATGAAAGCTATCTCAATAGAACAAGATAAGAAAAACAACTACATAAGCAATTGGGATCCCTGAAAATATTGAGCACGAGATATGCTAAAATAAAAACAATGTTAATCTTAAATAGTTCATTTTAATTTAAGTTTTGCAAATAACAGATAAAAGATATGATACAGAAACCATGGTAACAAGATTGAACCCTGATGAGAGCAATTTCAAAGCAGTTCACATATATACAAATTTTCACAAAAATTGATAATTCAAGATTTACATATAAAGATACATAAAACAAAGACAAATAATGAAAATACATAATTATGATGAAATTTAACCAACAAAAGATAACTTATATTGATCATGATAATCTTAAAGATATACAGCCCTCTAGTTATATGATATCCAGCTAAAACTCCTTAATTTTACCGACCCATAACACTTTTCAAAATGGTAATGTGAACTGAAAATCAGATTTTGATTTGGAATATTAACACAGGTGGCCAAAATTAAAAACTAAGTGTTAAAAATTCAATTATAACCTTAATTAGTAAATAAAAGTTGAAGTATTACAGCTTTATCTTGAAAACAACTAGATCTTTGGAATATGCTAGTCAGAAATCAGGGACTGAAAGGCACAACAAGGATTTACATGTGATAGGAAAGACTTGATGAATACATCACATAATAATAATCACATTAATACAATTCTCTATACAGGGTCACAGATATTCAGCCACATGTTGAATCAACATAACAGTTCATTGTGACTTGAGGGGCCTTGCAAACTATACAACTTCAACTCAAACCACATTGTACTTATTATCACTAAATCTAAGACATGATTTTAATCATAATAGGGTGTGCATAAAAAAAACCATTTGCTTGACAATGTAGTCTAGAAGGTAAGTAAATCAAACAATTGAAGCTCTGGGTAATAAAATATTTCAGAATCTATTAAAGAGATAGTTATATAAATATGGTTTCATTATCATTATCTCTGTATTTCTGCTAGACAATCAAAAGCATTATTTAAAACAGACTGACAAGTCAATGTTAAACAAAGCTTTAGAATGTATTTTCATCAGATTGATTGATATGATAAATAAAGATGAAATATAAATAGAATTAAAATATAATGTGTCATGACTAAGTGACAATTACTACATACAGTAATGCTGTTTTACTCTAAGAATATATTTCACATAATCAATATAATCATTTAAACATTATTATATATCATCAATCTCCCATATGACTATATATTCAATATAACATACATATACCATTTTGTTTTCCTTTGCGTTTTGTGTATGTCTCCTGATGTACATAAATATTATCGGCTATTTTTAGTGAATTCATTCCAGAAATATGATTAAGATTTCCAATTCATGCAAAAGATCAAACAAAAACAAAATTACCGAAACATTTTTTCAAATATTGAACAGATTATGACTTGACAACCTTTTATGGTAACATATCTACAAATCAGATGAAATAGAAAAAGAAGGGTAGTAAACTATAAACTAGGTAAAGGATTGCTGTCTGGAGGAAGAAGGATAGTAAACTATAAACTAGGTAAAGGATTGCTGTCCAACCTATATATAACATAATTGCAAAATATCCTGTAATAAATGAATTACATGGTTAAAAGTTCTCAAAATAATGAATATAAGTATATATTTTAATAATATACTTGAGTCAGCAAAGCAGGAACACATAAATATGGAATATTATGAATAAAGCATTCAAATTTGTTGATTTCAATATTAGATTGCCAATCATACTATGAACTTTACTTTCTTCAATTGAGCTTACAATTAATAACTACTATATATTAGAATTTCCAATTTGAATTATTTTTTAGTAAAGTTATCTTTATCAAGAAATAATAGGCATTTCTTCATTTTAAATTTATCTGAACATTGTAATGTACACCATAATTTTTAACCAACCAATTTTTACCACACACAAGAATAAGCTATATAATGTGATATATCAGTTTCAGCCCAAATCTACCATGAGAGTATAACTGAATATCAAATGAAGAAATATGAATGAGTAAATCAGATGATTATTTAACAGAGTTACAACATCTAACCGTATATACAATAACTAAATAACAAAATTTAACAGAATATAATATGGGACTCAACATAAAAATATTTTAACTATGTCACATGCTAAAAAATAATTTGAACAATATCATGCCATTTTAAATGTCAAGGCCATTATCAAAATATTGAGTCATAAATTGACCTTCTTTACAGACCCTTCAAGGAATTTATTCTATTTTCCATAGAGAGATTCAGTCAATGATGCTTACCAATTTCCTTTTTTGGCAGAGTGTTGATGGAAAGTCACACCTATAAACCAGTTGTCAATTCTTTATATGTACACGATACTTTAAGACATATCAGGTAGGTTGATAATAAAATGTTATGGCTTTTATATCTTTTAAAGTGACTCATTAGGTGATTATCATTGAAATGAAAGTAGACAATTCTTCATACTTTACTGTTCGAAGATTTTAAATGACAAAACTTTTATAAATGCTTATATAGCAACATATTTCAAAACTGTTAATATTGCTCAAATTAGGTAAATTTATACAAAAGCGCCATTAAACATTAAAAAAAAAAACCAAAAAAAACCACAAAAATGTATATCACAATTTCACTATAAGTTTAAACACACTACAAACATTTGGCTAAATATCAATAGTCAAATAGATTATTTCATAACTTTTAGATGAACAGCTTCAAAAGAGTTTTTAAAAATGTGTGAATAGCCAGCAATATTCAGTTATACCTATATATATAAACAGGTATATCAGACTTCTTACTTTTAATAATGCATGACCATAATCTTACCACTAACTTATTCTCTGAATTTTTCAGTTTTGAAAATACTTTAGATTAAAAGGAAATATTAGCTACAATTCTACCCCTAATGAAGAGTGATAGCTATTAATGCAAACTTAAGAATGTATAAGAAGGGTTCTTAGCCATTTGTAAAAATAATATTGACATGCTTAATCAAGGGTATGGAGTAACAAACTCTCACTACCTTTGATAAATCGAGACGCTTTTTCTCAACACATAATATTATATACAAGAAGTAATAAATTTAGCATAGTTAGATATAGGTACATATATATACAGGATATGCTGTCAGTTATCACAATATTTCATGTCAACATACAGAACTTAGTGACTTAAGATAATAAAACTTAAACTTAAAGAGATGAAATACCATGCCTGATTCTATATCTTCAACATAGCATTTATTAAGCTCATGCTCTTAATTCTAAATATCATAAATTTAATAAGCATAACTTTTGCCATATTTCAATTCTGATGATATCTTAGTAAAGATTAGTTGTAAAAATACATAATGAGGCAAAACACTGCTTAAAGTTTTCATGTAGTTCACAATGACTACACCTATTGAGGAATTCATATTTTAGTATTTTTTACCATGACAAAAAAAGAAAAGAAAAATATAGATTCTTTAAAAGAGTGGTGGTAAGGATTTATTAATGATATATCACAATCAGAAGGGACTGTAGAGTTCTCCTTTATCTCATTAATATTCTTTACAACATATATAAATCAATGATCAATCATAATTTTCAATTATTTTATACTATTGTATAACATATAACTTACTATATCTTATAATAGCAGTTAAAATTACAGTTTGATTAAGTTGAAGAAAGGATATGGTTAAAATGAAAGCTCTACATACTCTAGAATTAATAGCATTGTTAGGTGGTTAAAGTCAATTCATTCAACAAACAATATACAATTACCCTACATCAGTAATATTGGTAACAATTAACCATTTAACAAATTTGGAGGATGTTTAAAAAAAACTGGGTTTAAAAATTTATCTGGAACTATCCCTTCAACTTATATTGATACATAGAAATACCTGACTTGAATGACTAGTGGATCTAAGTAAGTCAAGTCTTGAATTTCAAATTGTTATTCACAGATTTAAATCAAAATTCCATACAAAAATAATCTGGTTGGTAGCTAGTTAATTAAATTAAAACATTTTCTTTATTAATTTGTTCTCTTGCTTAAAAACATTCCAGTGCATCAACAGAAAATGTCTGGTTTAACGTGCTGTTAAATAAAAAAAAAATAATGTAGTGCAATAAATCCAATCCTTTGTAAAGGAAAGTGATTAATGTATCTCAAAAATCATGGTCAGTTTATGGCATAAACCTTTTCTTACACTCTCAATTAAAGAGCTCATATCTAATAAACTTGAAATTGTACAATTATTCACAAAGCAAGCATTTCTAATTTTGGCATTTCTGAATTAATTTTTCAAATTATTAACATACTAAGTAATACATACAGATTAAAATAAAAAAAAACTCAAATCTAAGAAAATACTAGTTGAGAACTGAAGTCCTAGACTGAGATTACGCTAAAAGGTCAAGGTCATTCACAGATCACTTTTTAACTTTAGGTTTAAACATTTTGAAAAATCCCCTTTTCTTCTTTTTCTTCAAGGTATCATCTAAGATATTATCACTGGAACTTGGTGATGGTAGTTCTGGAATTTCTGTAATGGTCATTTGTTTCAGAGCTGAGCTGGATTGACTACGTTTTTCTGATAAATTTGTTAAACTGGACTCCGAGGCTGAAGAAGCTAAATCATATGACTGAGAATGTTTCATCACATGACTAATTTTAGGATTTTGATTGGCTGTATGATCTTTATTTAAAGAATTTCCATTCTGATAGTTGATCATCATTTGCCCAATTAAATCTGGAGGTGTCAAACTGAAAGAAAAAAAAAATTCAAATGAGGCAAAGTGAAAAAGGTAATAGAGGCAATCAAGGATCAATTTTTGAAAATTTAGCTATGTTCGGTTTTTAGACGCATCATAAAGTATTGAAATCTCTGATTGGTTGATATGTTCTTAACTTTGATAATTGAATCTTTTCTATATACATGCTTATGTAACAGAACTAAACTCACAAGACATACTACATCAGGCAGCAAATATAAGTCAGGAAAGAAAAATTAGAAAAGATGCAAAAGACATAGTAATAGATGCATCTAGGGTTCAATCTTTTCAGTCCTAAGATCAATGCAAATTTGTCTGATTTGAGATCAGGCTGTAATTTTGTTCTTTAGAATAGCAATTATCAAAATTTCCTTAAAGCATTAGATGAAAATTATATATATATATTACAAAAAAATTCCCAAACTCTACTACTAAAAGAAAGAAAACAAACAATTCACCTCAATCAGTCAATATTGCCCGAATTTCTATCCTAGGTTTTGAGATTTTTGACCCAAAAAAATGCGGCAGCCCCCTCAGTCCGCCCCCCCACCGCCTCCCCCCCCCTTTGGCCTCGCAACTGGGTCAATGCCTTAATAATGACAAGATGAATTTGAAAGACCCCAATACAATTTTAAAGTATTGTGTATATATATATACCATATATTTCCAAATATAATGCACATTATACAGGCAAATATAGTGCTAAATATAGTTCACTATTGGAATTTTATCATACAACATGCAAAAGATGAATGTGTCAATATCTACCTAACTACAAGAACCTAACAACATCCTCAACTCACTTTTCTCCTAAATTAAACATCACTGGTCCATGGCCGTTACTGGCGCTATTCGCCGATTCAGGTGAAGACGCATGACCATTCGTTACATTCTGTACACGACTTAATCCAATACGACTCAAAGAGCCCTGGCTACCCATATTCATGTTACTGCTTTGTCTCTTATGGGAGACAACTCCCACTCCCAAGGAATGATGACCTACAAAACAAAAACTACATGTTAGAACTTCAAATCTTGAAAAATATTTTGATTTTATTCATTAAAGAAAGATTTGTTTAGTACAATACAATATTATATAATAATTTATGAATTTAATCAATGGAATATAACAGGAATTAAAATAATGATTGGTTAAAAATGAATTTGATTATAATAATGGATTGAAAACTGGCATGATCTAGAAAGATCATATTTCTTTTGGCCATACTACACTGCAACAGCATATAGCACTTATCACACTAATTTATAATATATATCTGAAAGTGCAACAAACAAATAGACAGCAGGCAGCTTTTACAAACCACAAAACAACATTGAACATAGTCAAAGCCAGATTTTGTGTGACAATAACATGCAAGCACCCCTATGTGAATTTTCCTGCACATGTACAGTTTGAAGATCAAAAAACATTGTAATGCCTGTTGGAACAGTCCAATTTCATTTTAGGGGTGCTTTTACAAATGTTCCAGTGAAATCCAGCTTTGAACACACTACTAAACCATCTACTACAAACATCACAATATCAGGTTATTTTGATTACAAACACAAAGTAACCCTCAAGATCCAGAATTGCTTGAACTTATATAAGATATTGTCCGATTATGATTTTCTGTAAAAGCACCTTTGAGTTAAAGCTTAAAGCAAATTACTTTTTAATTAAAATATCATAAGATTGCAAATAGCTATATTTTCTGTTTTTGGTCTTGCTTTCTGATTTCCACAATGTAGCATAAATTGATCAACAAAAACTTGCATTGGCTTAAAAGCTGACAATTCATCCAAGTTCATTCAGCTCAGTTTCATAATCTATTAGCACATCACATCATTAGTGTTATTTTGACAACCTGAACAAAAATATTCATTTATTTGTAGATATTGCTACCAATTTGCTGTGTTTATTTAATACCAATTCATGCCATTTCATTGCCCTCAAACATGATATTATAAAGTAATGGTGACATTCAGTGGTACACTACAAACCCAAATTTATTCAGAGTTATTAGTGAATCCATCAATTTTAGAAAAAAACTATATGACATAGGAGGGGAATGGTATCCAAAAATTTGACGACTTTAATTTTTCCTTATTTTTCCGTTTAGATGCAAAATTTAGATTTGTACATATAAAACTCAATTAATTTGATAAGTTTTCACTAATTAATCTACATGTCAGAATACATTCACCTCCCATGCCAATAAAAACTACTCTAATTATATATCTAAGATCAGGAGTTAGGAGTGACGTGACATCACATTATAAGGTCAAGGTGAGAGGTCAGGGGTCACACTGATTCCTTACTGTTTGATCTATAACGTTTATATATTGGAATGTTTGACACATCATGTGACCAATTGGCAAATTCTGATTGGTGGTGGTTAACTCTTCCTGAAACTAAAAACATTCTCTCCAAAATATTATCCGCAAAATGTAATTAATATTGATGGCAAATGAATGAATGAAAGAGTAAATGAATAAAAGAGTGAATGAATGAAAGAGTGAAAGAATGGAAAAGAGATTGTGGAAAAAGTGATTAAGGTAATGAAGATGAGGTCACGTATTCTCGAAAATATCTTGGTGCTAGGATATCCTAGGTTCTTATATTCTAACATTGTTTCTAGGACATCCTAGCCTAAAAAGTTAAAGCTATCATACTATCAGATTATATATTTTAAAGTACACAAGTTCTCAGTGCTCTACAAGTAGCTGGACTTGTGGTCAAATTGACCATTATTAACCCACAAAAAAGGCATCTAAAACCTTCCCATGGATGAGTTATTCTTCATTAAAATGTTTGATTTGATAAATTACTTAATGAACTTGATTAAGACATGATAGCTTTAATGATGAAAGCAAGTTGAGAAAGTGATGATCAAATAAACTGAAGGCCAGAGTGAATGACTGTTAAAAAGAACTAATGACAAAGGTTACTAGTGTATATTGTATGTATAATGATAGGTGAACAAATGAATATCCGAGATATATAATCTTTAAAATATCATATAAGATGCACACCTCTATACTTTACAACTTTAAAAGTGAAGATATACATATTCACCATTTCTTAATCAATTTACTCAACACTTCACATGCTCATACAGACAGCTTTGTAAAGTTAATACATGGTTCATTGTCTATATGGGATGTGAAATACTAAGTAACTAGGGTCAGAAATGCTAATACATTTTGTACCTCGGCTCAAGCTATTTTCAGCATGTCTTATCAAGATAAATGTATAAATAAGGCCCAATAGTAACTTATAAGATGCTTGATTAACACCATGCTACCCTAAACGGTAACTTACTAGATTGGCGTAGTAATTTTCTAATAGGTTGTCTAGAGACTAGTATATTGCTAGTAGATTGTCGTCTCAAAACTAAAACACAAATTACATTTTAATCCTTTAGCGACATTTAGGGGTAAGAAGAATCATAACTAATTTTGAGATACTTTTTAGGAAGGTATGTCATTAAACTTTTTGACCAAGGCAAAATAAATCAATACCCACTGTGTAGGAGCTTTTCGCTACCTGCATTCACTGCTAGATGCTCTTGTATGTTTGCAGAAGATTGTAGCATATGTTTCAATGTTAATATGATAGTATGTGCCTGTTTATGCAATTCATTTTGAAATATCTATCTTATAGTCTAAAAGCAAATTTGAATGGAATGTTGAAAAATCTAATATCAAATTAAACCCAACTTTTTTTCATACAAGTTATAAGCAAATGAAGTTTTTAAAAAAAATTGATTACTCCCTATTATAATTACTGGAAAGTCAAACTGATTTTACTATGTTAAACAACAATTGATACAGTGAGTGATAACGAAATAAACATGTGAAATAAAGACATTAAAAAAAAGGAGAAGAACATTATCTTGACAACCATGGGTTAAAAAACAATAACAGATATGACTACAATCCTGTAATAGGTGAAAATATACCACTTGCACCCGGAGGAATGGGGAAAAGGTAAATCCCAACCATGATGTCAAATCAAAAAAACATTTATCTTTAATTCCACGCAGCCAAAAACTTTCTTAAACAAAGTCATAAAGGCTTCAATATAAAGGTAATTAACTGAGAGCTCCATGAACAAGTGGTTGTCTACCAAGATACGCCCACTTTCCTGATACATTTTCAGTATATCAAGAGCAGTCACCCATCTGTGTCAAATCATACCAAAACTTTAATTTGTGCAAGATATTGTTGATTTAAACAAACACAAAATTATTTAATAAAATTCTGATGTAAACTGTAATTTCTATCACTAACAAATTTTGATGAGTTTTTTACTAAGTCATGGGCAATAACTCAAACTCCGTTGATCGAAAAATTGTCGAATTTAATCTTGACTAAGATCTCATCATTATAAATGACAATACCAAATTTCATTTAAATCAGATGAAAACTGTACTCTCTAGTCACAAACAAATTTTGAAGCATTTTTCATAAGTCAAGAACAATAACTCAAAAACCGTTCATCGAAAGATAGCCACTTGAACTTGACCAAGATCTCATCATTATAAATATTCACACCAAATTTCGTTGAAATTGGATAAAAACTGTAGTCTCTATTGTGTTTACAACCCAATTTTAACGCGTTTTTCATAAGTCAAGAGCAATAACTCAAAAACCGTTCATCGAATAAATTCAAACTTGTCCAAGATCTCATGAATATAAATGACCACACCAAATTTCATTCAAATCAGATAAAAACTGTTGTCTCTATTGCATTTACAAGCCAATTATGGACGGACAGACGGGGTGACAACAATATACGACCACATTATAATGTGGGCGTAAAAAATTAAAAGAAACCTTATAACCCTTTCGAATTAGGTAGAATTCAACCCAAAATTCATTTAAAAGTAATAATGACATTAATGGACACTGGTTAGAAAAGATAAAATACTGTGATCTACAAACAAGGTGCACCACATTCACAAATTACAACATAGGTGATTTAATTTTAACTACTATATAACTAGATTTCTAGATCTATATTTAATATCCCTACATTCAAAATCTAACATTAATAATTCTAAAAATAACATAACTTTTTTATTAACAAAATCTAAAATAAAACATATTTGAAATATAAATATTCTAAATAGTGTAAATTTTCATTGTCATTTAAAGCTGTTGCTTAATGACATTACTTTTAGTTCTATATCTAAAGGTATTTATTCACAAAATTTAACAAGAATGCAAATTTACAATCCACAATATATTTTGACAAGTTAGTTTTACTACCATGCTCATGCTATGCACTTGAATTTCAAATATCTTTTTAGTTTTGAAATAGAATTAGTAATTTAATGAAATAAAATACTTTTTTTTTCTCAATAATTGAAGAAACATTTTATCAAAAGAATGCCAATCCTAATTCTGTATTTTCATATTTGACAAGTCCCAGTATCCAATAGATTAAAATATATTAGATACGATTAAAGGAATTGTTGTTGGTATTAAAAACTTTTCAAAATCCCAAAATTATATATCTTCTCCTAAACAACATATTGGGTATACCACCCAATAATCAAAAGTAGAAGACTTGTCCTATCAGCTATAAAAATATAGAATTAGGTCTGGCATTTATGTTTTTCTAGCATTTGATCACTTAAAATTAAATCATCTACTTTATACTGGAGAGACAGATAGGAGAAGACAATGGAAAATGAATAAAATTGTACCTGAGAATGTTTTGGGACGAATTAATCCATTACATGATTTACTGTTAATAAGTTTGACTGGGAGGAAAATAAAGATTGGTTAGTAAAGGGTTAAATAAAACAGTTTCACAACACATTTACTCAATGGTGTGGTGGGTCATATACAATTTGGCAACTTGTGTCTGTATTGGTTTTTTTTTTGTAATTTTGATCAAGTATAAGGATTCTTAGCTGTTGTCTTTGTACTTTTCTTTCGTTACAATATGAGTTTTTCATTATCAATGACATAGGTTTGACCTATATGGAGCGAGGACTAATACTATAATTACTGAAATCCACAATTATTATTAATGAAATTAGAAGATAAGATTCTTACTTTGATTGTCTTTTCCCCTCCCATTCCCTTAAAAGAACAAGTTTTGAATCAAACATTATGACAATAAGAGTTTTACCATGATTGAACATTTGAACATATCAAGGGGGGTAACTCTACTTACCAGCAGATCCGTATGAAGGCGGTAAATCTTCATCACCATCCTCTACTGAACCTAGACCAGATTGTAGAGCACCATGATTACCTACAGATCAAACCATAGTCAAGAACAACAAGTCAATATTAGTGCTTGTGCTTTAGTAGTAGATTTCATGTGCTTTGTTCCAAATATTGGAATACAGTGGAGCCGCATTTATCCGGTTGCCGATAATCCGGAAACCCTGATATCCACACGCTTTTTACTGGGAACGGAATATTTACTACATAAAAGTTACCGTTAATCCGATGCTCCGGTTTCCGGTTCTGCACAGCTGTGATTGGGAACCAATTATCAAATTCTATAGTAAATAGTATTCATCATCAGTTCTTCTAACTAGATTTCGGATTAGCCGTATTTTTGATGTTGCGTGATTGGTGTTTAATAAATCCTCATTATGAGATTAAGCAATTAATTTAATCATCACATGTAAACTATATTTTGTTCAATCATACCTGAATAACATTTATCGTTCAGTTATACTTCAATGTCATCTTTAGTTCAGTCATACCTGAATTTTATTATTGATGCGGAACGCATCAAATGAGAGCCCTACGAAGTTACGGCACGGAAATTTGTGTTTATATATCAGCGAAACTGGCTTCTTGATTAGTACTATTCATGATGCCTTGTTGATCGGTGTTTAATATATCGTTATTTGAAAATATGTGGTTAATTTAATGATCACGTGTATGCTATCTTTCGTACAGTAATACTTGAATTTAATTTTTCGTTCAGTCATACCTGAATTCCATCATGGCTACGGAACACATCAAAAATTATTGCTACGATGATACGGCACGGTAATTTATGTTTATAAATTAGTGAATTCTAATCTTAAGGAATGATATTGTTATTATCATGCTATGATAGTGAAATAAAATGAAAAATCATAAATAATCAGGGTTCTTCATGACGTATTGGCCCTATAAAGTATACACATGTCTATCACGTTGCGTACGTGACATTTGATAGGTGTCCTTATAGGAAGGGATATATCTCTAGTTATGGAATGGCATGTTTCAACTATCCGGATTTTCGTTAATCCGCACAATTTTATCGGGAACGGGAATGTGCGGATAAACAAGGCTCCACTGTATCTTTATTTCTAAAGTTGGTGTTCTGAATGTTAAATTTCAAACAACTGTTGTATAAATGATATTTCTCACAAAAAATTCATACCTTACTTCAAACGTGTAACAATAAGCTTATCTCAGTTCAAACATAATAACTAACCTTGAGAAATCTCCCTTTGTAATAATTGTTTCAATGTTGGCATGCCTGGATTAGTCATAATAGGGAACCCACACATCTGCTCTATAGCTGACCATCTTTGTACTCTTTCTTGCATGTCATTCTTTACTTCCGCTAAGGAAGATCTGAAAATTAAGTAATGGACATGATATATTTATTCGTTGGGCACTCTATGCTTGATTCTTAAATTGCTTTTTTTTTTTTTAACTTTTCTATAAGTCTGTTAATTTTGTACATCCAAAACCTTTTAGTTTCAACTATGTGCTATGTAGAAACACAGTGAATACAAACCTGGCATTTAGAATTCTCTGATCTATATCATCTAAAGATGTACTGTGAGCCATCCGTAACGATCCTAAAAATGCTCTGTTTCTCTTCTTCATTCTATCACACTAAAATCATAACATATTCATAACATAAATAAGACAAAATTTCATTTCCTAATTTTATACAACAAATTTGGCACACACCCATTATAAGCCTTTAAAGGATATATCATAACTTTCAGAAGTTCAAAGGTTAAATTATTGATATGAAGACTTTTAAATAAATATAACAACAATTGTAAATTCTTTTAAATTGAGGAACCTGGCCACAGGATGATAACAATCATAGGATCTTATTAGAAATAGAGGCTAGATCTTGACTTACTAATTCTTTGGTAGCTTTAAGCTGTTGCTCAGCAGCATGACGTTTGGCATTAAAATGGAACTGTTCTACTTCATGTGTATATTGTAACCAACACTGTAACTGTGATGGTGCTGACCATTTATTCTGATTTTCTAATTCTTTCTCTGCTCGTCGTAACGATGCTCTGATCTGTTCTAATTCTGCTTCTGCTAACTTATACCTTTCTATTTCTTCCTCTGTTTCATCTTCAGGATCCTAGAACAAATGTATCAAACATTATCTAAGGCTTGTTTCAATCACCCATTAAGATGAAAAAGAAAATTTAATGTTGGTATTTTTTTACCAGCATTAACTTCTGGTAATACATTAAAAATGAGCATAGAATTGCACCACTCACTTTTCATCCTTATTCAAACAATATAAAAATATTTTTGATCATCATCTTAATCAATATGGAATACCATTACCTTAATTTAAACCCACAAGTCAAAATTAATCATTTTGTGATCAAAACCTGTACTCCCATGAATGAGAACAACTTGTACCTGATATGTTTAACATTTTTGTGCAGGGGTGAAAAATTATCTGATAACCTCACAATCCTACACACCAAAAGTACTAAAGTTGTCAAACATAGTAGCTCTTATAGTGAGCACAAGTCAAGTGTATGTGAGCACAATATATAAAACTCTTCCTCTCACCCCTTCCAATCTAAACATTGATTAATAGAAATACCACAAACCTTGAGTCTACCTGTATGCATTGACAGTGTATTGTAATGCATTGCTGATAATCCATCATTTCCATCAGAATGATTTATACTGAAATAATCAACACAATAACATAAATTTCTATAAAAACAGTTTATAAATTCTCTTCTTGTAAATATTCTTTCCTTTCATCATTTTACTACTATAGGTATTTTTTTCTTCATCATTTTACTACTATAGGTATTTTTTCTTCATCATTTTACCACTATAGGTATTTTTTCTTCATCATTTTACCACTATAGGTATTTTTTCTTCATCATTTTACTACTATAGGTATTTTTTATACATCATTTTACTACTATAGGTATTTTTTCTTCATCATTTTACCACTATAGGTATTTTTTCTTCATCATTTTACTACTATAGGTATTTTTTCTTCATCATTTTACTACTATAGGTATTTTTTATACATCATTTTACCACTATAGGTATTTTTTCTTCATCATTTTACCACTATAGGTATTTTTTCCTCATCATTTTACCACTATAGGTATTTTTTCTTCATCATTTTACCACTATAGGTATTTTTTCTTCATCATTTTACCACTATAGGTATTTTTTCCTCATCATTTTACCAATATAGGTATTTTTTCTTCATCATTTTACCACTATAGGTATTTTTTCTTCATCATTTTACTACTATAGGAATTTTTTATACGTCATTTTACCACTATAGGTATTTTTTCTTCATCATTTTACTACTATAGGTATTTTTTCTTCATCATTTTACCAATATAGGTATTTTTTCTTCATCATTTTACCACTATAGGTATTTTTTATACATCATTTTACTACTATAGGTATTTTTTCTTCATCATTTTACTACTATAGGTATTTTTTCTTCATCATTTTACCAATATAGGTATTTTTTCTTCATCATTTTACTACTATAGGAATTTTTTATACGTCATTTTACCACTATAGGTATTTTTTCTTCATCATTTTACTACTATAGGTATTTTTTCTTCATCATTTTACCAATATAGGTATTTTTTCTTCATCATTTTACCACTATAGGTATTTTTTCTTCATCATTTTACTACTATATGTATTTTTTCTATGTAAATATCATTTCCTTTCATCATTTCACTACTATAGGTATTTTTTATACATCATTTCATTACTATAGGTATTTTTTATACATCATTTTACCACTATAGGTATTTTTTATACATCATTTCACTACTATAGGTATTTTTTATACATCATTTTACTACAATACGTATTTTTTATACATCATTTACTATAGGTATTTTTTCTATGTAAATATCATTTCCTTTCATCATTTCACTACTATAGGTATTTTTTCTATGTTATTATCATTTCCTTTCATCATTTCACTACTATAGGTATTTTTTCTATGTTATTATCATTTCCTTTCATCATTTCACTACTATAGGTATTTTTTCTATGTAAATATCATTTCCTTTCATCATTTACCACTCCATGTACAATCATTTCAATATAGGTATATTTTAAAAGTAACTATCACTCTATATCATGTCATATAATTACTATGCTTATTTAGCATTTATATTAATAACCAAATGACACTGAGTTAATTAAAGTACTTCATGCGTAACAATTACAATTCATGATCTTTGCGTATTTTACTATGTCTTTTTATCATTCTGATCTTTCCTGAGAACTTGTAGGCATTTACATTTATTCTACTGGTGTTTGAAATTGAAAAACAAAACTCACTTTTCTTGCAATTCCTTGAGTGAATCCTCAGCCCTCTGCAATGATTCCAAGTCTTTCATTAATTTCTGTACTTGTTTCTGTGAGTCTCTGTTATGTAAATAGGCATACCAGAAACCTCCTACAGCTGCCACTAACAATGTTAATAATGCTATATCTTTTATATAATTGTGCACTTCTACAAAAACAAAACACATGGTTATTAAATTTATTCAATTTGATGAGAAGCCAATCTTTACCTATACTCTTTACTCTTCCATTTCTAATTCAACACATATACAAAGTATTAAACTATTTTGAAGTTGAAATGATGTAAACCAATTACAGCAAAGAAAAAAAATTGACTTACTTTTAGGGACTCCAAATAAAACAAGGTCCATGGCTTTAAGAAATAATTTCTGTTTATGTACAGGATTATTTATACCTATTACAGATAGATAGGGGGATTTATTACATGCTAACCTGAAATGAGATATCCAAATTATTGTTAAATTCTGTTTACATATCACAGATTGAAATACATGACAAAATGATAAAGACACTGTTGAAAATTTATGATTATTATTCATACAATCTAATACTGTTCTGTGTTTGAGAAATTAAATGGAAACCAAGAATTAATACATGAATAATGATACTAACTAAACGAAAGTAAGGTATAGCCCACAAATTCACCAGCTTCGTAAAGGTAATTATCATTTTAGAAAAACACACATTTTGAAAATCCCTCCTAAAAAACTGGGACTAGTTTTTCTGACTCATGTCAATATCTATCAGAGGCTGTAATAGTGGCAGATGTTTCAGACTTCAGAGGTCAACAAAAGTTAACATATAAGAAATAAATACTTACCTGGGTAGAGCTTGACCATCTATATGGTTAGAAATAAATATATCTTTATATTGAGGTAAATCAACATGTTCATCTAACCATTGAACTACATCTTCTTCTGTCCAATTATATACTATAATATACCATCAAAATATACAAAAGATCCAAACATATTCATATTCAAATTCTGTTATGCATTTCTAAAACGTCTGGTCCTTTTGATTAAACCATTTTCATTGAGAGATATGACTTATTCTTACAAAGCACATTATGAAAGAGTAACATCCTCCCAACTAACAATAAAATAAACCCACCAAAAGACAAAAGCTGATTTATCCTACAACAGAACTGTTCCAAGGTTCATGACAAGGATTCATAAAAATGATATGAACAAGTTAATAACTATGCAAATTACTTTGCAAGGAATTTAAGGAAAATATGTGTTTATTGATAGTTGTGTGATACACAAAATCATTCACTAGTGCTTATGCGATGTGAAATTAATGACATTTGTTGCCAGAATAAATATTTTCATCGCCAAGGCCCGGGTAATACTAAATCTGGCAACTCATTTCATTAATTTCATAAGTTGCTCTACCTTCTGATCCTCTCCAGATCCTCCACAGATCCTCAACAGTGACCAATTTATCATTACTATGGAATTGTTTTGATTTCTCCTGACCATCTTTCATCTGTAACTCATCTTGAAGAAACTGAAATGGAAACCCAGTAATGTTTTATAACATACATTCACATTATTAGGGGTCTTACAAGCTCACTTTCATTTCCCATGGAGGCTGCTGAAGAGTTTGCTTAACCAAGGAACAAGATCACAATTTTAACATCAGAGAATTGTTATGCACGCAATTTGTCATATTCAATAGAATTTTGGACAATATGTGCAATTCTTTAGAAGAATTTTGAAGAGTGTATGAGAAGAAATCATACTGAAAATTATATCATGGAACTTTTAAGTATTTCAAATAAACCGTGCATAAAAATTCATGATGTAATTTGATTATAAAACAGGTATATCAACATGCTTGCATGTAGCCATTTTCTTCTCTTTTGTTTTGTAAATATGACATGAACAGAATAGTATATGTTCTTTATTAATTAGAAATATAATTTCTATCAGCTTATAAATTATTGAATGTTTATATATCTCTTTCAAAATAATGATATCAAAATACAAACCGCGATCCTATAAATCCTATTGATCATAAACATACAAACAGCAGAATATAGTTTCTTCATGGGATATTTCCTCATGTTTCTATCAAAACTGATATTTTCCTCATAGGATATTCAAAACCTTGTATCATCAATAATGTCTGTAAATATTGTCATATAATGCAATATATTCTCTTTGATCATTCCACTTTTATGTACATTGCTTAGGTCAATAATGGAATCAATCAGGATGTGTCTCTTATCTAATCCCCCATAGTTCATATGTTCTTCAATATTCACAGCAGTTGTTCAATTATTACCCAACTAACTCTCACACAGTTAATTACCAGTATTCATCTTTTACAATACAGATCCTTTACACTTTTCAAGTAACTTTTCAAACAATTGTGAATTTCTTATTCAAAATTAACCAAGAACACAATTATTAAGTTTAAATTATATAAAGTTAAAACTGCCTATTTCTGATTTTTCAATGAAAATGTTTTGTCAATAAATCCACATCAATTATCCCAAATTTTTTAACATATAACATTACATCAATTGTAGCATGAAAATATTTCAGCACACAGTAAAAAAAATATTGACACGTATAAATTCATTTACTAATTAAAATGGTCATTAGATTAGTTATCTCCCTATAACTGAACATCTGTTACTAATGTTAGTGAGATAACAACATAATAGTGGGCAAAATAATTCATGTATATTAAAATGACAAAGTTGTCATTTTACCAATGGAACTCAAAGATACCTTTACATCTTTCCAGAATGCAGGGTTGCCTGCTACCGGTATTTAACAAAAACCTGTCAGTCATACGAGCAGAATCTTAGTAAGTCATTATGCTTTGACAGAAACAATATTCAGGTTTCCAATTGGCACAAGTTGAGGATCTGAAATGTCTAACATCCATCAATAAATCTAGAGCTTGAAATCCGCCTTCAGTTCCAGGGAAGCTGGCATGATAAAACTGCCCATAGAAAGTACAGATATAGGCACCTTCTCACGGGGGAGAAAGTGGTGCGGCCCTACAGGTTACTGCGTTAAATTTCCTCAGTTGACTAACTTAACACACATGCGTTTTTGGCATTTACAGATGGAGGCACCCAATGAAACAGAACAGAAGTGACAGAAGCAATCCTGGAGGATAAATTTGATGAATTGTAGCAAGATTACCCTGCCCCTACAATATCTGATTGCCTGAATAGTAAAACAACAAGAAAACTGGATTCCCTCCTCTTACTCATCGTTCGAACAGCAATTTGACTGTTCCTGTGATATGTCTTACTTAAGACTAGTTCTGAGTGAAAGGCGAATCATGTACATGCGGGTTAGTTGGGTGAGAAAATACACTTAGTGCATGCCAAATTCTTTTGTGTCCAGGGGACCTAATAGGAACATAATGTTATGCATACATGTTTTTTCTTGTGATTTCCCTATCATCTAAACAGATAAAGTTATTCAGCTAGAAAATGAATGTAATGTCAAATATCTATGCTTTTTGGTAGAATGCACCTGTGAAAATATAACTTAATGTATAAAATGTTTATTCATTCTTCTATTGCCATTGATCTATTTCAATTGACATAAAATAAACATCTGTTGTACAATTCATGATGCATACTATTTCTATGGAAGCAGTGGTAACAAACCATAAACTAGATTTCATGATACAATAGAATAATCATAAAATCAAGAATTTTAATGCCAAAAAAACTTCATAGAAACGTTCATAATTCCCATGACACATACACACAGTATGGAAAAAAGAGAAGTATACAATAAGAACTTGATAACAATCTTTTTCACATTTTAATTTCAAACATTTATCACTAAATTTATTCATTTACTATAAGCCAAGTACTTGCTGGTGGAGAAGACTTTTCAGTCAAAAAGGCCATGGTTTGCCACTTTTGGGGGTTGATTTGGGTCTTGAATATCTTTAAATAATCTTCAGACGTACCAGAACTACATATAAACTGTGTAATCTCTTCAAATATACCCCAAACAAGAAATTTCTATTACTGTTTAGCTAAACAGATCAAATCTAGTTTCTGTTCATGGCTCCCAATCCAACCATTATTTCAATTTAAGCCCCATTACATAACTTATATTCAGGTTTTAGTATGGCAAAGAATGCTATTTCTTCTTTTATGAATCAGGCACACAACAGAAGCAGTCTTATATATCTGGTAGTGGATTATGCGTAGATGTACCTACACCCAATTCTTCATCTTTGTTACATAAAAATGTCAACCTAACATCATAAAAATATTCTTTCAACACCACACTATCATATATTAAAATTTCCTCATCCCTCATTGGTTTTGATATCAATAATTGGTCAATATTATAAAACATTAAATATAGTGAACCACAGCCATATACGCCCTTCACGGCATGCGGATAGTAAAAACAAAACATCCATTTTAAGTTTCATTAAAATCGGTTGAAAACTAAGAGAGTAATAGCATATTCAAGATTTTGGGGCAAGGAAAATAACTCTGCTTCTAACTGTCGAAAATAGCTCAAATTCGAACTTGATCTTCGATTTATGAATATGTATACACATACCGAATTTCATTTGATTCCATTAAAAAATCTAGTTTTTAGAGCGTTTACAAGCAGATGGACAGATGGACAGGGTTGCCGACAATATACGTCCACATAGAGAGATGTATAAAAAGTCAATTTTGAGATAAGTAGACAAGGGTTAAAACAAACACCTAGTAAACAAATATGAAACAACATGTGCCCGCACAATTAGCATTCCATCTCTTGAGGGTTTTCTTCACATTGTAATAACCTTGTAGAGGTTGCAGATTTATTATATGTGATGACCCTTTATGTCACAAATTGACCAACATCACATCTATTCTTGCACATTCAATACTCTTTTATACCTTTTTGAATCAGTAAAGCCCAACGCAGACGAGGAACATTTTAAGCGAACAATTGTAAAAATTTTGTTTCGATCATTTTTTTACCTGTCTGCGGATTACAGAAACACGAACAAAAATGTTTGTGAGAATTGTTCGTGAAATCAAACATGTTTGATTTTTTTATAATTGTTCGCCGTCTGCGTTAACGACCAACATTAGCGTCGAACATTTATCGACGAAAGACCAAAATTTACAAGGTTGCCGAACACACCCTGCTCTTTACGACGTTGAATCCGGGTACGGACCCAAATGCTCCTATTTCGCCGTCTATGTTGGCGTCTCTTTTAAAATTAATAATATAGCACACGCAATTTTACATTTTCTTCTGGACGTTACCATTTTGAGGTCATGTGATTTTCCGTGGCACTGGCGTATTGTTCGAGCTAAATGTTCGTCGTCTGCGGAATTATGTTTGTCGTCTGCAGATGACGGAAAACAAATATATTTGTTTGATGTTTTTGTTCGTAGACAGAAATGTTCCTTGTCTGCGTTGGGCTTAAAGGTTCGATAAACTATTAAATGTAACTAAGTTAGTAAATTCAATCAAATTTGAAATAACACAAGCACCTGTTACATTAAATAATTATCATCCTCCTGGATAAAAACAAAAAAATATTGCAGTCATAAGCTTGTTTCAGATTTTCTCATTTCAACAAATGGCTGACAGGTTGAAAGTTCGGCCAGATTAACATGCTTTCTTGCAAAATAGTTTGTGGTAGTTTCCTGTCATTTTCCTGCTTGTTTAATGTTTTCGTCGGTCGTTTCCTGATTGTTTCTAGTTTTATTAAGTACGATTGTTTGATGTATATTGAACTTGTTGTAGTTGACATGGTTATCAAACTAACTTATCACTCCGATTTTTTAATTGCTGAAGACCCCCCCTTTTTTTAAGTTATCATTAAAGCTAGACTGATTGATAAAACCCAGAGAAACCTAACAAAATATAGATATAAAATGATATGCAATAATTGGTGTTTTACTTCCTTTTTAAACCGAAAAAATAGAGCTGTATTTCAGTCTAACTGACGTTAAGTTAAAAATATAGCTTACTCAGCCTAGTTAGAGTTAAAAAAAAAAACACCTCATTAAATCCTTCACTAATGAATTCTTTCACCTGTTTCCATCCAATTCACATTATAAATTCACTTAGAGATTAATGTAGACTAATTATTAGAATAGACCCAGCCAAAGTCAGATAATGACAATAACGACCAAGAATGATTTTAAGGGATATAGTCTTCTAAATATCCTCAAGTTCGCAGTTGATGGGAACAGTTGTGGTTTTCAGAATGAGTTTGTAAGAAGCATTATTAACAGTCTAATAAACTTCATGTCATAAAGCATAACATTGTCTAAATATATGCTTTTAAAGCTAGGCAACAGTACTTTAAGTTCTTTCATACAAAATGGAACTAGTAAAGTGTTATTTTATAGAATGTCATAAAGTAATTTTTGTCTCATCTCGTGCTACTGAAATTTGTTTCAGATATACAATCGTCATCAGGATAACTAGTTTTAGAAATCAGAGTAATGCTTTACCATCTATAGAAATCAGTATGAACAGACATTGAATTCATAAGGTTGGATTTAATGTGAACTAACTGAAGTATCATCATTTGAATTTGATCTGTATTTTCCAGACTTTATTATCAGAAAGAGTTCTTGTAATCTAGATTTACCTTAATTGTACACAAACCAGATAGGTTATATTAGTAAAAGTTAAAAATAAGATGATAATATGCCTTTAATATCTTGGTATGATAATGATTTTTATATTAGATGGTAATGTTTTATTAACACATTTAAACTGAACTCATTCAGGAAGGTCAGGGAAAAATTATCAAGGACAACCTTTTACCACTTCGCTTTTTTTTCTTTTGTATCTTTCCACATTATACTCTGACATCTGTGATTCCTTTGATTCCAAAAATATTAGAATTTGGCTATAATGATATTTGCGATAGTGACATCAATATCTGACTAAAATTTAGAAAAATACAAAAGCGATCAAAACAACCTATTTGTTTTTCGTTCAATCAGAAAGTCACGTAGAGGAAGCAAATAGGGATTGGTAGTCATATTATAGTCATTCAATCTGGTCTTTTTTTTCTTATTTTTATAATTTTCCAATGACAAGAAATTTTATATTGAAATGTTTCAGACAGCAGTAACTCAGATCTATCAGTTAGTAAAATGAATAATTTTTAGACTACCATACTGAATTTCTTTCAGTTATTTATCATTTTGAAAACTCAGCAATCTTTTCTCATCTTAATTGGGTATACAATTATCAATCTTTAGAGGTCTGTAAGGTATGGAATGGAAAGCATGATTTGGAAGTTCTTTGAACAATTATTAGACACCTACCTCACCACTCTCTTGTAAATCAACATAACCATTGGTATCATCATCTATTAATCTGTGTAAGGCAATAATGGCTTCGTATCCTACTTTATCTTTCTGACATTGATCATCTTCTTCTTCAGCTTTACAATCTAAACATAGACAACAATGTTATATTACCAGGACTTATCTACAAAATGCCTGCTGGGGGACAAAAAATGAGAGGTTTCTCTCTGAGAGGGTCAGGGTCTGCTAGAGCCCTGGAACGTAACAGATTTCAGATGGCCCAAGATGAATTTTGAGCATTTGGAGGATTTAATTTTCAATTCAAATAAGACCTTTCACAGGCAATGGCTCAATTTCCCTCCTCCTAAATATGCCTCTGATTGTGATGTCACAAATCATGACTGCATGGGGGAGTTTAAATAAAGGCATGAAAGTAGCGAGGGACCTAAACTTCCATAGAATGTTTTTGTTATAGGAGGCTGGAAATCTAATTCCAATTTGAAAAGAGTCACAGATTGCTGAAATCAGACATTGAAGAATATATTATCTCTTTATTAGTCTTTCAAAACATTCATGCAAACCCTGTGATCTATAATCATGAATGTATTATTAGATCAAGAATATAAAGTATAACCACCATATATAATTCAAATTTACTATTAAAAAATGTATAAGCATTAGTAAATAAACTATCAATAAATAATATATAGCTAAATGATTTCTTTGGCTTTGGAATCACCCTAGAGGCATTAGCCAATGAACAGAAAAGAAGAAAAAACCATCTTGGTATTGATGATAATTACAGTGTTATTAGAGATAATTTCTGGTTAAATCGATTGAAATATCAATAACTACAATAACATGTGATATGATCCCTGAACTATTATATTCTTATCTAAAACTTGACCCTCTCTTACACTTGACCATATTTGACCTGATATTTAAAGAGTTTAAATGTACACTTTCCTTCAAAAAAGCACCTGAATATTGTTAGTGTTTCTGATAAAAATCTAAATGACCTAAAGGTCTATGTGTCATTTAAAGGTATTTGTTCACACTGTAATTTCCTAAAATATCTAAATAACAAGATTGAGGTACTTAAAGGTTAAAACCAACATGACAGGTTATTTTTTCCAATTGAGTAGATTTTAGAAAAGACATTCTGTTTAAATTTGCATTTTTTAAATGAACAGATATGGCGTTAATAATTTTAATAGTATAAAAGATAAATTGATAAAAAAAAAAAATGACTACATTTTACTGGTCTAGTAAAGACAGTCATTATAATGCTGTGTGTAAAATGGATCTTTGCTGGATGTCCAAATAGAGCTTACACCAGTCTTCTTTATGCCAGCTCTCTATCTTGATAATTGATATAAAAACAAACTTCACTGGAACAATCTTATCCTAAGCAGATATTGATCCTTGGACCTCCTTGTTAGACAATTGATATCTCACAAAATCACAATCACAGTTTGAGGACCTTGCTTTTCTCAAAAAAATTTAGTTAAGAGTTTTTTCACTACATTATTTTAGGGTACTTCAAGGATGGTTCTTGTGATGTTTGAGAAGCACAAATTAACAGATACATAGGCCAGAATTCCTTTAAGATTTACAAAGTGTAAATAAAAAACTGCATTTTTATAATATGATAGGAATATGATATTGTTCGCATAATATGAAACATGTAACCAGACCATTGATCAATATGATCTTTTTATTGTGACAAGGAAAATGTCAGAGGTCAAACAGATTACTATTGAGGAAAAATGAAATAAATTGAATTTGAAAGGAGAAAAGGATATAGTTAAATTCTGCATTTCTTATTCAATATTTCTTTTCAAAAATCACAAAAATCAGAATCCAGCCACAATATGATCTGTTAGCAATAATTGATCATATTTAATGGTATGTTAGAGCATAATTACATTTAGGATCGATGATTTTTTCAATATTTTCAGAATATTTATCTTGTCAGTCTGTCACCAAACAACTAATGGCTCATTTCTGTTTTATTGTTTAATATATATTTAATTTTACCACTTATTCAGGTATACATAAGTGACTGTTTCATCCTCACAAAGTCAAGCTATCATGAATACCGTCTCATATCTTGACATCATTCAGAGCTCGTAATACTTTGACGTTGTGAAGATGGTTTTATAGAGTATATTACAACCTTGGGTCAGATTTAATCTTTGTCAATTTCAACATGCATGTCTACAGGACATAGAAATACTATCATAAACATGGCGGGATCATAAAAACAAATTAATTTGATATCATGTATCACTTTTTTCATCAGTTATGTATAGGTGTAATGTAACACCTTTATATTGACCATGGAATTAACAACACTTTTACCATTAACAAATGAAATATAACTTATAAGTCAAGGCAATATATAGAGGATCTTACACAGCAACAAATTTCATATATTTCATATTAGATAAACACATGTAAAAGATTCTATTTATCACACAACTATCATTAAACGCATATGTTCCATAACACTTTTTCTATTTAGGGCATTCCATTTTGATCTTCACCTTTTACCACTCTACTAAATGTCCTTGCTAGTAACAAATAATATCTAGATAAACAGGTTCATGTGATAACTAAATTGAAACTTTTAATCTATGTTATGTTATCTGGAACAATTTCATGCCCTTTAACTGCAATTTTAACTAAGCCGTCAACTTCGCAGAATGCTATTTTGTTCTGTTTACATGGTGCATAGTTATTAACCTGTACTACAAGTTCACATGAACCTGTGTTATGAACCTGGGAACAGTACTGTTGGGTGATAAAAGTGAATAAAATATCGAAACAAAAATATAGGGAGAATACATAATTGTCATTTGAAGTGAAATATCCTGAATCAATGTACTGTAGAATGGTCTAGTGCATTCAACAAAAATATTGATAATACAAAATTTCAAATTCATTTTGGATTCATAATATTTATGAGCTCTATCAATTCAAACTTACTTATGAGTTTTTGACCTATCAACAAATATTAACCACCAAAATATCTTTAAATGGGGGGTAAGAGTTAGGCGTCGTTTACAATCCAAAATTAGATAAAACAGAACAGATGAAATAATAAAAGTTAATCATTCTGAGAACAGTAGACAATTGATGATTGTGGTTTCTGAACGGAACAAATTAAATTTGGTAGTGTAAACAATGCAGATTTTTGTGCAAGCATTTTTACATCTTGATCTTTTCCAGAAGTTAATCTAATTCACTGAAACAAATGTTATAACATATAATAACTGTTATTCATTCAAAAAATAAAATATTACAGACTTATCCATACATGTTTGTGAGTATGCTATTAATTTGAATAACTGAGCTCAGAAATTTAAATTGATAAGTTTTGATATTTTTCCCCAAGATCCAATTAATATCACGATACATATATTCTAACTAATAATAACACGCTTAATGCAGATATAAATGATTTGAAAATAAATACACTTTACTTTTGTATATTTCAGATGATCTCCTACTTTTACCAATTGTGTTCTATTTTACACCAAGTCCTACTCAATATTATTAATTACATATCTGCGAAATAGTCAATAGTAAATTTTGAAATCTGAAGATATTATTGTTTCTTAGAAATATCAGCTATCAATAAATTTGCATCTTATGAAGCAATCTAAAAATAGAGTTTTAACTATTGAGAAAATAATCAATAAAAGCCAAAATATGAATTTTGAATTTCCTTATTCCTGAGTTTCGCATAAGAATCAGTTAATTGTATAAATTTAAGTGAAGGTTTGGGGAAATTTTTAAAACTAGAAACTAGACTTAACATACATGCCAAAAGAATTTATAATCAAAAATTTGGACTAAGGCTACTATAAACCTACTAGAATGATAATTAAATAAAGCAAGCTGTCAAATATAAAAGAGTGCAACTCTCACAAGACAAATAAAACATCTTTTTTTAGAATTTTATCTTTTCTCAAGAGAAATCATTCTTGTCTTCTTTCTTTTCCATATCCATCTTGTCCATATTGTTATAATCTATCTAGTAATGACAGCTAACTCTACCACCTACTAACTGACTTCACAGAATAGGCAATTTTTCACATATGATATAGAAAATAATTAACAGATTGCCATGATAATATTTCTGATGCTTTTAATTTTCTCAAATATATTGCAAAAATTATTATGCATATTGAATACAGCATAAGATGTTATAAATTTTATAAAAACAAAACCCCAAAATAATATAGATTTTAGTTTGATGCATTAGTAATGATATTCGTAACGACATAATATGCAAATTAGTCACACATTGACAATCAAAAACAAATTCAAATCTAAACAAAAATCTAGTATTGTTTGGCAAATTGTTTAAACAAGCATTTTATACTCAAAATATAAATTATATAAATAACAAAAAACTGGCTTGGATCAAGTAGTGTTTTCACATAATTTCACATTGAAGTTTACTTCATACAGATATACTTTTTGAAAGACCTCTTTATAATACTTAAATAGCAAATTAAATTTCATGATGCTCATCAAAACGTGCATAGTTAAAGAACAGACTGTCATAAGCCTTGATTCATTAAATGAGGTGCTTTCAAATATTTTCAAATAATCATTGTGTTATGTACAAGTATTTTTCCTTCGGAATTTTGATAAAATTTCAAATTCATGAGCAATTTATACATTTAGAGCAAGTATGAAACTTGATTGGACACTGCTTGACCATGAATTCATAACAGAGAATGGTTTACCTTTATAAGGATTCTGACCTTGAAAATAAAACAGTAAAAATAAATCAGAAACAATATAAGAGGAAAGCAAATAAAAAATCACACAGAAGAAAATATGCTTTTGAATAAATAAGCCTTGAAACACCAAATTATAATATTTCCCTTACACTAAGATGAATTGTAAACATTACAATATATGGCAAGATTATAGTTTTATTATGTCATGAAATCTGTATTTGTTGGATGTTGGAGAGGTAAAAAGAATAATGGAGAAATTACATTTATTAATAAGACTTTCTTTAGTGAATGTTTTAATCATTGTCTGTTTCCTAGCTATGTTCTAGCATTGTTAGATCTTTTTGAATTTTAGACAGGTAATAATTGGCCACCTAAAGAATCTTTCTCTGAAAATATTCTATAATAACATTATCTTCTCCACACATTTGTATCTTTAATACTTATGGTATATTTGTAATATTTAATCAGACAAATTAAAAACTAAATTAACACCCCTCGCTAATTAAAATGAAATTGCTGAAATACCTTATCCAGCCACATCATAGCCAACATTTTGTGGCTTTGAATAGGTAATGTACAGAAATAGAAATATTTTTAAAAAACTGAAACAGACTTTTACATGTTGTCAGTTCTGATTCAGACCAGAACCCGAGATGTATCATTTTTGATCTCACTTAATGTTTAAATTTTAATAAAAGAGATCTTGACATTAAATCATGAGAGAAAAGTTTATGACCTTACCAACAAACCCAATTGAGGTTTTTATTCTTGGGACACAATGCATATATTAAGATGACTAAAACTGTTCTATTACTAGGCCTATATTGCAAAAGCAAATGCCATTTTTTTATGTTGATGATTTCTACATGAAAAAGTTTGAGTCTGGAATTCTTCCATCAAAAGAACCAGACAAAAGAGCATAATAATAAACAAGATTCTCATTTTAACAACATCAAAGCTATGGATATGAGATGACCAATTAAAATATTTTCATCACAGATTTTTCTTGTAAATAAACTATACAAAATAATGTTTAGAAAGAGTTACTAATTAGTGAACTGAGTGGCATTAATGTGAAACTAAACATTATTTGATAATAAAGCTAATATTTGGATTGAAAGAAATTGAGAAAAACAAATGAAGAAAAAAAGTTACTTTTGAAATCAACAAAATCTTTATCAATTCAAAACCTGTATAAGAAAAAAGCTTATGGGATATAACAGTTAGTTTTTGTTATAGTTTATGCTTATTTGAGATTTCTTTAACAACTACTTAGTACTGCAGACTACTTTTATGTTTAAAAATAAAAGATAATCTTGTATTTCTTAGGCAACCAAAATAAAAGGCACAAATTACAGGGATATGATCAGACATGGCTGGCAAATATTCATAACATCTTGATCAAAGTTTACATCTAATGGAAAAGATAAATTTTGGGGTATTATAGAAGAAATCTGTCTACATTCTTTGCAAAAAAAAATCAATTGCAGTTGTAAACACATCTAATTATGTTGAATGTTTAAGTCAGATAAAGCCTATCTTCACAATGTCAAGGTATTAAGAACTCTGTTGATATCAATCAAATCACTCCATTTACTGTTGTGATAACTTTATATGGAAACTGCTTGATGATGTTAAGGTATATCCAGAGTTCATAATACCTTGACAGTGTGAAGATGTTGTTTTAAGTTGTATTCATAAAAATACCACACTTTCTGAATGTTCATAGATAATATTATATAAACTCATCTAATACCAACTGCTTAAATTGTAAAATATTCCTTCAATTATATTAAATATTTTTAACAGATCTATATCTCTGGCATCCCTGTGAAAATTTTTAGTCATTGTCACAAGTCACTTTACCTTGCTGTTTAGCGCTTTGCCCTTTAAAACTACAATTTTCAAATACACAAAGCAGGACTTCAAGAAATATATTTTTTTACTATTGCTTAGTGAGAGTTGACACCCAATTCTAGGCAATATTATACCTTCAATGCCAAGTAAGCAATTATTTATGTTTAGATATTGGTTGCTATGGTTACAGATTTTAGTAATCTGAAAAAGGCAACACAATGAAAATATCAGTATTCCAGCTCTTTAATATTATCATTTCCCATATTTTTTTTTAAACCAGTGCAGTAATGTAACAAGTTATATCACTAGAGAATATAACACTGGCTACACCCATGTAACAAAACAACGTCTTAGTGCTTTTGTTAAGAAACCAGATTTCAATGAGGGATGACATGAAACAAAAGTTGGTCCAGTGTTTATGTAAAAAAAAAAAGGGGGCTTGTTACGCTCCATAAGAAAAGTTTTGTTTTTTTAAATACTGGTATTGCGATCTACTCTGGCCCCCGGCACATATACTGATCAGGAATAATTATAAGTGATCTTTAATTTGCTGACATAACACCTTAGATAAGTACCTGACTTGATTACAAATCACTTAGGAATGGGTGTAATAAACATGTTCTTAAATTATTTTTTTTATTTGTAAATGAGAAGTTCTTAAATCATTAAACTGTCAATTAGTGATATCTTCCTTATTAAGCTTATTATATAAATTATCCGCTCCACTGGTGTTCATGGTTTAATTTAATATATTAACCCTTGATAGCCATTAAAACTGACCCTTGCCTATTTGTTATCTAGGAAATCTATAATCTAGATGTCTAATTTCCTACTTAGCTGAAGGCTACAAATATAATTCTCTTTTTTTTTACATAATGGATCTACAAATTTGACATTTTTTTACTAGAACAAAAGAGGAGACCCTATTATAATGTGTTTTTTTATTACTGGCTATCAGTTTATAACTTTTATCTATCTTATAAATTAGAAAATATCTCCATCATCATTCTGAATTACAGCATTTTTGTAATTTTCTCAATTGGAATGCATCACAAAACTGAATGTCAGTAAGCCAGTAAGGTTTACTTTGACCTTAGTATTAATACCTGAATGGCAGTGGAAACAAATTAGGCGTATTTCACTATAGTCAAAGGGTTCATTTCTAATATCTATTGAATGGATCCTTTAGTTCAAATCATAATAAATTGTCAATGTCTTAACTCTAAGGACAAAAGTCAGGTTGATCATACCGCCACAGAGGTTTTAAAACAATGTCTTCTTGTCACGTAATGTATATGTTGTCGGATTATTAGTTGTTTCATATAAATAACTTGGATTCTTTAATTCATCTGAACTGTTTTCCACTAACGTGAATAAACATAAAGTGACAAAGTTAAATTAGATCTAGGTCTTGATAGAATGTCCTCAAATTCACGACTACAACAGTACAAGACAAGACATTACCATTTCCACTAGGCCCAGGCCTACTGCACTTGGAATGAACATTTCAAACTATACTTACTTATAACAACTGGGCCTTTATCAGCTGCTCCTTCAGGTAGCTCACTCAATAATCCCAGAGCTCCAGACGAACAAAAAGCACCAATTACATAAAATCCAAGGTATAAAATCACAGTCATTGAAAATGTCATTTGTGCGAAACAGGTTGACACAAATAACTTTCCCATTTTTGTGTCCTTTTCGTTGTTGTGTTACAAATGTAAAATATCCCTCTAGTAACGGATTTATAAAGAGTTTCTTGGTTACTCTGACATGTTGGATTAGTGGAAACACCAGGAATATCCGCCGGTAATTTTATTATTGTTTCCACCAACTTGTCATTACTTCGTGGCTTCCCTCCAATGCCTTTTCCTTTAAAGAATCATTTCACTGTTACATTCACTCCCTCTACTTTTTTTGCTATTTAACATTATATTTGCTTTTCAGGGCCAAAATTGAAAATTTCAAGAAAAATTTCTTATGAAGATAATCCAGATAGTAATTATTTTGGAAAAAATATAATGTGAAAGCTTATAAAGAATTTTTTCCTTCATTTTAATATTAATCCAGACAGGGGGTAAGGTCATTTATTCTAATAGCCAGTAAATACCATCTGGTGTTTATTGATTGGACAAATCTAGTCACGTGTACAAAATGGCAGCCCCCAGACCTGGTGAGTTGGCTTAAAAAACAAAAACAAATAGAGGAATGTTCACTTCTTATTACTGTCTTTAAATAATAAAGTTCTTTCGTAAGTGCTTGATTAGCTTTATGAAGTTTAACACGAAGAAGTGTCTGGGCAATCAGTAACACGAAATGAATCGTGATGATGGTGATAATGTCAATTACAATTTCTATGATGTGTAGCCGATCTTATCCCTGTTGTAAACCCTATTATTTCTGGGCTTCTACAGTCTCTGACAGATGAATTTTTACCTGGGAGAAGGTAATAGAGAAATAGTACTGCGCAAATACCTATCTATATGCATACATTCCAATTGATAATTGATAGGCCTAGATTGGGATTATATAGACTTAGGGCTAGAACTATATCTACTTTTTTTTACAACAAAACTTTTTGATACAGCCATTTGATTTGTGTGTGCAGATAAAATTCCAAGTCAAAATGAATATCAGATTTCTAGGATTATATAGGGGTCCAGGCTGATCCTAGCCAAAAAGAATTGATATGCAGTTAGGCCTTTCAAATAGTGTTACATTTGGTGCTTGTTCATATACAGTATGGCGCCTAAGATTTATCATTTTATCAAACTTGTTGGATATTTTCAATATTTTATCTGTGCACCTATAAGCTTCCCTTTGTTTGTACACTACCCAGCATGACATAACATTGAAAAAGTATATATATGTATAATGTTACAATGTGACTAGACATATCAGGAATCTTATTTAAACCTCCAATTCAGATATTGCACATCAGTGAAAGGGACATAATTCTGACCCATTCAAAGTAAAAGGTTTAAAATTAATACTGACTTTCTATTGTAGGAAATGATGAAAGAGGATGGAATGATCCACCTATGTTTGATTATGTATCTCCTATAGCTATTGCCAATGAAGCATCTACACAGAAGAAAACTCAGCTAAATAAACGTGTGGCTTTTCCTTTGAGTGGCACTACTTCTTCTCCAGGTGAGTTTGGTTTAAAACATCACAACTGTTTTTAGAGTTTTTAAATCTCAAATTGTTTGGCTTGGTTCTGAAGAAATTTTCATCATTGTTTGACATTTAGCAAGTTATTTTTATAAAGCCCTTGCTTAAATATGTATGTAAACTTTATTTTTATCAGAAATAAAAAGACAAGGCTCTCAAATACATCCTTGCAGTATCCTATATCAATCGACTCTATATATTACTGATTCTATTGACATATTTGGAATATATTAATCATTTCAGATGCAGTCCTCAATCCTGATCAAGGACCACCTAAATTAACTCCTGAATTTCAAATCTTACCCCCAGCTACAACTCTAGAAACACCCACACCTGTGCCTATGTTAGTTCCCTCCCTGGTTCCAACTCCTACCCCATGTGTTCCAACTACCCCTCTCCCTGTTTGTCCCGGAGAACAGTGTTTAAATGATCTAGTCAGTAAATTAGGAATAGAACAATCTGAGTTACAGTCTTATGTTTATAAACATTTTAATGAAATGGTGACTAAATTACAACAAGATAAGTTACAGGTATACTGTTATGATTCTTAAGCTTCTATTTGGTGAAAAAAATCAAGTTTCATGCCTTTTACATGCTAGGATTTTGTTATATAATATTTGTCACAAACATATATTTTAAATTAAATTATGTTAATTCATCTCCAGATAGATATTTTCATTAACTAGTATATCTTGTTACAACCAAATACAATGTGTCTATATTTATGTAATTGTACCCTGCATGTCTACACTTCATTGGTAGTCATAATATGATGTAAACCTATTTCTGCTATCAGCAATGTAAATCATGCTGTATTATAGGGTCGAGCTGGTGAAGATGTCAAGAGAAGATTAGGTTTAATGAACGAGTTGTGGTCTGAAGGCAAACTTTCAGATCCTGTGAAGTTAAAGATCTCGAATATATTACTGGCTTTGAAAGAAAACAATTTAAAAACAGCAAATCAGCTTCATGTATCTTTAATGGTTGACCATACACATGAGGTAAGAAAACTGCCTGTTGCATTGGTCACCACTGACTGCCTACATGTTCTTTATTTGATGAGCTAAATTTCAGCCATACATAGTCATGTTTATAATCATATGTCTAGGACCCCATTTCTCAAAATATTGTAGACAAACATACAATGCAAACGTTATAACTTAAGGATTTGATAACGTCAAAATAACTTGCAAGTTCAGTCGTTGTAGGAATTTTTGAGAAACAGGTTCCAGTTCTCTTGTAATTCGCAAAAGTTATAATTTAAGGAATCGATAACTTCAAAAAAACGTTTATGTTCAGTCGTATGAATTTTTGAGAAACTGGTTCCAGTTCTCTTGCAAGTCATTAAATTTGAGTTTAAATGCAAATGTTTTTTGTTTGTTTTAGGTGAACCATTTTATGGTTGCTATAAAACGATTGGTACAGGAACAACAGAACGAATCAGAATCGTCCAATCAGGAGACAGCATCTCAAGACACTATGCCACAAATACCACTCTTTAAACCTCCACCTGTTGAGATTGCACCAAAAATACCCTGTTTTGCAACAGACCAACCTTCAACTGATACCCCTCAGAGACCAGTTGAAGATGGCTGAATGAGGGAGCCAACTCCTTCGCAGTTCCTTATTCTGCTAATATTTGTTATTTAGTGACTTTATTTATTGTTTTTACTGTAATATACTCCAATGGACATTTTATTATTGCATTAGGGTGTGATAATCACATTGGTCTATAAACAAACTCATTGGTTAATGTTTTACTTATTAACAAAACTAAGGCAATGCCATGCAGTGTGTAATGTGGGATATTTAGCAGGATAGCACATCCAATATATATCCTTGTTAGATTTAAAACTGTAGTGGGATCACAGAGTCAGATTTTGTCTCATTCAAACAACGATGCAATAAGATATAATGCTATATGATAAAATGATATAATGCTATGATTTAAGGACATATTAGTACATATAGTAAAATTTTATTTTCTCTTTCATGTGATATACAAATTCTCACTAATAGAAGCCTTAATTTATAAAGCAGTATATAAATTATCTAGCACAAATATTGAGGATTGTTCTTGTCTACAGAAAGATGGATTCTTCACAAAATTCTTATGTAAACTGGGGGTGTCTTATAAGGTGAAAAAAGTGTAGTATGGGGATGTTAGTCTGGAATAACTGTTACTATTTTAATTATGATTTCATTTAGTAAAACTACTCTTTACAATTATATTCCAAATAGTATACAAAATGATCATCAGCCATGTACTTTTCAGTTAAATCATTCATTACAACATTGGGATTTGGATATTGCATAAAATTTCTCACCAGACATATTTTTAAGTGCAATGGAATCATGCCTTTCTCTTAAATTTTAAATGCTAGGTATCCAACGGTTTCAGAATGTCCATTCATAGACAAGAATTTACAAATTTCAGCAGAACTTAATTTAGATCTCAATTTGGAATATGCTTACATGAAATTGTGAATTATATCAGATGGTTGTTTTATAACTTATTAAACCAAAAAACATTTGTTATTAAAGAGGGCTATTTTCACATGTTTTGGATTGGAATTTTTTTAGGGAAGTGTGTTCATAATTAAATGAATATAACAAAAGTTTATTTTTTAAATTAAATTTATCTATGCAAAACCATTCTTAGACCATCCTTACCATGACCGTAAGCTTAATATTTTCTGAAAAAAGCCTTTTTTGAGCATTTGTTTGGTTTTGATAATAAAGAAGAATCTGAGATAAATATTTCTTGTTTCTGAAACTTTATTGTCCTTGGAAAGTTAACTCATTGAACCACTGAATATGTTAATTTCAGTTTGGCTGGTACATATTTATACTTCAACTTGACCATCTAAAGTTATTGTAAAGATCAACTTAAGAGATAAATATTCGATTTGCAAGCTTAATAAGTATATCCGAAGAAGAATGCATCAAAAGACTTTGGTATATTGAAATAACTGATCATTACTGATAATACAGGCATTTGGACTATAGGAATTACTCCCTCAAAACACTATATCAAATGTGTCTTTTCATATTAGTTAATATAACACTTGAACAAAGTATGTTTCATTGATCAATAACTTAATGTTCAAGCTTATAGCAAGCTGTGACACCATACTATATTCAAATATTTTTATAATCAGTAGCGTGGAGTTGGTCGTTTAGAGCTGAACATCAGATGACTTCCATCCTCAAATTAAATCTTTTCTTAGTGTTGTCTCAATTTATACTAGCTAATGTCACAATATGTCTGTTGAGAATAATATCAACTGATGAATCTAACAGACTATTAAACTAATTTAATAGATACATCATTAGGCTTAAATTCTCACATGATATTAATTCACCAAGACTTAATAATGGTAACCTCAATCCATTCATCACTAGACATAAAGCACATGATTTAAAGTCACACATCCTCTAGAAATGTAAAGTAGTATCATCAACTGATCAACCCAATATCAGACATAAGTCACATAATGTTATACTTCAGTCACATAACCACTAGCTGTTTATATCTTAAAACCATTAGTAAGTCAACTTAAACTCTATGATACTGTGCATTGACCTCATAGTTTCATGGATCTCCTACCACTATAGTAAACAAACAAGATCTTATACCGGTATTCAAGATATATTCATGGAATATGGTATATCATAGTCTCAATTGATGGATCCAACACTGGAGTTGACCTGCGTCTGGTTCTTTAAAACATTAATCTCAGATGTTAAAGTCACTAAACGTTTACTGAGTTGTGTATTATGTTGCTTTAAATAGCGAATCATATCAGCTTGTTTCTCTAACACTTGGTCTACATAGTTTTCATCTCTAAAATAAACAAAATTATGTGAACATTATATTTTAGCTACAGAAAACTTAGCTCTCTAAGTCATAAAGGCAACAGAATTCTAGAACATAAACTGAACACTTACTTAAAACCAATATCAGAGGCTACAGATTGTGACTGGATAAAACTATTTAACATTTCATCTTGTGATACATCAGGATAAGCTTTCTGACGATTGAATCTTATAGTATGAACTGAAATACATAACATAAATTACAAAAATATTCATGTTAGTGGAAAATCTGATTTAAAAGTTAGTTTCAAAATATATAAATGGTTTAACAAGAAATTTTTATATGAAATTCAAGTCAAATGTTTTTGGCGATATTAGATAAAATTTCTGTACCTGAAGCACATTGACAAATAGCTGCAAATTAACCATCAAAACAACTACTCCTCTCTGCACTTGCTCAGGTTTTCTTCAGTTTGCATAGTTTGTTGATCATATCCAAGAACACACAAAATCAAAAGAAATTTCTACTTTTTATGTGTATAATGGTATTCCTGTAGTATTAATATTTAGAATACCCACCAAGATAAAGAATTAAGAAAGGAAGAACCAGTAAAACCTCCACTGTAATTAATATCTGTAAATAATTCTCTCTGGTAATTTTATTACATGGGGTCTCTGCATTACAAAACTTGTCTAAAACTCTGACTACTATAACTGCAAGGGCATTGGCTGAAATAAAAAAAAAATTCAAAGCAGAATTAAAGTCACAAATTGTTTTTGAATATGTATTTTCTCAGGAGAAGCTTGAAGAAATAGTCAAATTCAGTGTGAAAGTGTTATTTGTATGAAATTGTTAATCTTATAATTTATTAGCTAATTATTCCAGCATGACATATGAACATGCTTTTCATACATTTTTGCACACATAAGGACTTAAAATGCTTCCTTACCTCCTGAATTAAGAGTAAAAGGCCAGCGTCTGATATGTCGAGTTTTACGATAAAATTCTAAGTAACCATGCAGACGACTAATATGATGTTTATAGCGTAAAAATCTATCAAATATTAACAACAAACACCACATTGAACCATGGGTATAAACAACTATTGAGAATGGATCAGTTCCACATTTATTTCCATCACAGAAAATTGGCACCAAATACGCTGCTAGGATTAATATCACCTGGAAATATAAACTATTGTCAGTTCATGTAATTGTTAAAAAAAGAACATGTAAAATAAATTTCTGGATCATTAAACATGTAAAATAAATTCCTGGAACATTAAACCTGTAAAATAAAAACTTTAACAAACAAGACAAATATGCCTGTACAATAAAATAGAACAAAAAGTAAAACTGAAACCTTGCATCACATTTACAGTATATACAAAGTTGTAGTCTGAACAATCACATGTCGGGACTAGTTATCTCCCGTGTAGGGCATCAAGTAGAAGTCACTACACTCATTCTAAATTCGATGCCAGTTATAAAGTTTAATTAAGGCTAATATTATTATGTTTATATAGATGTATATTGATGGAAGTTAGTTGAGTTCAAACTAAAGGCATTTTAAGTCCTAGACTTCCTATTGTTATTGGCATAGGTTATATCAAAACTGAATTTTGTATGCTTGGGAAGAACACTTACAAAAAGAACTTTGAGCACAATAATTGCCCAAGTGATGTTTATTTTTCTAAATGGTGGATCTGCATCATTAGATAAAGCTAGATGATCAATCAGCAACTCATCATCACTTGCATTTGGATTGTCTTCTTGGAAAAAATAACCCTAAAAATAAATTATTATATACACATATCATATTTAGATTTAACACCTCTATTTTCAAAGAAAGTATTATGAATTAGATTACTCTCTGACAAATACCAGTTAAAACGTAACATGTCAAAATGGTAACAAATTTTAATAGACAAAAAGGTAACAGATCTGCCAAAACAGTAAAAATAGTTTTTTAAAAAGTTTGCCGACAATATTAATTCCAATAATAGTACATATACAACTGAATTGTCTTTTATCATTGTCTTATTATTAGAAAGGTACCATCTGGTGAATGTGGGTCACTGAGATATAAATAGTAAACTGTATAAACCTAACTGGAACGAAGCAGTAAGCTTGGTATGTAGGTAGATCTAATTTAATCAACAATCGTGAGTACCAATTATGACGAAAAAGTCGTGAGCTTGATTTGTCTGTACTCTAATCAATAATTGCTTTGATAATATTTAAAATGTTTTCATAACTTGGATTGAAGGTGAGAATTAGTAATCGAGTTGAGTTGTTTTTGAGTACGGTATGAGTTATTATGGATAAATTTTATTTTGTTACCGTTTCAACCAAAATATCTTTTTACTGTTTTGGCAGATCTGTTAGCGTTTTAACTAAATTTGTGTTACTGTTTTGATAGATCTGTTACGGATTTGACGTGTTACCGTTATTACTGGATACCCTCTCTGACTACACTGTTTTCTGAATTGAAATTTGGCAATTATTTTCATATGAATTGGAATATCAATAACAAAATACTACTGTGAGTTTTTGATTGTCTTTGGGTTGATGGAAATGTTAACCACTGGAAAAGTTATTAGTTGTAAACATGATTTTACACTTACAGAGAATTTTCAGACCAAAAAGTAGGTTGTTTTCACATGAATTTTCTGGCGTCTATTTTAATTGTAAAATCAAACATACTTAAGTTAATTAATTAAGTTAATATCATCAAAAAGTTACACAAGGGACAGAGGATGACATACACGACACTGCTGTTCCACTAGTTCCAGCAGGTGTAATTTATTTGTTGTCAGATTCAATGTCAGATTGCGTACCGTAGTACATGTAGTTACTTACACCAGAATGTCTTGAATGACTTGAGTCATTTCCCAAACTGACCATGATGGTTGTTAGCTAAAATCCTCTTTCAAACTTCCCGAAATCAGCATAAACATCATATTTAGGGGATTTAATATGTTATTTTGAACTAAGCTAGTCACGAGATTTTTGTTTAATAACATGACCCTTTTCTACCTTCTAATGTTAGAGAGCTTGTAAGGGAGATAATCTGACATTGAATCGGACAACAAATATATTACACCTGGAGCAGCAGAGCCGTATATCTCTATATACGACTCTGTGGAGCAGCAGTGTCGTATAAACGACACTGGAGAAGAGTCGTTTACATGAATCTGACCTGAAGAATCAGCTATTGCTTGAATAATCACACCTATTTTCGTGTACAATGTTTGATCTATAAATTATAAGTCTAGAAAAACACGTTGTATGGATACCGGGTGGTATAATTAACTTCTCTTAGTATTTATCTTTAATATCAATTCATTATTACTATAGTGACAATTCCTTCAAAGAATCACGAAAAAAGAAATAGTGACTGACAAAATACGTAGCGTGATTTATTGCTAAAAGTCACTGAAACAACATAAGAATATGGTCCACTTTGTGTTCCATAGAAATTTTCTGCTGACACGGAATCCGCTAGTTGATCACGTGACTTCATTCGTTAGACTACATTCTAGCAGACGACACTTGGAATTCCGATTACCGCTTGGGATTATAAGGAAATTCGATCGGCCGATAAAAAATGGTGACGTTTGGTAATAACTGAAATCCGCCATTTTGTATTTGTCAAAGTATACATTAATACATTTTACCTTGCTTGAAACTACTGGATTCATTCTATTAGCTGATATTGTAGGCTACAGAAAACCCATGTTTATTACAACAAACTAATGCGAAGGTCGCTCAAGGTCGCTCATGTAAATTATTAATCATTTCCGGAAATCCACGAATAATAGGTTTCCACGAAATAAGGTTACTTGACTGTAATGTTTGGTTGAAATGTGATAAATGTACTAAAATGCTGGAAAACTGCAAAACTTTTAATATGCCAGGAAATGAACGGTGAAGACAAGAATTCGGCTTCCTAAAAATGTTTAACCAATCATTTTGCGTTATTTGATCTCTTATCCAATCACTTGGTTCAACCCTTAAAACTATCAAAATTGTCAACAGATGTAGCACATTGACATTCATTGACATTTCTATTTCTTCGATGAATTGGAATAATTTTAGGCTTGGTGATAATTTTTCAATTCTTAAAACTATAAACCTCAATTTTGATGATTAAGTAATGGCGGAAAATGACTCTGTTTAAATGTCATGATGGAATAAATGTTTGACAATCAAGTCTGCAAGCCGATAAAGTAACTTGACGTCGTTCATAGTGAATTTTCATTTCGAGCAGAGGGCATCTATTGCGGTGAGCATCACGGAAGTAAGTACAGATCTATATTATAATCTTTAGACCATATATATACAAACTTTTGTAATTGTCTAATAGATGAATAAGGCACTTGGTGTTTGAAAAAACTATTCTGCATATTATGCAAAGGAATCAGCCATGTAGCAGAACAGATACTCACACAAAATTCCATACAAGCAGGACACACCCCTTTGTTGAATATTACGCAACATATTCAATAATGTATATTTTGTTGCATTCTTTACAGAAAAAAAAAACTTTAAACTATGGCAAGAATTATTATGTCAGCAATATACCTGTGTAAGTACTAGAGCTAGTTGCTGAGGTGACCAGACTTTATATTTATATCACCAGCGATCATTCTTTTATGAGTTAAATTTTCAAAACTAGAGTACTACGAATTTGCTCTTTAACATACTAGCCTTAACAATAGTGAACATTTCTTTAACCCTGTAACAGTGCCCTCTGTTGAATAAGTTTTCATCCTTTTATCCTTTCAATATTAACTAGCAGCATCCTCTCAACCACCCTAATCACTTAATTTTGACATTCTGCTCATTATCGAAATACTTGCAGGTATTACAGTTCTCTTGACGTTTGGATGGGGTATCGATGCAGCCTTAGAAGGTAAGTAAAATATAGATAGCTATTCTCCGGGAAAATTAACTTTAAAATATCAACCGATTTAGATTAAATTTCCATTCATTTGTGGAATATTTTGAGGATGTATTCCGAACTATAATACAGCGCATCAATTCTCAGCAAATTTTCAGCGTATGATGTGGCGTGGCTTTTTTATTGTGGGGCACCCTCTTTAAAAAAAAACATAAACATTTCCTCCATCTCCTCCAGAGTCTTGCAATGAAAACGAATTTCAATGTTTTGGAGGCGGCTGTGTAAAAGATGACTACGTTTGTGACCAAAAACCGGATTGTTCAGACGGCAGTGACGAATCGGCCGATGCTTGCAGTAAGTTTTGTTTATTTGTTTATTATTTTTATTCATTTATCTTCTTTTCTATCTAGTTATCCATTTATGCGACTTTATTTCCATATGAACGCCTTTCAATAAACATTGTACTTTAATTAATTTAGACAATTCGGAGACAATACATTCTATACTATATTATAGTTGATATGATCTGCAATAAAGAGGGATATTTTAAATGTGATGGAAGTTGTGTACCCAATGATTGGTTTTGTGATGGAGAACTAGATTGTGATGATGGTGCTGATGAACCTAAAGAATGTGGTGAGTATAGTAATATTTTATTCTGTACAGCATGCTGGATGACCAGCATAACAGTTTTCTACATCTGAATTACTTTGGCCAATTTGACTCATTCGGAGTGGCTTATATTATGTAATATCAATCATTAACTACATTTAGCGAATCAGAGGCTATGTTAGGCTTACATGTCAGAATGATAAAGTTTATGACGTGAGCAATTTTAGGGGTAGACTCCATCTTTCATGCCATGAAAACTAAAGGCCAACAGCAACCGTTCTGTTCAATGATCACCATCTTTCACATAAAGCTAAAAAGAAACCCGTTTCTCTTTCTCGTCAAATTGTGTGTTTTAAATGAAGGGAATATCCAAATGACTTTATGCATAATTTCGATACTCTTCCTCTTCGATTACATCTCAAAAGGTTGAGCGAGGGAAATATTCGGGAGAATATTTATAATATAAATAGGACTACATTCAGAAGCAGGAGATATGTCCAGAAGAGTTCAATTACTTGTTTTGTTCTTTCAGATACGTTTTAATCACAGCAAAAAGCATCAAGTAACAAATTATAATAAAACCTGATACAGTATGATGGTTGTTGCCTATATGCATTCTGTAAGCCTTTGTTTGCTTTAGTTTGACTGGCAAATGGAAAAACTTGAAAGAAAACTTTAAATTCTGTTTATAATATGAATATAAAAACATTTTTATAATTTCATTGTCAGAAGAGATTTACAGCAAAGATATATATAGATTTGTCATATATATAGAGAAATAAGAAAACTGAAATATTATGTACATTGGGACTTCCATAACTACCATTATAAAAGAAAAGCAAATACAAATACACATTTCTATATACAATACAATTTCCTTTATATACAAATTTGATATTAAAGATATGTTTTCCGAACACCAAAATTACCCATTCCTCCCCCCCCACTTAACTACCTTACCATGCCGAATTTCCACCCTTCCCTGTCAATGAATAGCAAACATGTTTTCCTATCAGCGATATCTAGTTGTATCGAATTTTCATACCCACCCACAATCCAATGTTGCATTACCCATTGAAATGACTCTTGAACAAATAACTTTTATAGCTAGTAACTGTATATTCCCCAGGCAGACCAATTGCTTCTTCTTCGGCGCTTATGCATGTTGATATTTAAGGGAAGACGAGAGAATTCTGCCCATTACCTTGAATACCATTTCCCATAGCAACATTGTTATTGGGGTTCAAGTTGTTCATGCCTCCGTTGATATTGTTCATTCCCCCGTTCATACCATTATTCATTCCAAATCCTTGATTTCCACCAATACCACCAACTAAACCTCGGGAGAGAGTTGGAGCAGCGGTCTTCCCATCTTTAGCAATGGTACAACAAAGTGGCATGCTACCGACACATCGGTTACTGACGATACTCTGACACAGAGCCATACCACTTCCGGCAAGTCTGGAGTAGGTGATGCCAGACAAGATATCGGTCATACTAACAGACTGGTCAGATCGGAGGCCGAATTGAGAACCAATGGTAAGGAATTGTGAGTTTTGGCTTGGTTGTTGTCTCCCCATTTGTCTAAAGAATCCCATTCTGGAAGGTTGGTTGGAGGCCATAGTCATTATGTTACCAAGAGAATTAGAATCACACATACCATCAATTCTGCCGCCATTAGTGATCACCAATTGGAAGTTACCATTAATCTGAGAGCTGAGTCCTCCTTGAATGTTAGCTTGAACTTTGACAGCTCGGCCATTCTGGTGATTAGAGAAGGTAACTCGAAGTTGATCGTTGTTGGCTGTTTGACCGATACAGGTCAGATATCTGGATCCCATACTTCTTGAAGGTGTGTTCGATGCCATCATCGGCATTCTGTTTACAAATCCAGGAAATTGTGAGAAGACACCATTGACATAGATGACAGCTAGTACAGTGAAAACTTGAATGGTGTTCATGTTGAGAGATGTAGATCGATAATGATTTGATCCAGAATCTGAACGTTTATATACCCACTATAAAACGCCCCCAATTAATTAACTAATGAAGTTTTAATTTGACCAGAACAAGTTGATCATAGTAATAGTGTAATCTAGTTTCACCATAGGCTATGAATGTTACACAGTCTTACGATGGAGAACTCCTCAACTGAGTTTAACCTTCCTTCTTTATATTAACTTCACCTTTACACAAGAATCTAAATTTGCAAAAATTAATGTAAAATAATTGAAAATGATTACATTTACAATGATTACATGAGTGGCAGTGTTAATAGTTGAGGATTGGGTGGCCTAAGAACGGTGAAAAAGAGAGGGGGACGGGGTGGCTCACAGGTGTTTTTGGGTATGTTAAATGATATTAGATTTAAAAGTGCGGCGGGGAGGGGGTACCAGTCTCAAGTCACCATTGGTTTATTTTTGCACGAACTTTAGGAATCATAATATAATCAATGTCGTGAACTATTGTAAACATAAGCATATTTGTAATGTTATTTGTTTTCAGAGTAATCCCAAGAACAAACCCTATGTTATATCCGCATTGTTCCAAATTAACAAAATTTGAATAATTTGTCATAATCTTCGTGGTGAAGGTTAATATGTCAACGGCAATGTCAAATGATCAAAGGGTTAATAAGATTCATTAATTAATATGTTTTTAATGCGCTTATGTAATGTAAGTGATCGTGGAGAAGATCCTGATAAGATTAACAATATATTTGTGGAAGGAAGTTACAAGTCCACATGCATCTATCACGCCTGACTCTCGAGACACGGTAAGAGGGTCTTGGTTTCTTTAATCAGATTTTATTGCTTTGTTGCTTTTTCATTCAGTAGGCCAAGACCAAGAGTGGAAAATTACCAACACAGAATTGGTTATGTTTATTAGGGGTTTCTGTCTTCGGTTTAATTTGTGGCAACCATCCGTTTGACGAATTGCACTTTAATCCTAGAAACAAGAATTTTTTTAGCTAAGATAATCAATAGGCCTACTATTGTTAACAAACCAGTATGTGTGTCCAGAATATTCCGCGCTTGAATGTCAAAATGACAACTCGTCATTTTTGATACTCTGCCATATATAGAAAATACATGTAGGCCTATAGAAACATGTATAGAAATAGAAAGTAAAATTCCTAGTTAAAGGTATTTTTTACGGAATTATGCGATTTTTTTTCTAGTACTTCTGAACACTATTTACATAATTATAGGCTATTCCTAAATCAACCACCGAAAGTGGCAAACCAGTCTCTTTAACAACTCTTTAAGAGGTAGGTTATTACTGATAAAGGTGATCAACCATCCCGAAGGTGGAGGGTGCAATCTCTGACTATAATGAATTTTGATAGTGCTCTTCTCACAATATTCAAATTTTCCTCCTTAGTGGAATGAATGACACCAGAAATAAATGAATGTTAATTCAAGAGAACATAATAGATAGAACAAATTGTATTCGAATACTCTTTTATTATAATCATGATTTAAAATGAATTCAGTGCTTAAATATTTCAGTGTCAAGGTCATCTGCATAGCAACAACATTGTCATTGGGATCCATTAAAGTTGTCCCCATTGTACAGAAGGGAATGTTGATCATAATGATGTTGGCGTGTAGGTTTTTGTTAACTAGACTAATTGTGAAACTGTAAATATTCTATCAAATATTACCTTTTGTTTAAGATTTCATTGTAAACTCAAGCTAGACTATGTCAAACAATAAAGCACAATATTTCTAAAATGGTGTCAACTTATTTTTCTAGTTCTTGCTTATAGTTATTTTGCAAATGGAAACTTCAAACTTAATCTGTCTAGTACATGATTTTCAGGAACCAGATCCAATGACATTTCTTGTATTTTTGTTATGTTTCTAGCAAAATACTAGAGAAAAAGCTTTAACCAATATTTAGCTCTGTGTTTAAGTTTTAAAATGGTTGGTCAACTGACTTTCTGATCAAAGTACCAGTTCAGCTAAAACCTCTAGCTTCTGCTTGACTTAAAGATGATCATATCATATTTTTCAGCAAAATCTAATGAACTTCACCTTGTCGAAAAGCTTTAAAAGCTATTACACAAGAGAATGACATTCAAATACAAAATCTGGATCTGTATTTCTAAGCAATCAAACAGACCTCTCACTCAGCTTTCATCAATATTCAAACCAAATGACCTTGAACTTGTAAAATTGACACTTGTACAAATGTTTGATCACAAAAAGCACATTCAGATGATCACTTAAAATAGTAACAAATAAATTTTTACAAATAATAAAATATCCATAACAATGATTATAACAACTTTAGTTGCAAATTAAATATAAGCATAAAAATACATGGCTTTTTGAAAGAATAACATAAAATTCAAATAAAAGGTTAAAAAAAGACCTGAATAGTGTAAAATACTTCTGTAAATTGTTCATAACAATATCATATTTGTACCAGACAAAGTCTAAATTTGTATAAAATCATTTTGATTAAATTAGAGATTGTGTAGAGGATTCGTTTGATTTGGAAATATCTACCAATTTCTTAAGAAATATAATTAATTTAAAGAGAGAGAAGAGACCTGCCTTATTCATACATTATGTGACAAGCAGACATACAACTTGGTGTAGCATTATCTATACAGTTCTATATAATAAGATGAGGGATGAAAAAAAGAGGTAAGCGGAATCCATTTGATTATGCCAGGGGATTATTTTGAGTCACTACTACTATATTCACTACTACTATAAAACTATGATATGTTGAAATGAAACAATCTATGATATACACTTATTATACCTCAGCATTTAACTAATGTTAATATTCTATCAATTATGCGCATATGTAGCTAAATTATGCAAGGGTGAGACTCAATGAACTGGGTGGTAAGGCATATTTATACAATTAAACACTGAAATGTTTCAGACTTGAAACCTTAGTTTTTTGACTTACCCAAATGGTAAGGGAAAACCTTGAAGAAACATGTGCATTAGGTTCAAAATATTTTAACTGACAAAATTGTAATCTGTAATTCCTAAATATATTTTTTAACTAACATTAAAGTTTCGCAAGCTGAATTAATAAGAACTGACTGTACTCAAAGCACTAAATTAAAAAAATACAACAAAAACAAACCTTTGGCAAACTAAAACATAAATATGGCAGGCAAGAACTAAAATGATGATAAAACATAAAATATAGAATTATTGATAAAATCTAAATTAAAATAATGAGGTGTGCTTATACCTTGCAATTTCTTTCCCATAATCTCAAATATCCCTACGTAGATATTCTGTCCAACAATATTCAAAAAAAGTTCCTAATCTGAGAAATAAGATTAAAATAAGAACATTTACAAAACCTGTTACACAAATTTTATTGTTTAAGAGTATGTTTTTTTTCTTCAAATTTCACAGTCTGCAATTCCTAGTAAGGTGCCAGCAAATCAAACATTCTCTGAAAAGCTTCACAACTACAAGGTAGTAGCAGAGATAACTGGAATAATGAAATTGAGAAGTATAGGAATAACAATATTGTGTGTTAAATATATAGTAATGTGTGCTGCATCTAATCAACTAATTATCATCTATATTAATATTATTATCATAGTATTATATATACATACTTTATCTAAACACAGTTCAAACTTATTTTTATTTAAAGCATCACTCTACAAATATTTTTATAGAAAATGTACTGGTGGTAGAGAAATAAGAATATTATGCATAAGTTTTTCAAGAAAATGAGATTTTTAACCACCTGGGTATGGATGACAAAAGATGTCTTACTATTGAAGTTTATGTAAATGAGAGAAAGCAACTTGGAAATTTGCTATCAGATCTTTATGCGAGTTTAGATCACGACCTGAAAAAACTCTGTTGGTTTTACATCTGATTGTAAACTAAAGACAGACCACATGAAATTGATCTTTTATAATTCCAAAACTATGGGACAAAATTTACATAATTATCAGGTAAAAATCTCAATTCCGCTCCCAAGTGGTTAAATATAATGAAATCAAAAATTTCACCAAAATAGGTGGGAATGCAATAAATTCACAACACTAAAGATTTACTTTGTATCAATTATAAACTGACATCAGTAAAAAAATTAAAATTTTCAACCCCGCTTGATAAAAACAATATATCTCAAATTATTGACATAAAATATTGGATAAATAAATGCATTGAACACAGGCAATGGTTATATATTATATTTGTCTATGCTTGTCTACCAGCATCACATGTATTAGAGCATCAATATGCTACTGTTGCATCACAATGACATAGTCACATCACATTGATGTTATCGCATCACATTGCTGTAGCCTGCAGTGACATCACAGCAACAGCAGAAACTCAACTGCATCATTATATAATAAAATCACAAAAAGCTTTGGCTAAAACAACTACTGTGATTGGTTAAAACATTTATAATACAAATCTTGATTGGTTGATAGATTTGTCTAGTTCAGGTAAGTTACTTCCCTTTATTTTGGTGATGTCAACTGAGCAATAGAACACATCACTGAACGTAGACTGTTCTTTAAAGACTGAAACAGAAAAAAATATTTATTGGTGGAAGCCAATAGAAATTTCTGTATAAATTAAGTTATTTTTTCAATATTAAATTTTGTCAATTAATTTACATTTAGTTATAGTTTATTGTCAATAAAACACATACATTATCAAAGTTTGAGATATAAAGTAATGTAAAATCAAATATAAAGCAAACATGCATACAAAATAACAATAATAAAAAAAAAAGAATTCATGAATATATTAATAAAAGTTGCCAGTAGAAAAACGCAAAAAGGGAAAAGAATATTTTTTATTAGTAAATAGAATTAAAGAAGCAAGAAATTCAAAAGTAAATGCAGTGTTGTTTAGTTGGTAATAAAAATGTAACTATTAGCTATCTATTTAACCATCAAGACTTTTTTTGATTTAAGTTTTTTCATGTTGTATTAGCAAATTTCAGAAGAATACCCCAAAAAACCCATGTATTACATGTATATTGTTTTGACAAGCGAGAAAAGGGAGTTAGTAAGGTTAAAGCACCACAACCAAGCCAGCTGAAATATTGGTTACCTAGAATATTGTATCTCATGACGGGCCATTTCTCTTGTTTTTAAAACTAGAAATTAAATTTGTAACCCCTTGTACACTGGCCTTGACCCCTTGAACACTAGCTTTGACCCCATTAACACTAGCAGCCTTGACCCCTTGTACTCCAGCCTTGACCCCTTGTACACCAGCTGTGACCCCAGCTTTGACTGTAGTTGTCAGATTAGTAGGTAGTAGTACTTGAGATATGGTTTGTATTGGCTTAAGAAAAAAAAATCAAATAAACATATACATTATAAAGTAAAAGAGATGTTCTGCTGAAAAAAAAAATTATTCCTCAAAATAACCCAAGATAAAAGATTCAATGAAATTTGTGATTATTGTAACATGATTAATCAAACAAACAATTTAAGGCCAAGCAGGTAATAAAACTTCAAAGTTAGTTATCTGAGGTTAATTCTGAGTATTGGAAGCCAATTGCCATGTCACAGAACATTCCCTTCAAATAAATATAATGCAAATGCAGATCTATATGTTCTTTTCTGCTTTATAGGGGACTGCCATACAAGTAATGATCCCGTTAAAGATATTAGATCATTTCCAAATACATCAACTTTTGTATGTGGTTTATAAATGAGAAGGTTTTATCAAGTTTCATTAATACAAGAAAAGATATACACTCATTTGAAAGAAGAATTTATCATTTTTATTCATCTACAGATGAAATAACCACATTGCATTTTTAACAGATTTTGTTTCAAATACAACAATGCTCATAAACATATACATAATAATAGTAAATAATAATTGAATCAATATAGAAACAAAATGTGTAATATATAAGCAAGTGACAGTGACACATAAATAAAATATACATGTAAATAATTCATATTAAAGCAAAATTCTGGTTTTTGAGAATATAAATTCATTCATTTAGGAAAATAAATAAGTGAATAAATTTGTATTTAATTAGATATTTAAGAGTTACCTACCTTGCCCTGACTAGGTGGAGTTTTAGGACTCTGTGGGTGGGCATCCATACATTTCTGATACCTTAGCTGTAAATAGATCGAAAGGATTATTATTGGCGTTTTTTTACTACTAATTACTAGATGAAGTTAACTTGATTAAATTCAGATTTCGTAGTTGTCTGAGAGGCATCTCAGATATAATTTTGATTAAACTCAAGATCTTACCTTACAAGCAGCCTCTATAGTTTTACACAAAGGGCCACCAGATGGTTCACAATGAAATACATGGGCTACAAATAAGTTCTGTGCTGTATGTACTACAAATGCACACAACCTAAAAAAAAAAAATCATCAAATAAATTATAGATTCAGTTTGTATTCAGAGAATTCCCCAGATGATTAAATCAACTCAATGGATGTCAAACCAGTCACCTTCAGTTACCCAGTCTGAGCTAAATATCTATTGATCTGAAAGAGTATAGAGCAATCATTATAAAGAGTATTAAAATAAACTTACTTGACATTTGACATTGCTATACCCATGAAGGATAAGAATCTCACTCGGATTTCATCTAACTTATTCTCTGGATTCTACAATATATAAATACATGTTAATCAAGAGAAATGTCTTTATTTATCATTTTACCAGATGATTGCAGATAACTTATGTTAGATCTCTGCCGGTTAAAAAACATCAACAGTTCGAATCTCGAATGCAAAGGCAACACATATTCACCTTGAAGACAACAATTAAACAAGCTTCTGAATGAGACTTTCCAATGCCACAAAAGATGGTGTTCCAAATCAAGGTAAGAGATAAGTATTGACGTCCAAACATTCAAACCAACTGTACTCCTTTTTTTATGAGTTATATGACATTTGCAATCATCATAAATAATAAATAGATTAAAAGAAAGTTAAAAAAATAAGCTTACTCCATTTTCAGTAATAGTAATAGTAGAAGGAGCTATGGAGACATTAACAAAATGCCATCTTTCTGGTGGAACTCTATCATAGACTCTATTTACAGCTAGATTTAACATCTCCATTCCTACAGAGGAACCAAACATAGAATTACAATGTATTCACTGAATGATGGTCAAATGTAGTAAGGAAACAAACCCGATGTCTCTTTCTTGTATTCTATTCACAACAGAAAATTTTCATTTGTATCTGTTTGTTAAGCAATTTTTCCGTAGGATTTCATCAATCAGAATAGAGAAAGAATAACAAGTTGTACATTATAACAACTCACCAGTTGCTCTTGGAACAATTTCTGTCCCTAAATAATGACATCTTATAGACTTCTTAGGTTCTTCCATTGGGGTTGGAAAATTCACAGCTAAAATGGAAATTTAATTATATCTTAATTTCAATATTCAATTGAAAAATTAGTTGTTATTTATCTTGTTTATTCTCTTCTGATAGTCTAAGTGTCAGATTAACAATTAAAATCTGACTTCAATACTTTGGTTTCTTTGAATTGAAGGAGACCAATATGCTGGAATATAAGACTGAAAAGTGTTATGGATAGCTGAAATTGGCAACTGTATCCTTTTCACAGACAGAAGAAGTAATTGTCAGTGTAACTACAATTGATATTGAACTTCAAAAGAAACCACATCATACAAAAGACATTCACAACTTACAAGAGAATGACATTTTCTGTCCATTGGGTTGACCCATTTTTTCTAGATTTGGTAGATCAGTTGGTCTGTTCAGTTTCATGGTGGTTTGCTGTAGGGTTCTTTCCAACATGATCTTCTTACAGATATCCCTTAATGTATTAGCTATCTGTCTAGCTGGATTGTCACATCGGAATACATGACACATATGTCGTCTTGACATCTTGTCTCTTGCCACATACGCAAAATCTCTGTGAAGATGAATAAAGAGAGTAATATTATAAAAATAACATTGAAATCAGAAACTTCTAAAACTCACTTTTACATCAGAATCGGGTTTTACAATTCTTGCAAGTATTCAGTAAATCTTATTATAATCTGTACAATATGAATACACATGAGAGAAAATCATTTGATTCTTCACAATATACAATAAGTATTGTATTTGATAAATGTATAACCTTGAATGCATTGCCATTATAATGAAATTATTTTATAATAATAATATGTATCTTTATGATTAATCAAATAAGTGGTATGCTCATTACACCATCTATGAAATAAACTTTCATAAAATGATAAAATTACTAATAATTGACTAACAAATCATAATAACAATATCCATGATGATATGTTTATTATACCTAGAATGACGTTTGTTGATGATGAACAACAAGATGTCCATGGATTAAATGGTAATGTATAAAAGAAATGTGAATCATAATGATATGAAAAGGAATGATAATGAATAATAGTAATAATGTGAAATAATGATTGTTGATGAAAATGATCATGAATGACAATAACAATATTTGATGATCTTGAATAATAAGTGATAATGAATGACAATAATCATAATAAAATCAATGACTAATTTAATAACGTAGTTTAATAAGCAACTGAAAATGGTAATGGCTGATGAAACATTTAGCAATTACCTTTCCCTGATAGCATAAATAAATCATATACAGATTTTATTCAGTGAAATTATCAAAAGAGAACATAACTTTATGTTCCTTTGAGTATGACGAGAAAAAACTCAATCACAAATGATTGTGATTACCAACTTAACATCCATTTTAAAGAGCTAAATAATCTATAATTTAGTTTATCTTTCTATTTAGTACACCAGATGCAATGCATCTGTAATTATGATTTAAAATAAAAGCATATCTGATTGTAACATCCAGTCAGTAGGTGTTTGGAATGTTTGTAAACTTACCTTCCATTATCTCGCCCCACACCCCAGACTCTAATAGATTGTATTGGTTGAGAGTTGAGGATGGTAAAATCCTGGGTATCCACCAATCTTAAACTTTTACTATCTAAATCCATGAATAAATCTTTACCCTGTAAAACACAAACACACTTAAAATCAACATTTGATATACAATACTAGTGTGATATATCATATTTCATAATTTCCAAAAAATTAACCCATACATAAGCTGCAACTAAGCTATTGGTATTTGTATCACACTCCTATTATCCTATGTAACGCCATTTATTTGTTACACTGATAGTTATGAACTAGACATAATAAGTTTTGGTTAGGCCGTCAACCTACATAATTCTTCTTATATATATATATATATATATTATATATAACAAATAAAGAAGAAAAACAAACTTACATCTCCCCATCGTCCAACAACATCATTGATATCATTTCTACCTAATGATAAATCTACAATACATTTATTAACAGCTTTACTACTTCTCTCTGGTGTGAGATCATCTTCAGCTATACTGACCCAACCTAATGATCTTACAGCATAACGTATTGGTTTCTCTCCATTACTACCATCTATTGATACATCTCTTGTTGGAGTCTGTGATACTCTGAAATACAATCATCAAATAATGAACCAAACAGTAGTGTGTTGGAATTGCCGAGAGATAAGGTGCTGTAAAATCGAAATAATGAATCTGTGAGATAGTTCAGTTGTTAGCAAGCTGGTACCTGCAAGGCTATAAAGAATTCTAAAACCAAACAGCATTGAAGTTAAGAGATGTATACATATGTTATAATATGACCTTTGTCATTTTGCACCAATAATAACCTTTAAATAACAAGAAAATTTCTTTCAGAGCAACCCATCATACTTAATGTGTCTATATGTCAAAAACATCCATCAGATTTTATCCAATCCTACATTTTGCTATGTTTTTCATTGACATACTTTATCACTTGTAAACACAGGAAGAAACTAGAGAAAATCTATCAGTTGAAAAGTACCACATATATACCCAGATATTGACGCAGCAGAGCTTGATGATATACTTACAGACTCTGTAAAGATTTGGCAGCATACTGCAGAGCGTGACCTTCAAACTCCTGTAGATGGTCATCAGTATTAGATGATGATAGACTAGTAGGGGTTGATGGGATTGAACTAAGACTGTGATTACTCTACAATAGACAATTAAAACAATTGAGATATCTTTTGAATATTAAGTTAGGAAATTATTTGCAATAAATATCATTAAGGGCTCAGCTTAACCCTTTCAATCCTTGAACCTGGTTTACACGCCAAATAATTATGTAATGTATGGCAGAGTTGTTACCCAGTGACATCACACAATGTTAACGTCATACGCTTTAACTTATATTACTTGGAGTTCAGGGTATATGATGCTTTATTTCATTACACTCAGGGTTAAAAGGGTTAATGTCACCCTTATTACTTTTCAGAATGAAAATCTGACATTGGAATTTCCATGGTTCTTTCCTAAGTAAGTGACATCAATTCATTCAAGACTTCCAATCCTGACCCTTTATCTATTTTGGAAAATGACAAAAATAAATGACAAGTTGGAAATATTAAATTGAAGTGTACATGTAATTTTTTCTGAACCCTGACATTTCCATCCTGATTTTTGAGGATGTCAGAACAGTCTGTGATTCGTCCTGTATGAAGGTAAATCATTGACAATAACTGATGATTCAATCCTTACACAATATCAGTAGTTATCATCAGAAACCTTTTAAAACATGTAAAATATTCACAAATAACACTGATATAACTGACAATAATGACAGGTATATGACAATATCAGTTCAATTACTAACATTTCTAATATTTCTTATGAAACCTTCTCATAATGGTTTGAATCATCTAAATATGGTATCATTATGTTGTTTAAACATTTAAGTAAGAAAAACATTTGAAAGAAGATTTATGTCTCTTCAACCAAAGCTGGTTAATGCAAGCTATTGAAATTGTTTTTACATTGTACTTTTATGCAGCTTATCTTATTTTAAGCATATAGATCTCCATTTTAGAAATGTCTGATCAGAATCCATATTTTAAAAATATAAATATTCAAATTGAGCTTTAAGTGGAACATTATACTCAAGATAATACCTCAACATCTTTTTGAAAACTTGAATGATATTTATATTAAAACAATAGAGATTAGTAAATAAGATGATGTTTTAATGTAATGACAAGTGTGAGGTGAGAAGATTTGTAAGTTGTAATAGAGAATATTGCCTGAGAAATTCATGGCATTGATTGTGAGTCATACAGTAACAAACTGTAATAAGTTTAGACCAGGTTTCTCAATATCAATTCATTTTCTTCCACAAGTTTGAACAAACACTAAACCACAGTTTGATTGGACAAAAAATGTTTTCGTCCTCCAGCAACCCTCCTTTGAGATTTTGATTAAACAATAAAACGCTTGACTTGAGGTATGGCAGCCATATTAAAGATGTAGTTATGATGTTATTGTGGAGAAGTATATTAAAAGTAAATGATGAAAAGTGTGTTATTTGGTAATAAAAAAGTAACGATGTTGACACAATGGTGACAGTAATGATTTTTATAGATAGGCTAACAAGTTCTTCACAATTATTTATACCTATTTTTATTACTCTTAGTAAAAAATAATGATGCATACATGGAAAAATGTCATGACTTAAATTTCATTGACTGTAATTAACTAATGTTCATTTTAATAATATGGTGACTGTAATTATTTCTTTAATAAGTTTTACACAAAACAATTATATTATTTCTTTCCAGTAAATCCACAATGATTTTCAACATGTTTTTCAAATTTCAGGAATAGCACTTATGTCACTGAAGTATTGAATATAACTTATAATTCTTAATTTATTTAGGAAGAAAACTGAGATGAAACTCAAATGGGGAAGCCTCTTGAATGATATATGATCAATTACTACTAATCCATAAAGGGATGATTTTAAATTCATTTCTAATGATTTTCTGGAAAAAGTTATCAAAGTGCCTAAAGCTATTTGACTTAGCAACCATGATTAAAGCAGAAATACTCTAAAATTCTATTTTAAAATCAAAGGAAATTATTGATGTAAAATTATCACTAACAAGCTGATTATTACTCAATAAATAACACTAATCAAGTGATAAACAGATAAAAAATGATTAACGTTAAGGATGTCATGGGGCAATTGATTAACTAGCTGGCAAAAAACCTTTAAAATTATATCATTATCAAAAACACATTTGTATCTTAAAATCAATTTTCTGCAGTATGATTAAATTTAATGGATTTTATATTACATGTTTCTAGTCAACTATATTTCCGGAGGCAAGTTTGATAGCATTCTTTCAATTGATATATATATATAAGTTTGTTTAATAAGGCGCTGTATTATCAATAATTCACAAACCCAACCTGCGACAGGGTAAAAGAATGTGCACTACAGCCAGGAATATACAGTATATCTAAAGAATTTCAAGGGGAATATATCAGACATAAGAAATGTCATTTGATAGGCCAACTCTTTTGAAAAGTCCATATATCCATCATGTTTTGTTTGGAATATTCATTACAGCCTTTTCATATTGAATTTCCAAATGTCGATGGATCTATACATGGAATAACTTGACACTTTTTCACATTATGCTCAGGATCTGTTGATTAATGGACAGTCAATTTACATATAGAATCAAATATCAAAATAAGTAACTCCTGAATACTTACCAACTCTTTACTTAGTGCCGAACGTAAAGAATCACCCTGGGAGGGTGAAGGGAGCTCTCTCTGTATGGTACCAGATTTAATATGCCAATAATATGGTCCATCATCATCTGTAACATACAAATATAACATATGATTTTGTAGAGAAAATTCAGTCCATAATGATTCATATACTGAGATATTTAGTAGGTTAACACAAGTATTGAAGATCATCTAGCTGAGATATAAAAAAATCTGACATTACAAGCAAACATCTGAAATACAATTTCTAATCAATGACGACCAGTTACATAATTATAAGATCAGGAAAAAAATTCATAGCAATTCTCATATTTTCAGTTATGAAACTTTCAAAATTTTGTGTCTTATCTCTAACAGAACTGACCTTCATATTTCTCCCATCCATTGGGTAACTTTTCCTCTTCTCCTTCACCATTTTTATCTCCATTACCATCAACTTTATCTTCCTTCTACACAAATAAAATACCAAAAGACACATTACATCAATAGACTTATTTCAACAAGAAATGAAAGGTAAGATATACAATATACTCTGCGTAATCTGACATACACTAGGACTGCAAAATAATATCAGATTAGCGAGAGTGTCAGAGTACTCAAAGTTTTGACATTTTTTAACATGTGCCACGTGTTACTATTTATATCTCAGTGACCAACATTCTACAGATGGTACCTTTCTAATAATAAGACGATGATAAAAGGCCATTCAGTTGTATACGTTACTATTATTTAATAGTTCATATTTTGAGCTACCGTACATACGCTTTTTATTGGAATTAATATTATATTAATTTTTAAATTCTTCTCTACGTTTTAAAATGCTGCTTATTGTTGTTCAACGTAAACCAAATTCCATAGCTAAATATTTCTGCCAAGAGCGAGGCACTTTTTCATAATCTCCAATAATTTGCTGTTTCATATCCAGAGACACATCAGTACAGGCATGCTTCGCAGGACTAAAATTGTTAGCTTGAGAATTTTGAAATAACGCGTAACAAAGAATGGTCAAGTTGCATATTTCTGTTCTAAACAGTGTAATAAATGATACAAGTACCAATGCCATTTGGTCTTAAGGCAACGACCTTGATCTTGAAGCGATGTCATTGGCGGTGACTAATCAGCAGAAATTAGTTCAGCAATCTTTTGTTTTCATGTGATTTGATCTGGATTATCAATAAAATAAGCGATTATCTAATTGATGATAATTGTCGAGACCATTGATTAAGTGTCGTAATTCATAATACACAGAGTGTCAGAGTACTCAGATTTTTTTAAACTAGCCTAAGAATTAAATCAATCGGAACCAGAAAATGATGTTGGATTACGCACAATGTCGGAATACTCAGTTGTTGGATATCACAGAGTACACCGTACTTTACCTTCACAAACTTAAATTTGGAAAAAAAAACAAAGCTCTCTTGTAACAAAAATCTCACCAATACAAAATCAACATTCAGCAGAAATCAAATAATGTGAAGCACCAACATCTTCCAAGTATGACCGATTTTTTGGAATATTTTACACAAGGTAACTCTTTGTCTGACTGAAGCTGACTTGCCATAATTTTGGTCTATAATCTCCAATATCAATTTTCAACCAAATATTGACAATGTAAAATTTATTCTTACAAAAATCATAATGCAGTATGTCCTCTACTAACCTGTTCCTTATCTACACCTTTCTCCTCCCCTTGTTTCTGATGACCAGAATTATCACCATTAGCGTGAGGGGTGCCAGCTTCTGATCTGGAATCTGATTGAATACCACTATCATTAGAATCAGGAGAGTTGATCCCTAGGTTATCATCAAACCTGAAATATTGAATATACTGATATTTGTGAAGGTAATTTCCATGAATTAGAGGATAAAATTGATTAATTCACTGTCTAGCAACTTTATAAGGTTCTGAATATAGGGCATGAGGTATTTGTGATCTGCTACATCTCAGCCTTCCAGTCATATTCTGATGACTTTTAATTTTTGCCCCAAATGTCCACAGCTGTAATATCTTCAAGAAAGACTTAATATATATATAAAGGAAAAACACAACTAAAGGGAAACATACTTCTTAGTGATAGAATTGATTATCATAGGAGTGGCCTCTTCTTCAGTCAGTTCAAAATCATCATCAGGACTATCAGAGTTATCTAGATTGGTAGCTGCTGCTTCTCTTGCCTTAGCTTCCAACATAGTATAATAACTCAAAAAACTGTTTGGTTGCTCACTCAATCTGTTTGATATCACTTTCTTCAAAGAATCAGATTTATTCGGAATCAAGTCTGATTTCTCAGACGAATCTTCCTCCGTGCAATTCTCAAAACTTTCATCTTCACTGTTTTCTTCCTCACTGAATGGAGAGTTCAGCTTATGGAGGATGAGATCACGACTAGGTGTACCAGGACTGGTCAGTGACGAAGGGCTTGACGGAATTCCAAGATCAGATAGATCTAAATTTGCATATTTCTTGCGCTCCCTTCCTGGTGTTTGGTCGTTGGGTCCATTCAGAGAGCTGGTTTCTAGATTATTGTTATTATTAGAGTTGAGACAATCCTCAAATTGGTAATTCGGATTGGAGAAGCTGAGATAACTTGCATCAGTGTCTGAAATGATAAAATGAGGAGTAAATTAGTTGCTGAAAAACTTTGGTACACCTGATACCACTTCAGATATGGCTGCAAGTGACAGATTGACAGAATTTTCATGTAGAAATATAATAACTGACACATAGCTCATTAGTTGTCAATAGTGGAAAATGCCAAAAATTCTTTTGTCTTGACATTATTCAAACTTACAGAGTACAAAATAACAAAAAAACAGATCACAATCCAACAAATAGGGAACAGCATTAAAGGAATTATAAAGAGGTTTTCTAAATTTGTATGTGTATACGGGACATTGATAGCATCAGTTTGCACCATTCCAATTATCAACCAGGCGAATGTGGTTAATGCAAAACTTTCCACTAAAAATCAGTGTCCCTGATACATGTAAATTAATTTAGAAAAACCTCTTTAAAATCCCTTTAAAATTACAAAGTTATAATGACTCTAAAACATACTGGTAAGTAAAAGAGGCTAATTATTACTCAAGTATTATATATATATATTAGTTTTATTGATCTATGATAAGAAATGTATGATAGAATAATGTATTTTAATAGATGATGTTTTATTAAATGATGAATGTGAAAATTAAATGTTGACATAAAATAATAAAGATAATGTTGATTTAAACTTCAATTATTATCTGATCGTTCCGTTTCATTAGAAACAAATTTGGTCTCCATAACAAATTTCTTTCCTTTTATAAAATTAATGTGATAGATTTTGCGTGCTTGCTCATATAAACACAACCCAAATTTCAACTTTCCAAAGCATCTGCTATGATGTTAGACAGTCACAAGATTAAGCGGAGATCTTTTCCAAGAGAATAGTCATAATATAAGATTGGGGTTAACCAAATTAGATCAGCTTTTTGGTGACCTATGCATTTTAAAATGAGTTGAATTGATAACATTGCATCTCCATAATTTAAATACATCTTAAGTTAAGTTACACAGAAGATATTAAATCGTAATCACAAGAAAGAACCAGGAAACTGTTATCATAAATCAATGAGAAAAGACAAAAATATATGTTAGAGTTGGCCTTTATAGCAGAAATGTTTTGAAAATGAAAAAAGCAATGCTTGCGTAAACTACATTTGGAAGGTAACGAAGTCAATCTGCTGAATCAGCTTAAAAAATGAGAGACTTGACGTTAGATCAATATTATCCTTAACGAACTGATACCTAATTAACAAACCAACATCTTTCTGATCTGAGAGACACGTTTTGTCAACAGTGTATCAATGTTTAAGATTGAATGAGTCATTGTCTAGGTTATTGATTGGTTGACTAAATCATTCTACTAGCCAATCACAGTCATTCATCCAAGTCAAACTCATTTTAAAGAACACCACAGCTCATCTCCGCCATAAAATAAAAGTAAATGAAATTTCACTTCAACTTGAGACAAAATGATGTAAATTTACATTTTTTTTCAAAATCTATTATCACCAGAAAAAATAAGCGTCTGTCAAAATCGATTGAAGTTTGGACATAAATGAGGCCAATAAACCAATTTATTTTGTAGCAAGAAAGTAGACGTGCCAATCTTGTGGCCAAACTATCTTTGAAGTGAGAAAATATTACGAAATTAAACGCGATAAAAACAAGAGACATGTTTGAAAATGAATTGAAATATTCAAAGGTTTTGAAATTAAATGCACATTCATGCACAAATCAATTCTGCTTCAAACGTAAAGGAGATGATAAAATTCAGAAAGCATGTCAGAGTTTGTTAAAAAGAAAGCTGATAGGTTTTTAACACCTAGTAGGATCTATCATCTGTTTGTAATTCAAACCTTTAAAATACATCATAGTCACTTTGAGGTAACAATTTTATGTGAACACATAAAAATTCAGGATTTTTTTCATATTTCTAGATTATTAAATGAATAGGTTTGCCATTTACAGAGGCTGATTTGGGACTTGAATTTATGTAAATAGTCTTAGGAAGTACTAAAAATTTACGAAAATCTTATTCCATCAAATATACCTCAAACTAGGAATATCACTTCCTTTTTCTATATTTGTCTTTTCTAAATATGGTAGAGTCTCAAGAAAAGACAGGTCATCTTTTTAACTTTCAAACGCAGATAATTCTAGACACACATGGATTTGAGGGCTCAAATTTCGATAGTGAGCTTGAACACTTTTACTTATTTGCTTAGCTAAAATTCCTGTTTCTGAGACTAAAGTACACCATTTAAAATGGAAATACTAGAAAAATCAAGCAAATTTGATTGGTTGTAAATATCAACTTCAAACAATGTATTACTTTCTGTGATTGGTCGAACAATAAGATCAATCAACCAACCAAACAATAAATTACTGACGTCTAGACCTGAGCAATAACATTTTAATATAAAATTACTCATGAAATTGAAAACGTAAATGTTATTTGATACTTCTAACAGTTTTTATTCCAAGGGAGACAATTGGAAAAAGACAATAAAGCAAGCAGACGACAATTTCAGATATTGGTAGCCATGTTTATGAAACCAACAACTCTTCTGGGACCCAAAATCAGGAAAAATAAGGAAATTGATGAAAAAGTTTCTATATTTTACATCCTAAGATATAAGTATTTATCAGGAAGAGTTTTCAGAATATCATCTTGATAAAACTATTAGAATTTTTTTTTTTCGCACAATTTTCTTTATATTCATTAACAACAATTATTACATTTTGAAGGACAAATATTACATTAAGCAGACAGGGCATTACATTTAAGATCTAAAGATCTGTTTCAAAATCCTAAACTATTAGTCTGAATAGAAAAATATGATACAAGTGCATGTCATGTATAACAACATTTACAGTAAAGCATTTGCTTCTTTTTTAAAACAATTAAAATATCAACTCTAAAATACTACTGACAGTGTTAGATTGCCGTTGGGTGAAGAAAATGCAAACTAATAGTTTATTTGAAAATATGATTTTTCAGGAAAATATTCAGTCCAACATGTAAAGAGGTAATTTGGTCTTGCAATCTGCATCACTAATGATTTCATTAACAGATATATATTCAAAATCAAATACTGGTCAATAATTGTCTTGAAACTAACAGAAAACATGATGAATACTGAAAATTAATAAGATCATCAGAATATAAAGTAGAGAAGTTTTGTTTAGAGACTAGTTTCTATCTTAGTCAGTTCTGGCAACATTTCACAAGGGACATTGGTCAGAAACACTCTTTAATTGAAAAGTAAGACTAATACCATTGAGGTTTGTAACACTAACTCTGATTGGATGAAGATAGAAGCCAAGTGAGAAGTATCATGGGATTGAAACAGCAATGAAACCTGATCATTTATGAAAAATTAAAAGCTGATCAAGTTTGGAATGAAAACTGCTAAATAACAGATGTTGAAAGCTAGACATATAGCAAAACCCAAGTTTTCATTGGCATTGACTTGATTACAGAATCTAGTATTGTTAATTATGTAGAATTTATCAACAATTCCCTTTTGAAACATCAATTACAGATCGACTGGTAGAGAATTTTATCTGTAAGGTACTATATCGATATATCTGTCATTCTATGTAAAAAAAAAACCCAGAAAAACAGAATATTTGACCAAACCCTTATTTTAATGATCAAGTTTTATCACAATCAGTAGACTATATGAGAAGCATATTGTATAAGTCTACAATACAGGAGTGCTAGAAATTGCTTTTTAATGGGCAGCTGAAATAGTACTAGCCATTTAGCCACAAGAAAAGACCATGGTTCTATAGACTGATAATCTATGAAGAAATAAGCAGACAATATCATTATCAGGGGATAAAAAATATATCAGTAAAATAAATGATATTTGTCCAATATTTAATAGAAAATGGACAAAGATAACTCTCTCATTTATTCTACAGATTCTATCATATATCATACCATAATTCATGTAATATTTGATGGAAGGGGATAGTATATTCTACAGATTCTATCATATATCATACCATAATTCATGTAATATTTGATGGAAGGGGATAGTATAAAAAAACAATCTACAGCATATTTTCAATGTCATTTTGTCAAAAGCATGGAGTATGGTGTCTGGTAAAATAATTCCATAGAATTTTTAATGTGACAACTGGTCTCTTTGTAGCCCTCTAAATCAAGTTTGAGCTAATGAAGATATTTTGTTGTGTCAAATGTGGAAATTTTGATTCTCATCTGTTGAGCACAACTGTTATGATTTTCTAAAAGCAAATGTTATTATTGAAAGTTGATTTTTCTCTCAACTGAAGAACAAGCAAGTTGTTTAGAACTACAAAACAATCTTTCAAAAGTAAACAATCAAAATATATCATAGAAATAGTTTGTTTGGATTGAAGCTTATATAAGATTATTACAATAATATACCCACCTGGAAGGGGATTATGTTGTAAAATCCAAGCATCATCACATCTTCTCAGATTTTTATACAAAGCACTGAACATAAACAAATTGAATTTATGTTTATTTTTTCTTCGTCGTGATGGAGGGTAAAGAGATGTGTATGCTAAACGTCGGCTGAATCCTGGACGCACATAATATTGCTTATTGTTACTCATTATTTACCTTTTTAGATCATTCAAATAAATTTGGAGGGAAGAAGATGATTTTATTTTTGGCATTGATATATTTTATCACAGTTGAGTACTGGTTTTTGGTTGAAGATCTAATGTGCAGTTGTTGTTAAATAACTCATACTCAGAAGCCATATCACCATGGAATATTCAGTATTGATATTTGTGTTTGGATTATCTCCTTTTTACTGATTGACTTTAACTTCTTCTCTTGGATTGTCTTCAAGATTACAAATAACTACCCAGACGAGAACAGACGCCAGAATTAAGGACAAAATTCCAGATATAAGGTACCACCAGAAAGTTTCCGATTACAAATTAGAACTGCCACAATTTTGTACGAGTTTGTGATCACACGCTCATCATAATCCCACAATATGAACAGGATTTGGGATCCAACAAAAATTTGGTCAGTGTTTGCAATCACATCACTTATCACATAATAAACAGTTTCTGTTACAAATTATATTCCAATATTTTTGTTATTATACATTAATCGTAATCTCACTGTTTGAATAGTGTTTGAGATCACACATTTCATATACCACTACTTTGATAGTGTTTGCAATCACACAAAATGTAATCTAACCCATTTCAATAAACATATTTCACCATCACCAATCCTTACATTTTTCAGAGTACCTAACCCATTTTTTTAGGGTATAAAACATCAAACTGCCAAAAAAAAGGCCTTATTTTCAGCTTTCTGCAAGATTCATCTAGTCATTCAGTTTTAGAAATTTTCAATAATGATAAAATTGCACCACTTTCTGAAAGCATTTTCAACAAATTGAATATCAAAAATATTGAACCAAAAATACAATTAGTACAAAAATTCAAACAAAATATTTCTAAATTTAAAGCAATCACTCTTCAAGTGCAATTAAATTAATTTCCAACCTCTCATATAAATCAATGATAACTTTTTAAGACAAATTTGTTCTTCAAAATACTGAAAACCTCTTTTAAACTTATATTCGAAATTTTTCAAAGATAAAACCATGAAAAAGAGAATTTTTTTGTGAAAACCATATTTGGTAAAGAAAGTTTTTGTAGGCACTATGTCAATCACATTAAATACATTCTATTTATCAAATCTCTTGGCACCAAGTCATTATTCTATATGCTACATTTCCAATTATTGACAAATATTCCTGGTAATAACCAATACAATAAATAGAATGAATGAATAATATTCTTCCAGACATTGTTTATACACAAAAACTTTACAATATACTACAGGAACCGAATATCCATTATAAATTTTCCTTATGACTTAAGAAACACATTTTTAGCAGATCAAACCAAGAATGTTTTAAAATTTTCACAGGCATGGGAATAAATCATGATTTGTTAAAATTTGTTGTCAAAATATGGCTTTAAAAAATTTCTTACAGGTTCAAATCACATTGATATATTTCTGTGAACCTAAAATCAGAACTAACTGGCAATAACATTACAACCAACACCACTTAATCATTACACAGATTATATTTCACTATAATGGATGTCTTCTGGATCTATACTATAAGTAATATATATTCAATATGTTCACTAGCTCTTTCACTACCAAATATCAAAGACCATATTTTATCAAACATATTTGAAGTATCTTTAAAACCAAGTCTCACCATTCTGTATATTTAAAACACATCCCGAATCAAAGCAAAAATGCCAAAAGAGATCAACTATTTATATTTCTAAAACTTCCTCAAAAAGACATATAAATATATACTGGAATATGACAACAGACTATGACTATAATTCAATATTATGTATAACATATGGAAAACTATGTCATTGTCAATTCAGAACTAAAGGGTACATTTCAAAATGTACTATTGTATTAAATAATGCTATGCAAATAATATATAGACTATTCAATTATTCTTGATTCAAGTTCTAAATATTTCCTCTTTTTCTGCTTAAAAAGAGCTTTCAAACCAAATACCATTGTTCAAGGTGAAGGTGTGTTTGTATGCTTTCACTGATTTCAGGGTATGGATATCAAAGTTTTCACATCAACTATGTAAATCTGATACAAAAAAGAATCAATATTTAGGTTATCTACAACTAGTCAATAAAGGTAAGCCTAATTGATATTGACATCTTTTGATGAACTTTCTTTTTGATGAAAACATTCTTAAACTGATGCATTATTTTATTTTCTGTATCTATAGGTCTGTATGTATATATCAGATACACCTATAATTTCTTTCAACACTTTTGATTTCCTGTTCAATATTTAGGTTCATGTAATTGCAGAAATACTTGACCATTTATTACATAATTTTTTCTAGAATTTCCAAATACAATCTGACTTGAATTAAGGCAAAAAGACTTCTTTTGAATCCACCCGATGTAAAGATAGTTTTACCACCAACTAACCTACAAGAAACATCTTTCCCAATGTCTGACAGAACATGCTCATTATTTATTCTCTAACATTCAATACTAGATTCCAAATAATACCAGCAACTAAATACAGCATTATGTGCATTACGACTCTATTACTGAACCATCGAACTTCTAAAACCTTCCATTAATTTATTGAAGAGTTGAAATTTCTAAGTTGAATTCTAAACAGACTAAGGAATGGTGAAAATTAGATTACCATGTTGACTTTTCTGTCACATCAGGTCACAATTATTCCTCTACTTTACTCTCATTTACAACCCAAACTTTTCACAATTTTCCTCGCGTATTTCACCTACAGAGTCTTAATTTAATCAAGAGAAGTTGTCAGAGTATCGTGACCAATTACTTCCTATCAAAATCATTTATAACATCATTTATATGTTTCCCAAATTCTCCCTCAACATTCATTATTACTTTGTATAAAGGTGGTTACACTGACCTATTGGATAGTGGAATGACAGAGAAGAAAAGAAAGAATTTAATTTATTTGGCATAAAAATCTTGAGATCCAGTCTACCAACAGGTCCTTGACCAAACTTAATGACATTTATCTTTTCCAGATTATCCATACCTATTTACAGATGAGTTGACTGGAATAATGAAGAAAGATGACTTACTCAAGGTCACCAGACTCTCACATGCCAAATGAGATAAGATTCCACAATCTTACCGACTGTGACACAGCTCTACCTCAAGAAATTGTTCACAAAGCTGATATGGTCTCAAAATCAATTCTATTCTTTCCTATTCACAAAAATATGACTATGAAGTTTCTGATCTACTTTTGTATATCCAATTTGGTTGCAATGCCAAAGCAGTTTTGCTGGGATTGTATCATCTATATGTCAGCTATTCTCATATTTTAATTTTGATTGATAAAAACTCTAAAACATACAAGAATTTTGAAGAATTTCTGATTCCATGGCTATTAGTTTGAAAGACAGTCAATTGTCAACTTTCATCCACTTCTACCTATATTCATGTACACCATATCCTTCATGTACCAGAAACTACTTCAGTACTATGTCTGGATCACAATTCACTTTAATCCCAGTAATTTTTTAAAGTAAATATTGAAGATTTAAAAAAAACATAAACATTCAATGACATTATTTTGACTTTTTAAAGCAGAAATTTTCAAAGTAGAAATGTGAATAGAAATTGATTGCAATTTGATAGAAAAGATTTCAGGTGGCTGTTGTAGCACCATGGATCTGATTTCACACTTGGTATTTCTCAAAGACCAACATATTCCCACATATAAAACCAGCTAATTGAAGATGAAAGACTCAAGTTCAACTATATTTTTTTTTAGAAAGAGATCAATAAATACACCATTACAGCTTTTCAAAACATTTTCTTTCAAAACTTGAAAATTTAAATCTGCAGAAACAAATTTGATAGTTTCATTGTAATCTCTACTACCTACTTTATGCTACTCAACACAATTTTATCAATGTGAAATCGACTTTGGACTCATCATCAAGTATGTGTCCACCTACAAATATCAGTGTCACACAATCAGTTGAGATTTTTCAATCATTTATTTTAGCTAATTGGTAAAAAAAGACTAGAGAATATCAGTGCTGTACACTAAACATAAGTGATACCCTTATGATTGAAATTTTAAAAAAAATATGGTATGCATGGTATTTTCATTCCTAACTTGAAGTTTGGTAACACTTTAATGCATAGCTCAGATTCAGATTTATAAACTGTTTGGCAAATGGATTGTTATCAAGAGCACTCACACAAACCATAACCTTTAACTTGACCAATGATGGGATTGTAAATCCAAAATTTCTCTTTGAAAGTGTGCACTTTAAATTCAATCCTTGCATTAAAATCTTAAATTCTATCAACTTTTTAAGGCATTCATATAAATGACATTCTCTAAATGCATTTCACATCAAATTTGAATCTTTTTAGCAGTTTGTAAAATCCTTTATTGATCACAGAACACACTTAAACTAATCCCCTAATCCAGGGATTATCTGTTAATCTCTCTAGTAGAGGAAACATGGAGTTAAACCAGTGAGGGATTAAATCAGTGAGTGGTAATGATGAAAATACGAGAATTTAGAATCAATTATTCTTTAGCAACTAATCTCTACAATGTATCCTGCAGTGCCAGACAAACTCACAAAACAAGTCTTAAAAAGAAGGGATATTATTCCATAACATCATAATATTCAGTCACAGACATTTTTCACATCAATTCATATTCAAGACATAAATTTTGTGCATGGATATTTCAAATCTCAGAATCAAAAAATAACTGCCAGGGAAAAAAATACAACCCTACACATTTGAAATATTAATCTTTAAATACAATGTAGTGACAATAAACAGGTAAAAAAAAAAACTTTGTGTCCTTTGTTACAGGAAAAACACATGACAAAATATTTGATTTGAATATAATCCAACCTCGACACAATTATATACACTAAATATCAGATTCTGATATCAGATTCAAATATTGGGCTGGATACGATGTATTTTTACAAAAAATTTCCATTCATTCTATATAAAAAATAGTCACTTTATAATGAAAATAATCCGAACACAAATAATAATCACATTCAAGAAACCGGCAATATTTAACACTTGTTACACTATGTGTATTTTCCAATATTTCCACTAGGATAATACAGTGACACTGTTAGACAACATTGGTTACAATCCACATACAATTTATAAAGTAAAGGACATGATACAGATATCTAAGTTAACCATTAACTTTCCGCCAATATTGATCTTGTTATTCGGCAATCGAAAGACGACCAAGGATAGCTTTTATTTAGTATTCATATGAACTACTTCAGACTGCCAGTATTTTCTATAAGGATCACTAATTATTCCCTTCTTTTTAATTATCATTTTCTTTTCTTTCTTATTCATTATACTTTTGTTGGACCTGACACATGGACATAAATATCTCGATTTATGGAATAAAGTGTAAATTTCCTTGTTTAGCACATAATTATTCTCATTCTTATTACTAATTCGAAGTTTATTCACTATAGTTACCAGGAGATAAATAATGAACTTAAAAGAAATTTTTAGTCTTATTGTGGCAGAGTGCACATTTTGATATTTCTATAAAACAGCCTAAGAAGAATTGAAATCGATATTTTTAAACAAAAAAAGAAAATGAAATTCATACAAAAAAAATATTATTTGTACTATTAACAATAATGAAACAATCATGTTCCAGTTGTTTAATATTTTTTATTTGACTAATTATTAATTTTTCCATTTATAATCTTTTATCAAATCATATATGGAAACTCGTCTTGAGTACAAGAAATATTCAAAAGTGTATTAAAAGAATATTCAAGATAAAAATCAAACCCTGGGAAGTTTCATTATAACATCACTGGCACATGCATCACAAAATGAATAAAATTAATGAAGTTTTTACATCCTTAATTTCTGCACCTGATTGGGCTAACGAATCTGCATCAATGACAGGTGGAAATATGGTTAAAAAAACCAATATTTTTATCCTGCCCTATGCTAGGATTGAATCCTGGATCTTTGGGTTAGCGAGCAAGTGTCCTACTCTCTGAGGAACAGTTGCTCTGAGCCAGCATCACAACATGGGATGGCAAGGATGTATATTATATCATGTTATCAATGTTCAATGCTATAACATGTTGTAATCTAGACTATCTGTAGTTTTCAGTATGTCTATCTTTCAATATTTCATTTGATAATAACTGATTGCAAATCTCTACTTATAATACTACAGGTCAATAAAGGTTTAAATCAGTCATTCAGTCATATTATTTTAGGGTTTTGTTATGTCATGATCAATGTCAACCATATAGGGTATACTAGGACACTAGGAACATCAATTCAGATGATTTCAGGAGTATTCCAGAACTCATCATCTAAACAAAGTGTTTTTCAAAGTTTTTTTGTCATTAAGAAAATTATTGGGGTTGATGTTGTCATAAATCAAAATTCAATTTTAAATTTTTCAAAAAATTCAAGAAAAGAGCAAAGCCATCATTAGTCACTTTCTGTTATCACCAAGGTTTGTAAATGCATTGATTGAACGGATAGTCCAACGGACTGCTAGCGAATACAGCTAATCTGATTCCACGTAAGCCTGTAAACAATTAACCATAATGATTACAGTCTTTCTGTCAAGAGCTCAGATTGGCTGTATTCGCTGGCACACAATCCAATCAAATCGCTGCATCCTGCAATACAAGAAAAGTGGCTAATGATGTCAAGGTATTATTTCAGTAATAGCTGGACATTTTGAAGATTGGTCAAAACATAAACCATCTATCTTATAGAAAATTATTTGAACCTTAGTAGATAAGATAAGTAACTTTGATTTAATTTGACTGATGAAAAAAAAATCAATGGCTGCTTCCTAGACATTTTGTAAATGAACCAACAGTCAACTTTGACCTTATCATGGATATAATGGTAAGAAAAAGATGGTTGGTTCCACCTATGACCTTATTAAGATATACAACAACTCGTTGGTGCGTGTGGCGTACTAACAACGTTATTCATGTCAGATAATCGAAACGAAGGCATCAGACAGATTTAATTGGTCAATTTACCAAAGCTTTTTATACATTAATTGTTACACGCATCACAACTTAGAGATACAAATAATTTAATCAATTACTACACTTCTATATTTAGACATTAACAATTGAATTAAGTTTGATTATCACATTTTGTTAGATATATTGAAAAACTAGGTCTTAAACTTAATTAGAAAGTTAGCTTGCCACACATGGTAATATACGCCTATTGCAACAGATAAGAATTGATAATGTTTTTCATGATAAAAAAAAGCATAAACTTAAGTTAAGAGATAAAGATTGGCTATGCGACAGTTATCCCTGATTATCAGTGACTCGTTTCGTTTGTTTTTGAACTTTGTTTTTGATAAGACTAAAATTGTGGGGTTCTATTTATACTGTTCAAGGACTTAAGTTGTGAAATTTAAATTCTAAAACAATTGCACTAATAAGCTAATTTTGATGCTTTTCATAATGTCAGGAGCAATCAATTCACATAAGAGAACCAAACATTCATCAAAATAAGAATAAAACTCTAGCAAGGTTTTTTTTTTTAAATCTACCTTCTTTTGTGTAAAGAAGCAATTTCAGAGGGTTTTACTAATTTAACAACTCAAATAACATATTTAACAAAACAGTTCTATGTGATTCTATCAAACTACATAAGCAGGAAAAAAAAAGAAAGAGAAAGAATGATCCACATAAAGAAAAAAAAATCAACCAAACTTAAGTTTTCCCAACTTCAGCTACTCAAGAATCAAGAACTAACATTTTCAGACACATAAAAACTATTTTAAACACATTTTCACATTTCACAAAGTAGGGAGGATTGGTGAATGTAAGGACATAAAAACCTTCCAAGAAACTTTTTAATTCAGAAAATTAGGAAGGTTGCAGGAATGAGACTCATAAAATGAAAGTAGAAAAATTTAAAAGTGATTTTTCTGGCTTTGACGGTAGACGTGCCTATTGATTTTAAATTAAAGCGAATTGAAATGAGGGAATTTCTACACAGTGAAGAATAATCATGGAATTGTATGAGTTTTAATCTTCACTAACTCCTGAGATTCTATCTCACTACAGTTTATGTCTATTCAATTTACAACTTTCTCTCAAATGTAAAAACTATTTTTCTCAACAAATTCTTCAAAATAATTGGCATGCAAATTCTGTTGATTTTTTAAAAGTGAAAGAATAAAAGGAATGAGTAAGATTTGATGAATAAAGTTGATGAAATCTTGAAATGTATCAGTTCTAACTATGTGCACCAATTTTCTGATGAATAACGTATAAAAGGAATTTTCTTTTTCTTGAATCTTATACGAGGATAAAAACTTGTTATGTCTGCAATTTTCTTGGCAGAAACAAAAAATAAGAAAGTGCACATGATTTCATGTTAATTTCATATTGCTAACGCCAAAATGCTGACGTAAACTTTTAAGTTCATTATGCTTTTTTTTTTTCAAAGAAAACTACTTTGCGAATTTAAACAAAATAGACTCTAATTTTAGAGAAATGTCTCCTACATATTCTTAAGGTTTCCACTAAAATTATTGAGTCTTTATGAGGCCCATAACCAAAACTAGTTTAAGCTGCTAACTAAGCAATTAGTACTCTCAGTTTTATAGATGGGTTCCCTTATTTTCATTTATGAAAATGAAAATGTTAATACTTATATGAATAGAAAGTAGAGGTGTTCTTGGAAAAATACCAGTTTGCCTTACATGTCGATAATTAATTCATAATAAGCTAAATTAGAAGAGAATTACCAGCAGAATTTCAATTAGTGACCAATCAAGAAAGGTCAAAAAGTCTTTTATTGTTTATCCAGACTGTACGTACATGGATATTTATGATTGGTTAAACTCTTAATTATATGCAATGAGAACCTAATAATATGATTTAGAATACATGATAATTCATAAGAAACACCAATTTTTTAAACAGTTTGCTTAATTTGACACTAAAAAATAAGGAAACTCATCTTTAATTAACCTATTTTAAACTAAATTAGTTTAATAAAGTAGATACATAGATGTAAATAACTTATTTCAAAAGTATTCTCAGGTATAATATACCATGTTTTTGATAATGAATTTTTCATATTGCCCCTTTAACAGTCATTTCAACATTTTTATATTAAAAAACTTTTACTTTATTTCTGGAGCAAATCTTACTAATTTCATTTCTCAATAACCAAATACAGTCAAATGAAAGAAATTGACAGTGACCCGAGTGCTTGTTCAACATAGGTAAATGTTAATTCATTTCGACTCATCAATTCTCAACACTAGATTAAGTCGCATATGTGTAATTTTTTGTCTAATTCTATTAAAATCTGTATTCAATCAGCAACCTCTCATGCAAGATATCAGTCTGTGACATCATGACACATATAAACTTAGCATTCCAACCTGGAGTAATGCGATTAACTCTGGCTCGTGACATTATTATACCTTATGATCAAACACAGTATAGCTTTTATACCCTTCTATAAATCACTTTAATAGGCTTGATGTTCTAGACTTATAATATAATAGTCTTGATCTTCTAGACATGATAATCTTCTTATCCTTCTTATCTGATTGGATAACTAATAACCAATAGGATTACACGATACTTACTTCGAAAGAACAATCTGTTATTTCTTGTTACTGTTTAACTTTAGATTTATCTAAAAGATCTGTTGTTAGCCCTAGCATAACAATCATTTAACTGTGGGGGTTACTGTAACTCAGAGGTTTAGGTACTTGCATGCTAACCTGAAGGTCGTGATTTTTTTTATCCAGGTTTCCACTTGTCAGTGATGCAGGCACAACAAAGTATGGCTGACTAAACATCTAGTAATTCTGATAGGAAACAATTTGAGGCCTTGTGTAAAAATTACTTGACATTATAAAACACCCACTACATGCCATTATTGCCCATCATAAGTCCAGCACACTGCATTCTTTTCTATCTGTATTGGCCCAATCATGTGCAGTAAAACACTATTGCATTTCATCTACTGCATCTTTCTCATACATTGAAAGCTTAGCAAAATCTGATGTTAATTTATACTTTTATAAACTTCAGAAAGACCTCAACTTCTCAAAGGATTTAGCTCATACTAAAATCTTAGATGTTTTATAATTATTTAGAACTGTTAATGTTTTGTTAACTATTTGATGGTCACAAAGGTCATGTTAACCTTTCTTTTCCTGTGTCTTATGTCTCTAAAGATGCTTATTTGTATGGTTTTCATGTCATTAGAAAAAATTGAAATAATGAAATGAAATTGTATGATAGTGTTTAACCAATCTAAAACAATCAAACTGTTTGAGATTTTATTTAATCATTAATGTAATTCTCCCTGGTGTCATAAAACTACCATTTAGCTACAGAGATATTACGTGATTTTACTTCAAAATGGCCTGACATTGCTAACATCAAAGATTTCATGAAATTAATCTCATGGCGCTAAAAGATTTTACAATCAGAGAAAAAAACTTCTAAAGTGACATTCATAATAAGTTGAAAATAAAAACTGTCTAAGTTACGTTACTATTCATTACTGTCATTACTTCAGTGGAAAAGCGACACATTTTTTGTAATTGTTTCATCACACGCTAGAGATCTGAAGAAATCGTTTGAAATACCTTCCAAATTAAACATACAATAAAGTTACTAGTCCAGATTAAATTGTCTGTATCGTGGAGTTCAAATGACAGTCTAGTCTTGAAAAAAAAATCCAGTATGATTCAACAGTGTGTAATCAAGCAATGACTTGAATTTTATTCTCAGATTTTACAGTCTGAATGTTCAATTGACCTTCAATTCTTTGATAAAAAACATACTTTTAAGCTAAAATAAATGTAGCAGGGAAATTGTCTACTAGAATGAAGTCACACTGGAATAGCACAGTACAAGGGACTTGAGATTGCAAAAAGAAAAAGATAAAAGAACAAAACTTGAAACCAATGGAAATGACTTAAGTTTCTTTTAGTTGTGGCAAGTCAATAGATGAAATTCTATTTGGAATCCGTTCTAATCAGTTAAAGTGCCAAATTTGACTAACATTACACAATCTTAGTTCTGAGTTCCATCAATGGTATATCAGATAATGGATATAGTAGAATACTATATACTAAATGATATTAATGTTATTATTAGTGTTCAGAACACAGTCAGTAACAGTGGTCAATAGTATTAAGACATTGCATCAAAGTTTCTACAGATAGCAATTTTCCAATAAATAGATAATTTAAAATAAGAAAGCATTCTCACATTTTGCATGTGTATTAAAAAATTTGTTTTGAAACACAATACTGCATGACACAATATACATATTAAGCACATTACTAGATAGAAGAAAAAAGGCACTGAATGGATGGAACACAGTACTGGATGTATGAAACACAGTACTGGATGTATGAAACACAGAGAAACACAGTACTGGATGTATGAAACACAGTACTTGACGGATGAATCATGATACTGGATGGAGGAAAGTAATGAATGAAACACGACACTGGATGAAATATTGTATTGGATGAAACATGTAGGAATTAAATTACAAGGTCATAAGTAATTGCATTTTGTTAGGAGTCACTTCAGATATACATCATTCTTCTACAGATATCTGACATAAACCAGAAACAAAAACACAAATTGACGGAAATGTAGAATATGCTTCTATGAATACATAAACGTTCTAATGTCAGATTGTTCTTAGATAGTTAGTAGTAAATAGAGAAAAGAGAAAAACAAGGTGATTAATATCTGTAGTTTATTGGAAAATATACAGAATTAACCATCTGATATCCTCAATAAACCTTTATTAGTTCAACTCTGGATCACCTCAACTTGACACTTACATAGCTTATTATTGACAATCAGGGCTATATTGATACTTGACCATCCAGTGACAAGGTCTATTCAAATTTCATTAAAAACTGAAATGAAATTTGCTGGCCTGTTATTAGTATACTTTATGATTCCAAATTAAATTTATTTCATTAACTATCTTTGTGTGACATGCTACAATATTGTAGCATTTTAACAACACATATTTAAATTTGGTTAGTTGGTTCATAAGTGTCAACCTTATTTTTCAAAGAATAAATCAAACTGACATCATGGCCAGCCTATGGAACAATCAAATATACAACTCAAAGAACAGAAACACTAAGGACTATTGATGTTACTGTCCCAGTTTAAGTAAGCCTAATCAAAAAAATCATTTCTTGAAATATTTAAACAGAAGAAATTATAGAAATAAGTCGCTATTAAAAAATGAGTAATCATTTGCAAAAAAGAAAATATGCCCGTAAAATACTTAAAAAGACTTTTAAAAGAATACAATATAAATTATTTCATACTACAGTTTAGTTTAGATCAACAGAATAATCTTAAAAATTATTTTCACACAACAGTAAGTTTTATTTTATCATAATCATGCATTAGAATTTTGGTCATGGTCTTTTTGCTAAAATAGAAAACTGAAATAATTTCCAGTCTCTAAGGTCAGAGTTTTAAAACCAACAACCAAATGAGAAACACGCTCTGAGAAAAAAATAAATGGTGAATTAATTGTTAATCAATAAAAACTGAATTTTCATTCCATCGTTCACTAATGAAAAACAACAGTACCAATAGCTTAATGATAGGTTTAATATAAAGATACCATGACATTGACAAATGGTAGTATCTAAAAGCCTGACACTTGTATTAAAGGACAAGTAGTCAATACCAGTATTAGAAAGGTACTATTATTGGTAGTTAGAGAATAGGTCAGAACAATAACATCCTGGTCAAAGATCAAATCAATAAAGCAAGTACAAAACGGAAAATAAAATCTTTCCATTTTCATATGAATCACTGTATCAATTTTTGATTCATCAATTCACACGAAAAATGTGAAAATAAAAGAGATTCACATAACAGTAGCTTGCTAAGAAAGGTATATTCACACACTGGTGGCTGTGTTTTAATTTGGACTTTCTTGTTTTCAAGAAAATGGGCAATGATTCACCTTGGCAACTTTTTCTGATTGGTTTTTATGTAACAGACTACTTCACTTAGTTTAGGAAAAATTTAACAGTGTCTTCTTGTGTGTTTACAAGCTAAAAAAAAGTGAATGTGCTTAAAAGAACAAGAGCAATAGTTCACATTAAATAATTTCAGCTTTTTGACCTCCAATAAAGTTCATTCTTGAGCAATAATAAATCATTTCACCATATTTTTCCCACTAACTATTTAATCTTTTGACCTTGTTTCCTACCTCATGACCTAGACAATTCTCATCTCACTTGAACATCAGGTGTTTAATTAAAATCAGTCAAGAATAGTGTTATATAGTGTTTACGAACAATAATGGACAGACAGATGGAGAGACAGACTGATGGATAGATTGGTAGACATTTGATCTGGGAATATAAAAATGAAAACCATTGAGCACTCCTTGTACCAAGCATGTCCTCATGAGCTGCATAAAAGATTGACTTAAGCATGGATCAAAATGGATGAAGCTGGTTTATGTAGGGATGGGGCAAATGCTTACATCTGTTATGTTCTTTAACAACCAAGGGGAACTTTGATTATGACTCAAGATGTAGAATGATCCACAGAATATATGGTACTGTCTGTCATACATAAACAAACAATATTAGTACATCAATTTCGATAATATCAATGAATAAAACCACTTTATTGGCAAGGTGAATGGACATAGAAACATAGCAAATTAAAAACATGAGGAAATAAATAAAACAAATACAAGTTATTTCCTTGATTTGAAAGACTTTATGTGCAATGTCCAATAAATGAACATAAAAACGTATTAATCACAGCATTGGATTGACAGATTGACTTGACAAATGGAATTGATGAATGAATGAAAACTTACTGTCATTGGTGTTTTGAGAGTCACTAGAATCAATGCTGGTAGAGGACACAGTGTTGTTCTCCATATCTGTATTTATTTTGGAATTAATGACATCACTCATGGCTGCAGGCTTGATAACATTATTTTCTTAACATTGACCTATTGAAAATAAACAAAGGTTACTTATGGCTTACTATGCTATAAATGAAAATCAAGTTGCGAACCAGTGCATCTGTATATTGATAAAACAACACACTTTGATGGCCATGTTATGTAAATCTAGTTTCAAACCTCATGTTCATAAACCTGCTATCAATTACTCTGCAATATGTCTGCTAACCATTTAACTAAGTAATGAGAAAATTTTTCTAAATAGCAGTACCAAAATACATTTAAAATCTATTTAATGTTTTTAAAATACAAGCTTGCATTGGTAATGAAGTCTATATATTTATATGGGTTACATTTTTATTTCAAATGATTGGGCAAAACTACGGCTAGATAAAGATCAACAAGATTTGTGTAGGAAGATGAACTGATTCATTTATATAAGTATGAATCATTCATGTCCTTAATAATCTCTTCGATTTACTACCATAGTAATAGTATTGCCTACGTCAAACACGGTTGCCTACTACACAGCATAAAATAGATCAATAAATTGTGATGCTTCCATTTCTAGGTTCAGTGATTCCATTGTCATTTCAATTTATAATCATTTCAATTTCAACTGCTTATTAAATTCATAACTATATACATCTATTTAAGAGTTATTTAACAGTCATATGTAAGGCAATTGTCTGACTTCATTAACATAAACAAAAGAGTTATTTCCCTTGATATTGACATTTTCAGGAATTTTAAATGAGCCCAGTTTGAAGGACAATTTCAATGGTTCAATGCTATTCATAAACTCAATTTAAGTGAAAGTGAAGAAATTGGTCAAACATTCATTAAAAGAATGTGTGATAACTAGGGTAATGGCACATTTGATGGCAGAAAAACAGGAGAAGAAAATTATACCAAACCACCTCAGCACCTGTCAAAACACTTGACTGTTTCTGAGATAATTTTCTTTCGAAATTAGACACAATAAGCTAAAACCATTATTGATAATTACGAACGTCCTATCAAATTCTAATGGAGAGTGATTTTGAAAAGTATTAACTCGGTTTTTAAGTGAGAAAAACTTAAACTTCATACAGACCTGGAATTGTCTCTGCCATCGGATCCGAACCGGAAGCTTCTAGGCTTAATACATTTGCCGCAGAAAAGTCTGTCTGCTTTTGCTGAAAATTGAAATTATTGAATAATTCCTTTATCTTTTACGAAAGTATATATCATCATTTTGTAAAAAGCTTGATGCTTCATATATTTTTTTGTATTTATTGAAATATTTTGAAATATTGCTCGACTTCCGCCTATCTCGCACACTTACCCTGTAGTCTTGATTGTCTAACAAAAGATACACCGATAGAGATCTGGATAATCAAGATAGAAAATCAATATGGTTTCCCCTGGCGGTGTTTTAAGTGAAATTTGAAAATTTTAAGCTTTTATGGCGTGATTTTATTGATGTTTAACCCAAGTCAACCTAAAATTCAAAAGCACTATTTTAGTCAGTAGAACTGGCCATCTTACCATCTGATAAAGTATACTTGGTTTCGAAGACGAAACTCTTTTTAACAATTTTCTAATGATATTGACACTGAAAAATACTTAAACTTATTTTCAAAAGGATGTCAATAAAAAACATTGATGGGGTTTAGGCAGTTAATGTCATGGAATATTTGTATGTCACTATGAAATTGATTTACCTTCATGTTTTTGCATTCATCCTTTTGACCTATTGGACTGGAACACAAATGCTATGGCAATCCCTCATTTCCGTTGGAATAAGGAACAAATCGACCAGTCTCGAGATGTCTTGACGCATTAAGACCTGCACAATATGGCAAATCGTCTAGTCCTATGAATTTAGCAGAATCTGTATACAAACTTCTGTTTGCTATGAATTAGAAAAATTTTCAACAATAAAAGTCTTTATTTCTAGTGTTACAAGATTGTCAATTGTGGGATTAACATTTTGGGTTTATATTATTTGTATTTTTGATCAGGTCATATTACCAAAATGGCAGAAAAACAAACACCACAGTCAAATGTTGATTCCATGTTCCAAAAGATGGGAGAAAAATTAGGATGGTTTCAATATAAAGATTTAGATAGTGCCATGAAAACTGTAAGTATTTTAGATTTAGCTAATCATGTGTTATATTATGGTGACACAGTCCTTGCAAAAATGAATTGTACATTTTTGATTGGATCCATCAATACAATATCATAGAACCAAAATGGGTGCTGGAATACATTCAATTTATTTCCATGATGAAGTATATCATTAGCACCAATTTTCATTGGAAATTGATTAGAAGTCTTAAGGTTGTCAGATATATCTTGATTTCTCAAGAAGAATATTTCATTAGATTTGTTTGTTTTGTTTTTAGTTATCAGATAAGAAGAAACACAATAAAAGTAGACTAAGATTAAGATCTAAACAAGACAAAGAAAATAGACCAGTTTTAAATCTAAACCAAAAAGAAGGTAACAACTTTGAAAGCCTATCTATCAATCCATTGTCCAAAGATTCCTGAGTGATAAAATGGTTGATTTCTTATTCAAGGGCTGTGATTATTGTACTAGTTCAGATACAAGCAGTTTTCATACCTCTGACATTTATTTGTACATCTTAGTTTGTATATCATTATGTCATTTGTTTAAAACCGTCTTTGATATATTTTTGCAGCTGATTCTAGGGAGCAATCAAAAGAATCTAGATTGAAAGAGATTCCACTAAAATCAAATAAGGAATATAAAGAAATACCACTAAGGAAGAGTCCAGCTAGTATAGATCTTACACAAGAAAACTCATCACAGGAAGTTTATAATACAGTTCCAACAAGCCCTTTATCTCAAAACAGTCAAAAACCACCACAGTCATCAAAATCATCAAGCAAAGCAATTAACCAGAATCCCAAGTCTACCCAAGGACTTTCAAGTAAAACTTCTGGACTGAATTTGATCGAAATGCCAAAAGAGTCTCAAACTGGAAATGAAGCGCTCAGGCAGAGTGAAAATTCTCAAGAGAAGAATAATGGACAATCAAGCCAGTGTCAAAAGCTGTACAATATGTCAGTGATAGCAGGACAGGATGATGCTGACATGTTCTCAATACTAGAAGATGTTGGTGTTCCACTAGTAGAATCAACTAGAATCTACAGTCGTCAATCTATCGATGTGTTTGGTTTAAGTATCAATGAAGAAACTGGTGAGAATGACTCGTATGAAAATCTACAAATTAAGCATGAGAATAAGACAGAAAAGAAAAGAAATTCTGATCTATTCACCACTGCAGTGGAATCTCAGAATGATTACTATACTGTCACAAATACAGCAACTCAAACTGGAAAGAGTTTGATGCATAAAAATGAAAATGATCATGCTGCAAATGAATCAATATCAAGTGAAGAAGGTTCATTGTACGAGGTGAAAGACGTGAGTATCCAGACAGAACCTGTTATCCAGTCTGATGAAAACCTTTGCAAACAATTTGAAGAAAGTGTAGTTATTTCCGAACATTCTGAAAATGCTCAGAAATTCACTTCTCAAAGTCAAGAACCAGAAAAGAGTGGACAATCGAGTCTAACCCCTTCCATTATAGAAGAATCACAGCTTGTCCTGAGAATGGATACCCACTATTCTATACCAGAAGTGGTTTCTGTAACACCAGAGGAAATACCTATTCCTCAACTTCCATCATCATCAAAATCCAGAAGGAAACCAAAAGTGAAACCCAAACCTAAAACAAAATCATTAAAAAGTAAAATAATGAAAAACACTATTGATTTTTCTGATTCAGAATCAGGGAGTGATTTTACACCTGTCAAAACCACACCCTCAACTTTACGTAAAAAACACAAACTTTATACTCCTGGAAATGAATCCTTTCTGTGCCCATCCCTTAATGATACCCTATCTCGATCTAGTGTCAAATCTCGACTGAATATGACACCTTTAGAAAAATCTATCTGTCAGTCCAATGCTGTTGAAAGCTATTCAGAAATGATGCCGAAATTATCACAGAAGTTGGAAACGAAACTATTAACAATTCCTGATTCAAAATCTATTCTCAGAGTTTCAAATATTCCAATTGTGGATTCTTTGAGAGTTGTTGATGATGTTTCTGAAAATGAAAAAGTATATGATGACGACCCTATGGACTCTAAAGAAGATGAACAAAGTATCAAATCTCTGGTCAGTGAGGGTGATATTGTAACAGAAAATGATTTCAGTTCTTTCAAAAATGAACAGGATTCCAGTGAAATTATACAAGATTCTCCAAAAGAAGAAAGAACTCCACCTTTACTTTCTGAAGATGAAAGTGCTTTGTTTTCTGATATCAGTATTACTGCTTCTTCAAAACCTTCTAAAACTTCATCAGAGATGGCCTCAAACTCATTTCCAGGTACTGATTATTTTTTAACTAAGAATTCGCCAACAAAAATCTCATCTGATACACATGAAAGCTCAATAACAGCACCTGCTCTAGAGAGCATGTCAACTCCCTCCCCAAATATTAAGATACCCTCCCCTCAAAATTCACCAGTTTATAGTCCATCACCCAGAACCAACTCAGTAATCAAACTTAAACAAAGTTCAACTTCAAAACCTAAACCAGGTTCAGCAACCAAACCAAAACCAAGTTCAGCAGCCAAACCTAAACCGGCTTCAGCAACCAAACACACAACCAGTGATAGGAAAGTGGCAAAAATGAAAGCTTTATTTTCATCATCTGATTCTGAAGAGGAGATGCTGACACCAGAAGTGACAAAGAGTAAATATTTCACCCCCAAACCAGGGAAGAAATCCATTACTTCTGATGCGAATCAAAGTAAATATTTTACACCGAAGTCACAGGCTGAAGCAGATTTGAGTGATTCTGATGATTGTGTGACAGGTTTAAATTTAGATAGATATAAAGTTATTAAAGAACAGCCATCTTCTAGTTGGAGGTTTGTATATACCTATTGCATTTAATAAGTCTTACACAAGCTGACCAAATCAACAAGGTAGAAAATAGTTGAATAGTCATCTTTTTAATTATTGAAAAATTTGAGTGATTTGCAACTTGACATCAATGAATTTTTACGACCATGCAATGTAATTTTCAGATTCCTTAATATCCATTCTAAGTAAAATTGATAAATTATTATTTAAATACATCTCAAAACCTGTAGAGCTATTAAATAAACTTGACTCTAGAAATGGGTGTAACTGTTTCTAATGGTTAAGGAGTTGCCATAATGAAATCCATCTTTGGCACTGATAGTTTAAAGATTGTGCTGTTATCTGATCTGTTGGGATATGAGACAAAATGTCGAATAACTGTTGTTATACTCCTATGTCGGAATTAACAGAGTACTCTGTGTCATTTTTATGTTTATATGTAATTAATTTTCAGGTCATCAAGGACAATTAGTGAGTCTAGTGATGATGATTTTGATCAATGTAAGTAAGATTACTGTACTGGGCTGTACTTTAGTTTTTTTTATATGGGCTCATAGTAACATAAGGAATTTTTATTTAAGCTTATCAACTCGCTTTGATGGCCACTTATCAGAGAATGATGAAAATTAAACCGTCTTGAATAAATGACCGCTGGCCAAGTTGCATGTCTTGTTTACTTCTCAATAATTAAGTTAATTTGTTAATGGAATACAATTTTCTTTAGATCTTTCTCTTTATTGTTAAAAATTTCAAACAGTAAAAATGAATTTTTGTCTTTATTTATATACTCTTAGGACGAATAGATCTTGAAATGTTTTTACTTGTTATCAATGTTGGCCGCCATTTTCAATCTTCAAAGTGCTGCTAGCCATGATTTGGTCAAATTGGATAAGCGCTTTGGCAAATCACTCAAATAATTGTGTATTGTAGGCAAATCATTGTAGGCACTTCTCTTATATTAATACACTCTTTGATCTGTGTCAATAGAATTTGCTTAAACGAAAACACCTATAGTGTATCACATAATAAAGATCAGTGCAACTTTTAAATTTTATCAATGTTCTGGTGAAGTTTTAGGTTCACTGCTTCCTGTATCAAGACATTTATTTTCTTTATATATTTTTCAGTTTTAGAATCAGTCAAACCACAAGTTAAACCAGTAACGGAAGTATTAGAAAAGAGGTTAGATATTTTTACACTTTTTGAACATAACATCTTAATTCATTTCATAAAGAACCATGGCAAATAGAAATGGAATGAAATGGGAGTTTTACGTCCTACTTTTGGCAACTTGTCAGCAGTCAAACAACAAAGCATTAAGTTGAATTTTGTCAATATGTCATGTGATGCATGTGTGTTAGTACATAGTGAATAACTTGTGTTCTTTGTGAATTTCACTTCAGACTTAATTGTTACTGTCCTGAAAATATTTCCCTCCCTGCATACAGTTTTGGATTTGTTCAATCAGTAGCAAATAATGGGAAGTTTCATGTTATATTTTAATATTTTATTTTTTAGTTTAAGTGATTTTATTGTGGATGATGATGAAATTATAACTGATGGATCAGATTCAGAATTGGAAGAAGAAATATTTATCTCAATTCAATCACCTAAAAATAGAGGCTGTACTATAGTCAGGTTGGTGTAGATTGAGATTTTTAAGACTGCTAGATTTCATATTGAAAATATAACTTACTATAACAAAAGCAGCATTCAGGGAAGAACAAAAATGAAATGCAGAACCAGTATGTCTCGATGTTGGCTTTCAATCCCTAGCACAATGAAACCCAATCAAGCAAATTTCAATTTTCTTTGTTTGGTATATTTTGGAATTAAAAGTTTTATTATAACAGACATTAATTTTTTGTTTGTTTCTTTCAGTCCTGTTTCTAAGAGATATTCACCATCAGTAGTTGATGTCAATAAACCACATAGATTGAAGACACCTACCTCCACTCTACTCTCTTCTCCTCATACTGATCAACTAAAAACACCTTCAACACATACCACTACATTTAGAACGCCGCATATATCTCATGCTGCAACAAGACCCTACTCTACAACAAGTACAGGTTTGTTTTGGTTTTAGATCATGCTGTGGCGATTGGACTTCAGCCAATTTGCCTTATCAAGACAAGTCTGAGAAATTCAAGTCCATTTCAACACCATCTTCCAAAAGCCTACTATGAATTATATGCTGATCATTTTGAATTTGTTTTCAAGCATTTTGAATGCTTCATGAGCTGAATAAATTGCAGAAAAAGTAGGATTTTAAACTCAATTCTCAGAAATGTTAAGATATATATGCTAATTAATTAATTTTTTTTTTAAGAGTTATTTAAACCTCCACAAAGACCTAAAGTTTTAACAACACCTAAAGTAAGTTTTTCTGATAAACCTACAGGACATGATAAACATAATAAATGTAGTTTTATAAAATCATTGACAACAGAATTAGATGAGAGCAGACGTCATCCTGAGTCCATCAAGTAAGTTTCTAGTCCCATCTAGTATGTATAAAGAATCTTAATGAAAGCACTGGCCTAGGTCACAGAGCAATCCCAGTATCTGGTAGTTGGACATTTGTGGGAGACTTTGTAAAATCAAAAGGGTCAGGGATTGTAAACCCGGTTTAGGTAATTTTGATGAGTATTGTAGCTTTATATTTTTTAGATATATTAAACAATTTAAGAAGAATTATGAAGAATTAACATCTAGATTATTTAAACTTTATAATGAAACAATCTTCGAAAAAAAGGTAAGTACCTAGTTTTACAAAAAAAATATCTGCTGATCAATTTTGTCATGAGCTATTTCTCAACCTAATTTTTATACTAATGCAGTTAGTTTTGCTATAATAAATTCAGTTTTTTTTTAATTAGGTAAGTGAAATGTTTGACAGGAGGCTAACAGATCTACATTTATCAGGAAAGTGTGGTTATTTCCCATGTATTGAATTATCCTCAAGTTTACATATACAATTGCGGATAATGGCCATGGAAAATTTCCATCTCACATCCGGAAAATAGTTAAAATATTTCACCTGTGTCATAGCTACATCCTTTACCTGTCAGAATTAGACATTTATGTCCTTTTCAACAAACCAAGCACTACTGTCAGCCTCTAGATAGTTAGGGATCACAAAAAGGAGTTTTTCTATTTCAGCTGTAAAAAAGCTGAATTCATTGATTATTTTTTCTGTCTATCTAGCTACCAGAAGATATGAGTATCACATGGAATAAAAGGTTATTAAGAACAGCAGGTTATTGTGCCTATAAGCGTTGCCATGGTAAACATGTTGCTAGAATTGAACTTTCTACTAAAGTCTGTGATAATGCAGGTTTGTTCAGTTTTTATATTCCTTTTGGTAGTTAACCATTGATTTCATTAAGATGAATATTTGAAATTTTATGATAATGAATCGAAGTCCTTATCAAGGGTTTCCTAATGCCAAGTTTTGTTGATGCAGATAGTCTTTTGATTAGAAGAGAATCGTAGCAATATATTTATTGGTTATTTTTCTATTCTGTGATAATAACATTATTTTTTCAGAAAGAGTACGAGATACCTTAATACATGAATTATGTCATGCTGCTGTGTGGATGTTAAATCAAAGAACAGACGGACATGGTCCTTACTGGAAATACTGGTAGGTGATTCGTTTTATTATACACCCACATTATAATGTGGACGTATATTTTCTTCACCCATGTCCTTCCGTACGTCTGTCCACAATTGGCTTGTGAACGCGATAGAGACTACAGTTTTCATCTGATTCGAATGAAATTTGGTGTGTTCATTTATATTAATGAGATCTTTGACAAGTTCGATACTCACTATTTTTCTATGAACGGTTTTTGAGTTATTGCCCTTGACTTAGCCAAAACGCGTCAGAATTGGCTTGTGAACGCGATAGAGACTATAGTTTTCATCTGATTTGAATAAAATTTGGTGTGATCATTTATATTGATGAGATCTTGGACAAGTTGGTCAAGTCTGAAGTTGGCTATATTTCGATGAAAGGTTTTTGAGTTATTGCCCTTGATTTATGAAAAACGCACCAAAATTTGTTTGTGAACACAATAGAGAGTATAGTTTTCATGCGATTTAAATGAAATTTGGTATGATTATTTATAATGATGAGATCTTAGTCAAGATTGAATTTGAGAATTTTTTGATCAACAGAATTTGAGTTATTGCCCTTGACTCAGTAAAAACTCATCAAAATTTGTTGGCGGTGACAGTTTATGTCAGAAATTTATTAAATTATGTGTTTAAATCAACAATATCTTGCACAAATTAGATTTTTGGTATGACACAGATAGGTGACTGCCCTTGATACACTGAAAATGTATGAGGAAAGTGGACGTATCTTGCTAGGCAACCACTTGTTTCAGGTCCTAAAGGTTTAGGTCCAGATGGATATTTTTTCATTTCAAATGTAACATCAACAACAGTTATTTAAGCAATGAACGATGGACCCACTGCAGTTACGGTGATATGAATACATTGGGCAAGGTGCCAAATTGTGCTTATATTTCCACTGTCCGATTGATAAATTATATTTCAAAAAGATTGCCATTACAAAAATAAGGCCTCCACAGCAGCCATATTGCGCGTTTAGTTTAGTCATACGCTATGAAAAATTGTCCCAAACACCCGCTTCAGAGTAAAGGACGGCAATTTCTTAAAAATTAACTATTTGTTTTTTGGTTTTCTTTTTTATTATTATAATCATAATAAATAAATTTTGACATCATTTTAACAAATGTAAGAAAAGTAGGTCGTGTTATTGTATTCCTACGCGCTCAGGGATGTGACTATGTGACCCACTGCAGTTTACGTCAATTTGAATGCATTTCTTGTCAAAAGGTTCACTGTGACAAATACAGTGAGAGTGGAAATATATCCATATGGACCTGAGGACATTGCAAGCATTTGAAATTTTGAAATAATACCTGAAAAATATGAACATATTCAATTCTGAACTCACTGTAGTCAGAGATTAGACCTTCTTGCTGGCTTCATGATTGACCAAATAGCATTATAATTGTTGTGTATTGTTTTAGGGCCAGAAAATCAAATTTAAGTCACCCAGAATTACCAATTATAAGTAGATGTCATAATTACAGTATATCTACTAAATATACTTATACATGTACACAGTGTGGATATCAGTAAGTTATTTATTATATAGCTATATTTGAAGGGTTTCAATAACTATTCTTCCCAGTATTTATCAGGGACACTATTAGCTTTTATTTGCACCATCGCTATTTCTGCTCTTTTTCTGTGGTGCCTGTAAATTAAAAGAACTTTCAATGGATGATTGAAACGGTGCAAATTAATTACTGTATAAAAGATATCACCATATTGATAGTGAGACAGGGAAAACAATCTGCAAAGCACATCAATTTTTTTCCATCATATCTTTCAAATGAATACTATACCACAGAGTAAAACTTACCTTTTTTTCCAGAATTGGCCGTCATTCAAAGTCTCTGGATACGACTAAGAAAGTTTGTGGACACTGTCATGGACGATTTGAATTGATGGGAACTCCAGGATCCAAGGAAGGAACGCCACGCACACCAAATAAATTTGCTTTATTTGTGAAAGAGAATTATGGCAGTGCCAAGAAGACTAACTCTGATTTCAAACATAAAGAAATAATGCAGTTATTGAGTCAACAATTTGCAGAGAAAACAAAGCTTGATTCTTAAAAAGTTTTATAATAAACTCTAATAAGTTTTCTCACATTTGTGTCTCATGGAACAATCTCTGAGGGTTAAGAATGTTGCTACATTGTGAATTGTTCAAAGGAAAATTAAATCTGAGTTTTGTAGTGAGAAGTTTCTGATTTACCACCTATATTATATGATTTATACTATAAACATTTGTGAAAATATGATTTCTGAAAAATTTGTTTTGTTTATGAATGATAAATTCTCTAACCTTCCCCTACTTTGGGTATTTTTCATTGCTTTATTACTGCACCATTTCACTCAACTTTTATAAATTCCGTTCTTTGATGCCTCACAACTTGACCTGTTGTCTTATTAGATGTAGTAAAGAATTAAAAACATTCGCTTGTGAAGGGAAATCCTCCACAAGTTCAAGTACTAATCATAGATTCTGCTCACATAAGGGTGCTTTGAATATTACACTATAAGATATATGTCTATTAAACTAAATAGTGCGGCTACATGTTCACCTAAAAATTGGGTGATATGGTATAATTGATTATGTCAGTTAGGGTATCAGAATTTTCCTTCTCTTGTTAATATTAGATGGGAATATAACACTATAGCACTTAATTATCCAGCAAACATCAATTTTATAAACTAAGTCATCTCATTGTCAGTTCGGTGTTCTTGTAGACTAAGGTTAATTAAGCACTGCTTTATAGACTACAGTAGCCCCCTAACAGGAATACAATAATAAAACAAAGTAGATAAATTGCTTAATTTCATTCTTGATAAAATGCAATGATAACATACAATAACTATTTACAATGTTTTCATATAATAATAATAATAGATCAGAGACAACTTGTCAACAAAAACAAGTCCAGAAATGGAGAATAGGGCAGAATACATACACATAGAATAATGCACTTAATTTATACATAAATATAGTCACTTGCAATGAGTCTTTAACATAGTCACAATTTGTCCAGTCTTAAAATATAATCATTTAGCTCATGTAATTCTTGTCATTTAATTCCGGGTAAACAAAACTATTCAATATCAACTAATAAATTCTAAACTTTTACCCCTAAGTTTTGGACATATTTTAGGTAAAAGTCCGTCTGTCCATATAAAAACATTTAACACAAAATTACACATACAATAGTGTTGGTTTTGAAATCTTAAAAAGTCTTGTAATAATTCGGCTAATTTTTAAATCTCTATTTCATAAAAGAATAGATTTTCTAGAAAAATAGATCTTTTTTTGAGAATGCTCATATTTCTTAATGGCAATTAAAAAATTAATTCTTTATAATACTTGAATGCAAATTTAAATTTTGGGAAATAATACTTTCAAAGAATAGAAATACTGCAAAATATATGGAAATTAATCAGGTTATAAAAAAATGACTTATTTCTGACATTTTTAAATAATGAAGAAATCATTGGCTATGGAATCAGAAAATTCAACTTGAATCCATGGCACCAACTGTTTCAGAGAGTAAAGTTAAGTCCTAAATTCATACATAGAGAAAGGAAGACAGATCAATACCTAATTTATAATTCTCAATAAAACAAAGAAATTGCTGGAATATTTGTACAACATGGAAATTGCATACCGGGAGTATATAGCACTTTAATATGATTACGGCACCATTATCTTATTGTTAATTCAGGGGCACCATAATATAAAATTAATAACAACCCAATTTAAACAAAAACTTAGCTTAATAAACAAATACATTATCATGTCTGTACTAAAAAGCATAAAGTTTAATTAATCTGTTTCTATAATGGCACCATTACAAAATGCAGTTCAAACTCAGAGAAACCATTAAAATGAGCTGAATAGATTTTGTTGCAAAAAAGTCAATTACTTATCCCTAACTAAGAATAGAAATACAAAATGAGCTAAAAAAAAAAAAAAATTGTCATCACATTTCAGCTAATGAATTTTTACATCTTTTAAGATCACTATATAGGTTTAACTGCAAGACTGGAAACAGTGAACTTCTACACTACTTAAATTTTCTTGAACTCAACTGCACATGCAATTTTAGTAAGTATTGCAATGTTGTGTAGAAAACTCCATTTAGACAATGATGGGTGTTTCACAAAGACTTTTACTTTTCAAAAGTCTTTTACTAAGATTTTACACAGTCAATCCAATCTTAAAGGCAAGAATCTTATATCAAGAACATAAGAACATTGTTTAAAAGCACATAAAGTCATAATTGATACAATCTTATTCAAAATGTTACATTTATGAATGGTTTTCAAAATGCTACCCAACATTTTCACATATATTGTCAATATTGAAATAATTCATTGTGGTTTTAAAAAAAAGATCAAAAATTAAAGAGATGAATATGTGTGTTTAAGACACTTAACCATTATGAGTCACTTAACTGAGACTTATCAAGTTAGGCTTATATTGTGAAAGGCAGTCTAGTTGAATTTTCATAGTGACTATTGCCATACAAGGTATTACACAAGTTATGCATGATTCTCAGACCACACGGGCGATTAAAATATCACATTTAATGATTGGGAATAAAATACAAATTGTCAAAGATCTTAGATATCTGAATGGTTTTAGAACCTTTAAAATATGCACATTAAATCATGGTCAGACGGATACAATGTTTTAGACCTATACAATGCTAAAAGGTAAGCTGTTGTAAGAGATTTAAGTAATGGACTAAAATGAATGCTAATTTATTTCAATGTACGAACACATAAATTAGAGAGCTATAGAAACTCAAATCAGTATTGAAAATCAAATTGAACACTACTATTTCATTTGAAGATGCTTGAAAAATAAGTTAGACATAAATAATATTAGTTTTTACTGAAAACATATTTACTTTCATTTTAAATAAAATAAATAAAGAAATAAATAGTTAAATAATTGACTGGAAAAGGTAGACTGAAATGGTGGACTTGAATATTTAGTACTAATTGACAAGTAATACTTGAATAATCTCCACTATGACTTTGGCAGGAAGATAACCATGGAAACAATGATGGAAGACTGATATGTTTCAATGTGTGTTGTACATATTTCCTACTGTTGACACACAAGTAACCATGGCAACAAATGATAAGAATATTCCTGTCCATCATAATAATTTCTGTTTTAAAGAGTATTCAGATATAGATCATTTTTTATAACAATAAGGCACCCTTAAATATTTTTTGAAAAAAAGGTACGCTTTCAGAAGCCATAAAAGATGGTGCTTTTCAAAAAGATGTCAGAAAATTGACTTGTACTGGTACGTTGTAATACTATTGAGCAAAATCTTTTCAAAATTCATTTACAATATGGTTCTGGCTAAACTTTGAATTTGAATATATATATTTTGTTTTAAGACACTTTATCATCTGGTAAAGGCTGTTAGATAACAGAATATCATCCAGTTAGAGTCACGAAAGTTTATCTAAGTTTCCGACAGGAAATAGATGAGTAAAATCTAGATGATTTAAGTTGATACAGTTTCAGACACTCACAAAAACAAAAAAATAATGGACATTCCTAAGATCATAATAATCTCTAAAATAAAAAAAAGCATGGGGTTAAGGTCAAGGTCATGAGCTATAAAGTCAAGGTCGGTTGCTGTTGTAATTAAGGTCAAATCTAACAGACCTTATAAATCCACAGATCATTTAAGATCAACTGTACACAATTTTTTTAAAATAAATAATTATTTTGGAATCAATTTTGTATTAAAGCCACTAGAATAAATATTGTTTAAATTACTATGCACGATTATGTTTTATTAACAAACTCCACAGCCATTGCTACCATCCATGTATAACTGGTATCTTTCATTATGTCACTTCACAGAATTATTCATCTGTTATACAATCCTCAGAAATTCTAACTTTCAGGACAATTTGAGCTGGAGTTGTCCTTCATACAAGAAATCTGATTTCAAGAACACAGTTGCGATTTTCTAACAGATAACCAATTCTTATTTAACAGATCCATTCTTATTGTTTGACAATGTTTATAAATTATGATAGTTCATTTCTCTTATATATATATACACATAACTTTCATTTTAGTTTTTATTTAGTAAGACACTGACAATTAAAGACACTATTTATAGAAGCACTACTTTCAATTTCATATCCTGTATTTCTTACTTTCACTTTCATCTAAACCAATGCAATACTTTAACTGAATTGTTTCTTTCACTAACATTAGCATCCTCCAAATCGTCTTCAGATTGCTTGCAATCCTTCCATCACATCCTTATCACAAACCATAAGACACAAACATGACCTGACATCATCAGCGTAGAGACAACTACAGACAATTCAAGGAGTGTGGCCTACCGTCATGTGTCTTTTAAACATTGTAGACCTTTCTGTACATAATGAACAAGTTGAGGAGAAGAATTTGGTGTATATATAAGTGGGCTGGCTTGCTTGTTCAAACAATCAAAAAATGCTGAAATAAAAAAATGAAAGTCATTTTAAATAACAACAATACTGAAATTATATTATTCAAACACTACAGCATGCTTTTTACTTCTTAATTTTAATATAATTCAAATGATATAATTTGCAAAAATATGCTACAAAACATGTCCTTTATCTCTCCAACAGAACATAACCTGTATTGAATAGCAAGCAATTTCAGACTGACATTACATTCCAAAAAGTAATAAATAATCATTACTTACAATGACATTCTTTGGCAATAATTTCAGCTTTATCCCAAAGTTCCCTAGCATTGACCAGATAACCCGAGATAGTAATATATTGCTGAGTTACGGAATGAATTCTCTGTGGTATGCTGACAGAACCTGGTGATGCCATTGGGGTTGAGTTAGCAGTTGCAGCAATAGATGATGCTGTACCATTTGGTTTATTAGCAGATAACTCACAACTTCCCTAAAATATAAAAACAAAACTTTCTGAAAACTTCATTTTAAAATGGGAGGAAGCACTTAGTATAATTCAGACTCTTTCTAATGAAGTACTACTATACAAATTGTGTTACTTTTAGGCTGTTGCATACCTTTCCCTTTTGAAGATGTCAATTTGTTTCAAGCCATAATTTATCAGTAGTTTATATTTTTTAGCTTCCCATAACTCTTTTTTTTTTTAGAAATAAACTCATACATTCCATCAACTGTAGTAATTGATATACATACTTCAGTTCTCACTGGCATAGTTTCTTGTTAGTAAATTTTGACATGGCAATAAAGTATGAGAACAAACCTGTGATCCGACTGAACCTATACTACCAGCAGGTGAAGGTGTTGGTGACATGGGTGATGGTATACCAGTACTACGATTCCAACCTTGGTGAGGAGATGGAGCATGAGGTGCTTTAGTAACCTACAGAATATAAAGAAAAGCTTATGATCACTTACAACACCATACAGAGACAGGTTTCAATTTAAGTCACTTTCTATCCGTGAACTGATCAGGAGCTGCCTTTTTAAAACAGTTTTGACATAGTTTACTCAGTCTACAGTAGAATAGAAAAATTATATTCAATGCCTACCTTACTCTGTTCATGTGATTCAATAATTTTCTTAAATTTTAACCCTTCATTTTTCTTCAAATAATACATTTTTAAATACAATATTGACTGAATACGATATCTGTAAAAGAATGAATAATTTTCATGTATCTGATTCTGGTGAAGTTTTCTAGGACAAAATAATTAAGATTACAATCAAATATCAAAATAACATTTTTATAAAATCAAATTCTAAAAGTCAAAGGAATAGAATCAAACAAACGTCAAAATAAGACAAATTATTAGGACATTTGTGAAAAGGACAAGCCTTTATAAGGTTATAAGATAATAAAATTGTTAAAGCAACCAATGTTCATTGTAGTATTTTATGTATAACAAAGGTGCCAGCCAATAGACTTCAAAAGGATAAAGAAGATATAAAACTTACATTAATCCTGATAATTTTTTATCATGAGCAGCAGAATCTAGTTTAATATTACTGGTAAACCATCTGTAATAAATAATACAACACATTTTAGAGTTACTTCCCTTATATTGCAGATGTGTGTTGAAGATGAGGCACATTCCTGTAGGTTATCAGGATCATTACAATCTTTTCAAAAGTAACACATACCGTTTTTTCTTAATAAAAAAAATGAACTGGTAACAACTGTCAGATTGTATGTCAGTTAATTCAATTTCTATAAACCAAAAATTCTATTAACCAAACTCTAAGAAAGTCAAAAGCTGATGAACAATATTTATATCATTTTTCAATTCACATGGCAAAACATATTATCATAGATGAATGTCACATGTCATACATGTGATACTATAAATAGATCTAGACTAAATTGGGTCGTAAATCAAATATAGCATTATAAATCAAAATTATCTCTGCTTTAAAAATAAAAATTAACAATAGAAAAACTGATTTATATTTCATTAAAAAAATGGAATTCTATTCTTAGATTAAATGATGACTATACAAAACTTGTGTTTCTTATCTATGTCATAGAATCTAGAGTATTTTAGAACACTTAGGTTTACTTATTTTTAAAGGAGTTTAAGGAGCATTTGTGATCAAAAATGAAAGTTGCACATTGTGAAAAATTTCACACACAATCGTTTTTATAATATTTGAATGGGACAAAGCCAAATTAATTAGTCATAAGAAATTCTATAAACACTAAAATTGACAAAAAATGTGTCCACACTTAAAGATTTTCTTGGTTTAAACAAAGAAATTACAAAATGTTCTAGCAAAAAACATACTACTCAATAACAAGTCACAGTTTAACAACAATTAATAGGTCTACATATGAGCTCATAGCAAAAAATCCAATTTTATCTTGTTTTTCATAAACACTTTTCTAATGAATGAAATACACAACAGACTTACTTTAATAAATGTAAAGTTTCATTATAAAGTGTAAACACTCTTTGTGGTTCAGTTTTCTTCTGTTCCATGGAATAAGCACCCTGTATATAGGCTAATACAGCTTCTGTATATGTATAGTATGATTGTAGAGGCTGTTTATCTCTCTGTAATACAAATACAATAGTGTTTATCTCTCTGTAATACAAATACAATAGAATGAATGACTGAGTTACTTCAGCTTTCTACATATTTGAAAACCAGTCATGGAATTTTATAAATACAGGGTTGTTTTGTTTTGTCTTCCATTTTGCTTACTTGCATGCACAGAACATGAATGAATGAATAGGTTTATGGTCAAATGAATAAATGTCAGAAAAAACAATATTAATACTTACCAAAGGATCAGCTTTATGTTTTAATTCTTTACCTTTAGATAAATAATGATCTACACTACTGTAAATAAAAATAACAAAAATATTAGAAAAGTTAGAAATACCAATAGTTTATCAAACCAAACCCAGTTTCTTAAAAAATCTTACCATTGAAACTTGTCAAACTCATAATATACTTTGATAGCAAGATCTTAAGAGAAATGGGACAGTTCTACACCGATTGAATTCAAATTAGACAAATATTCTATTCTATTAATTTTATCAGTCTCCATTCTAATCTAAAAAGATTATACCAAGGTCCTGTACATCCATTTCAAGCAATCACAGCGCATCATGTAGAATAAATATCAACTATAAATACAGTATGAATTATTCAACCTTCAGTCATACACTTCTTTTGAACTTTTTGGGGCAATGCTGAATAGTACTACTAAGTTTTGTCAAAATCCAGCAAGAATCATGCCTTTTAGTGATTAGGAGCTAAAAATTGAAAGCATTTTCAAGAACAAGGGCAATAACTCCTATAAAACATTTTTTGATTTTCAATAGGGTTCATCCATCATCATCATCATCATGATAATAAACATTTTTACCAAATTTTGTCAAAATCTGTCAAGAATAGTGCCTACCAGAATGTTCAGAATGTTGACGAGCTTAAAATTGAACGCATTTTCAAAAACAAGGGCAATAACTCATAATAAATATTTTTCAATTTTTATGATTTTCAATAGGGTCCATGCTTGGGTGATAAACACCTATACCAAGTTTCGTCAAAATCAGTCAGGAATTGTGCCTTCTGTTGTGTTTACGAGCAATTGTGGACAGACGGCCAAGCGTGACGACAATATACAGTATAAAAATGAAATATGAAACTGCCGATACCCACTTGTAAAAGTAATTCTGATTGGTCAGAGAGTTTTGAGTGATTGTCTGCTATAAATAGCTTGCAACGTCAACAGTACATGACCTGGGTATAAATCTCATTAGATTACAATAGAGACCGACCAAAAAATTTAAGAATGAAACAAAATTATGATCTAATTCTAATTAGATTCATTCTACTTCTTAAAAGATTTGGCTTGTATTGTATAACCATTGCTTCCATAAGAAATGTTACTTATCTGTCAATACAAGTTCATAAAACTTACTGTTCATCTAATCTAATCTGTGGTTTAGAAGATGATGATAAAGATTTAGCTGGTGAAGATGGTACTCTACTATCACTATATTTACTGAATGGTATATGATGATTATTAGATTCTATACCATTCTGATGTACTGGTGTACTTGACTTCTGTAAATAAACAGATTCATTTTATTATCGTAATATTGTTTTCTTTCTTAATCAAAGTTCAAAGGTCCATTATCCTTTGTAAACATAAGAAGGTTAAATGGGGAACAATTTTTTCATATTTTTTCACTTTCAGCCAACAAAGATTCCTTACTATCTGATTATGAACATGGTTTTCAGTTTTTCTTCTACTTATTTTCACAGAATCAGAAGACAAAGAGATGTTCAGCAAAATATACCTTACCTTAGTTTTATCAGAACTGGATTCTTTACTTGATTTCGATTCTAATTTAGGTTTTTTCGATTGATTAGATTTGTTACTATGACGACTAGATGTACTGGACGTACTGTTTCTGCGTTCACTACGACTGTGTGGTCGTTTCTCGTCTTCTGTATCTATATCTATACCATTTCTACACAAAAACAACATCAACATTAACTTAATTGTAAAATTACAGTTACTTAATTTGATGTAATCTGCATTAATCAGTCGTGAAAGTAGCATCTAAGTGCAAAGAAATCTGCATGAAATGTGCCAAAAGAAATATTTCATGACCATAGACTGGTTTGATATAGTATAGAAGTCTGAAATTATTTATCAAAATAAATCAGTTTAATGCTCCAAAATAACCATTATTGCTCACTACACAATATTACAAATGATCCGTAACCTACTAGAGTGCACAAGGAAGAACTAAAAATCCATTTTTTCGTATTTCAAAGCAATTTGCAATTTGACAGCGATATTCTTGAAAATTAGGGCTGACTGAAATTGGATTGATCATATCAACCAAAACAGTATCCAATGTAAAAAAAAGTTCAGTTTATATTTTCTCCATACATGAAGCCTCTGACTATAAATAAGTACACTGGGACTATTAGCATCTTTACAATGTCTCCAAAAATTAGATCTTATATGTCTAATTTTACCAGGGAAATATAAGATAGAAGCCATTGTAAAAAAGACAGAGTAAAATTAGAAATTTTCTTTATTCTATAATGAAATCAAACCCTGCAAGTTCCCTGTCATTTGATACTATTAGTTATATATGAATTTATTGTCCTCAGACAATCAGGGATGTTAATTATCTCAAACACATGCCAGTCGCCCTCCAACTTCAGTGACTAGATGTACATATTTCAATTTTTAAGGCTGTTTTTTTTTTTCATCTTAAATGTCTAATGTGTGTAGCCTGTTTTGGAATAGGGAGATTCTTTGTTGAACCATCACGGTGAGATATTTTACAAATGGTCCATGTATAAAGTGAAGAAATTTACTAGTAATACTAGTAAACTATCTAAGTCATTGACCCTTTCTGACCAATTCTTAAGGCTTTATGTAGGAGTTTATTTATACAGTATTGTCAAGCTACCAGCAGGTCATTGGCCTAATGACTACTCTATAATCTTCTAAAGTAAAAGTTGTTGATCTGTAATTGGTTTTAGACGTCACAAATGTCAAATATCACATCTTACATTGACACATTTGTCCTTCAGAATCTTGACAAGAAAATGTCTACCTGCTGTGCTAATTAGGTCTTCTTTACATCTAACTAAAAAGGTCTCAGATTTAAAAACTACTTTAGTTAAATTGCTACAATTGCTGGAGTCAGTATTTTGCATCGAACTTTTACTTTTATAAAATCATTTATTGAGTTTTTTTCGATGGATTTATAGCATTATCTGAGCAATGGAAACATGACTCCATTTGCTTGGTAATTTAGTGATATTAAATAAGCCATCTTTCCTTATGATTCCAGTCCATCCAGGGTAGATTAGCCAAGGATTAGCTAGCAGAAAGGATCCTTGGGATCCTAAAAGTTACCCTTGTTTTTTTTTATTAGTTTCTATTGAAAAGGAATTAGCAAACCGTCAAATGGAGGTAATTATCTCAAAAATATTTACAGATAATTAAACAATAAAACTAGACTTACTCTGTAGGGTTTGATGAAGATTTTTTAGAATTTGATGTAGAATGACTGGAACTAGATGATGAAGTCTTGCTTGACGTAGAAGTTGACGACGAGGATTTATGTTTTTTAGCACTATTATCATTTGATAAACTACTCTCACTCTTCCTCTTACTAGCTTTTGTTTCTTTAGTCCGTGGTTCTTTAGACTCTTTCTTACTCGAGGTGGAATCTTTGTCTTTTTTCACCTCTTCTTTCAATAACATACTTTCACTCAACTTACTACTTTTCTTACTCACTGTTTCTGATTCCAATTTCACAATAGTCGATTGTTTCACAGAATCTGATTCCTTTTTCGTCACTTTCACAGGCGAAGCCTTCACGACATTTGTCACAATTTCCTTTTTAACAGAAACACAATCATCCACAGATTCACTCACTTTTTTCAATTTTTTTACATTTTCCTTGCCAGAGGAACTTTCACTAGATTTCACATCCACATTTACACTAGGTTCTTTTTTATCTTTAGTTAATTTTTTAATTGGTTCAGGCTCAGATTTTTTCACAGGTTCTTTCTTAAGGTTTTTAATTAGTGACAGGTTAATTTTCACAACAACTGATTCGTCTGTTTTCGAGGGAACAATTTGGTTTTTAATATCATGTTTAGATATGGGTGATTTGGTAGACTTTTGAGATGGTAAAGACTTAATACTGAGTTCTTGTAAGGCGAGACTTTTATTGTCCGTGGAAGGTGAAGTCATATTTTTGCAGGGTCCGAAAGGATATGACGGAAGAGGAGAATGGAGACTTGGAGGACGGAAATCTTCCGTTGATTCAAATATTTCCTCAACATCCTGTGCGCAGTCTGTACTTTCATCTTCATCACTAGATTTATAACAGTCTGGTATGATTTTTTTCACATTGTCTTTATGGTTTTTCTTATATAAATGTTTTTTATGTTCAACATCATCTTTGTGGCGACCCAATTTGGAAGGCTTACCACTAGATGATTGAGAATTATTGAGTTTTGAGTCAGACGAATCATGAGAGTTTTTAGGTGATGAGAACAGTTGCTTAGTTATGGAGAGTTTATCATTTTGATTGTGGTCGGAAAGATTGGAGGACATGGGAGCAGTATGTTTAGTGTCTGGGGTAACAGAGACCACATCAACGTCTATATCACTATCAGAGTCAATAATCTCCCTTGAAAGGATTTTCTTACGTTTGGTCGAAGTTAATTTTCGTTTTCTCTCCTCTTTGTGTTTGGACTCCGTAGATTTCAAATTGTTCACACTAGAATGACTCTTTTTCAAAGACTTGCCGTCTTTTTTCACTTTGTCATTGGTTGATTTAATTGAGCTAGACTGACGTTGGCGTTTTACAGGATGTTTTCCTGTGGGTTTTGACATTGAAACATCACAAGTGTCAGAATCACTACTGCTTGAACTTAAGGCAGATGGAGAACAGCTAATCCTATGACATATTTCACTTTCTGAATTTTCACCATTTTGTAAACGATCTGCATCACATCCTGGCAAAGTGACATCATCATCACTGTCACTACTGATTGGAATATCAAATGGTAAGGTTGACGAAGGTCCAATATCTTTTAACGATTTACTAGTCACTAGATCATCTAACATAGCGCTATTCTCCTCATCTATCTTACTCCCTCCACTAGGTTTACTACCAGTACTGGTATTAGATAATGGAGAAGTTTTGGGTTTATTGATAAACTGAACTAGACTCCATTTTGGTTGATTCGGTTGACTTTCCTGAAAAGAAAAAGAAAACCATGTTATTTCAGGTGGATAAACCCTTCCTATCTCATAACTTTCTGCAATATTAGGATCTTTAGGTTATTTCTTGAGCTCTATCACATCTGTCACCTCCATACACAAATATCTCTGCGAGTGCTTATAGATTTTAAAACAGCTCCCAAAGACACTCATTCTAATCTGGATGACCAATGCAGTTGCTGATACCATCAGAATTTCTGATGAATATTTGAAGAACTTCTTAACTTCACTTGAGAAAAGTATCAAGAATCTTTATTTACCGTAGATGATGTAGAATCAACAGATTTGTCTAAATCTTTCTTGATTTCTTCTTTTTCTTTTGATTCATCTTTTTCTTTCTCTTCTTTCTCTTTTTCTTCTTTTTCATCTTCATCATCATCAGAATCGGAATCTGAACCAGAATTATTGGAATCACTGTCTGATCCTGATTCTGAACCACTACTAGAACTGTCACTACTAGAGGAAGGAGGCGTCCTGAAGTATAAAATTGATACAGTAAATAGATAAGGTTCATTATGTTTAATGAATGTATGGTCACAGAAAATAATTTTGATTCATTAAACAATTTCTCAATTAAAAATGTGAACATTTGAGAAAAACTGGTATAACTACACAGGTGTCACACTCATTAGCTTCAATCATACGTAAATGATAATAGTGTTAAATAATATATAAAGGAAGGGTGTCATTAAAGTAGAAATAGAGGTTTTTAGACAGAAGCAAGAAATGGCAAATAGTACAAGATATACACCATGTTGACCTCCTTATTTCAACAATTCAATAATAGTCAAAGGAATGTAAATCTGTGTTAATTATACTGTGTCCAGTAAAGTTCAAACAAGATAATTAAGCCCAAGGCAGTAAACTTAAAATGAAGACCTTTTTGTACAGTTAATAGAGTGCCAGTTCTGATTTATCAAAATGTATCAATAAACAGCAGCAATGCTTCTTTGAGTGGCATATAGTAATAAGATACTGAATAACTGAATATGATTTATCAGTATAGTTTGACAAAGTTGACAATAAACATCATCAAACCATTGCTGGCAAATTTTTAAGAAATTGTTATGTATATAAAGGCCAGAATATTTCCATGGAAAAATGTCATACTACAATTTACTTTATAAAAATATGTTTACTAAAATATCAGTTTAAAAAAACTCAATAATTTCTGTTAACTCAACTCGTTATGTTTTTTAGGGATTTTTTAAAAAAATCAAGTTAACGAAGTTTCATCCAATGAATCATCATTATACCAGGTCAAGTTTCTTCAATTTGCTTATATAATTTCAATTTTTGTGTCTTAATCCTATAAAATAATAGTAATAAGATGACTCAAATTAACCCTACTTCATATCTAACTTCAATATTTCTTCTATATCTCATGTTTTCCTGTGTTAAGTAAAACTAAGAAGACTTTACGCATTATTTCAATCAAATCAGATATAAAACACCATGCTACACTGTATATTTCTTTTAGATCAATACATTTCAATGCTAGAACGAGCTTTTATAATTTCATTCCACTTTACCAACGTTTCTGTTAAACTTCAAACAACGTGCAAAACCTTATTTTACCAATTAATTATTCTATATAACAATTTTAGAGTACAATATGTTTTGACTCTAGTTCTGAAAAAGAAGATGATGATTCCAAAGAGATGATGATGGAAATATCACTAATTTGAATTTCTATATTAAATGAGTTCCCATGCATTATGCTTTCATAACTGAAATATCAGTACAATTCATTCATGTCTTTGCTATCTGATTTCAAATAAAATATACATGGCCTCAATGACAGTGAAAAAACATACCACACTTTTATTAACTATTAATCTATTAATCTTGTCATATATACCCAGTCAAAACCTGATCTTCATAACAAATTCCTAATTCCCTGGAGGTCACATAGTGTGGACATGTGAAAAGAATACCGGAAAAGCAATATTTAGTAATTAATTTGTAATGATTAAATATCATTTGTAAGAATTAAACATGTTTTCTATTGTTCCATACTAAATCATTACAATAATTGAGTAAAAGTCAGAACCTAGTTGATAATTGATAGAAAAGATATAATCCATGAATATTTGATGACATTAGAGCAGAATCAACAGCAATTACCTCTACCTTAAGTTCTTTGAACTAAAATTTTGCAAGCTGATCTTACTATTTCAAACAGCTTCAAGCACAGATCAAATTCCACTATTGTTCTTCATCATCATAATAATGATTCCAACTCATTTATTTATACTGATTTGTTCCTTCATTTTTCAATACAAAGATTGTGTTTTAATTGTATTGAAGTTCTTGGATGAAAAAATACAGAGAATAACATGTATTTTTTATCATTTTTACAAGTCAAATTCCTAAATTAATTTCATGAACTGAAAAAAACTTTAACTATTCAGTAAGGTGTTCTAAAACTCCTATTATAAATATGAAAAGAATTGGTTGAACAGTTTATCACACAAATTAATCAAATGCATTGCATTCCTTGGTGGGGAGGTTACAAATTTATTTTATTTCAAATACAGTGTAGATCTTGTTAGATATATATTTCACGTTGAGTACACTTTGGTTTGTGTGACCTTTATAATACAATGAAGTTAAAATTCAATTTTTCTACATGGCAAGTAATTAACATGCATTTCAATTGTATAAAGTATAACATGTTGTTGTCACTTTGAGATAAGATTGAGGATTATATAACTAGACAGTGAGTAGATATCAGATAACAAGTATAACAATTGTCAACAAGTCTACATACCTCATCTAGTTGACATATTATTATTGTCATAGTCTCTTCCTCAATTCAACTCATAGTGGAGGGTGTCTGATGACTTGAAAAGTCCTTTTTCACATTGAACACTAAATAACCATCAGATCCCTATATTATTTTTAAGACAGGGTCAAATAACCTTGCAGAATATAGATAGTTGAACAGAGGACGAATAGATGAATTAAAGGATAGGTGAACTAGTCTAAGATGAATAAATGAGTTGATATGGTTAGTTAAGCTAAACGAGAATAGATAGATGAGCTTATAAAATTTTTGGTGATGAATAGATGAGCTTAATGAGAATAGATAGATGAGAAAGTAAAATGTCAATAAATGATCAGATGAGCTATATTACAAAGATAGATGAGTTAATTAATTGGAAAAATGAAGTCATGGAGTGTAATAACATGGATAAAATGAAAACTATAAAACCACTGTACTGCAATCAAGATGACATTTTCTGTGACTGTTCGTTATCCAACAAAAAGGACATATACTTAATTACCCCCATGTTGGACCCAATCCTAAATCAACAAGTATCTTACATCATTTATTCACACATGACATTTTATCTCTTTACTACGTCAAATTGATCAATACAAAAAATAGAACTAATTTTCTAAACAGAGAGTGATAATTGAGTATTTTTGAGTACATTGTCAGTGATGTCAACAAAACCATTATATTCTCCTCCTACAACTCCACCTACAACCTGAAATACTACACTGATTACTACACTGGAACTACTTTATTACACCAAATCTCACAGCCTTACTACACAGGAAGTAAATCATTACACTAGTCTAGTTCAGTCTAGTTTCCACCAATCAACTTGACAAGATAAAATACCATTCACAATTTTTAACTTAAAAAATAACACACCAGCTTCAAAATGTGAACTTGTTTTGCAGTTTTTCTACAGCTGCACAAAAAATTCCTCACGTCATTTATGACTCAATAATCAATAATACTGTCAAATATACATATATATATATTATATTTGAAAGGGACAAAATTCCATTAATCATTTACCATCTCTTACAAAATGGCACTAAAGTGTATCTTGGTTTATAAAACTAAAGATGTGATAAGGGTACATGCAAAATCTCTCATATGTCTATAAGTACTGTTTTCACTGCACACTGTGACAAATTGTCTGAAATCACTTATCAAATAGGACAAATAAGAAGTAAAAACTCTTAATTCTCAAATATTTTTAAACAATGCAAATTTATTAACAGCCTGTATTGTTATATTTCAAGGTGTAAATGAAGTTAAAAGATAAGAAAGTAAATGTATAACCTGAGTAAGAAGAAATAAATTTGATTTATAGCCTACAGTGTCTGTCTATAGTATTATTTATTGTTTTATTTTATTATCAACTAAACATGACCTACTTTTTATTGACTTTAAGATCTCTTTCTTTACTGATAACAACTTGGTATACCAATTTACAATAAAAAATATCATAATATTAATACATGGCAAAATATAAAATAATAATGAACTACTTATTACATTACCATTATCATAATTAATTTATAAATTATCAATGAGCATTTTAAAATGTTAATAATGAAACAGATGTGATTAGGGCTGGGTATCAATTAGCAAATTGATATCGATTATAGATGGCAGACTACCGATCAATTGAGAAACCCTGTAAAAACTATAAAAACGTGCCAAAATTCTTAATTTTTGCATCATAAAAATGAAGGAAGGAAGCCTATATGGAAAAGATTACTACTTATTAACTGGTACAGTTAGTGGAGAAAATGTAACTTCGACATATAATCAAATAAACAAATTTTTGTACCAAATCAATCTCAATAGAATTTAGTTTCAGCATAAAAATTCTTCAGATAATTTGGAGATGGCAGATATCCCTTTAACTGGCTGATATCGGACTCAGTCCACTAAAACTTTTTATGTAAATACGAATGTAGTCTGTGTTATGTTTAGAAATTCTCTTTCTCCATTCCTTTTGGTTTTTTGCATGCCTATTATTGAGTAATTTTTGGTCTAGATTTGGAATTTCATGTCTGTGATTTTGTGAGATGATGAGAAATTTTAATGCGGAAGGATAATTTTGAAAATAGTCCTTTTGTGTGCAGAGACAGTCAAGAGGATGTTGATAAAATGTAGAGGTCTACTCTCAGTTTGGCTAGCTCAAGATTTTCATGGTCATGACTCATATATTGAATTTTTGTCCAGTTACTTTAGTATTGGCCAGGTTTCATGTGACATATTTGAAAGTTTTCAACAAGATTTCTGGAAAAAGTTATAGAAGGTTGAATTTCATGATTGAACATGGAAACAGATGGCAAATGAATTACCAGTCTTAGTCCATATATTTGCAAAAGGTTAGTTGAAGAAGTTATCTCCCTGGGCTTTACTGGACCTCATTCACCTTCTATAGTTTTCATCTGTGAGTTACTCCCACAAGTTGGTAAAAGAATAAACCAAGCTCCTCAAAAATCTTATTTGTGGAAGTGTAGTTATGTGGGAGGACATAAAATTTTACAATTATCATTTCATTTGGAATATATTATTTTAAAAAAAAATTTCAGTCAAAGAAAACAGTCCTTTTCATTAAAATATTTTGCTAATCCAGATTATCATGGGGCCATACCATACTAACTAATCTGTAAAACTGTTAAAATCTAAATAATGTAGTGAAAGGTCAGTGTATTGTCCATTGCTTTACACAGACTATAAATCACACACTAGGGATTAAACATCTAATCTAATAGTCTAGTCAAATACTTTTACTCTTCATTTAACTTGTATTCTCACTAGTTTGTTGACATTGATCAGATCATATAACATGGAATTTTACACCCTACTAACCCTTCTCAACTTTACTATGCAATAAATTTTATGCCCTTTTTGCTTTTATGTCCTTCAATTATATTTACCATAAGCTTATCTGCATTACTTTTATCAAATAACTTACTCTTTTACAATAAATGAAAACATTCAGTGATGTGTAGAAATTTTGCAATGACTTAATGATAGCCTATGACCATTTCCACAACCCAACTGTCTTACGATATTTATATATACAACTTGTAGTGAATGAAGCATGTTATTGTCAATTTGTGAATAATTTTGTCTGTGGAATGAAATCATTTGCAGAAATCAATAGTTGATAGTCAGTGATTAACAGACAAGAAATTAATGTACATAATAGAAACAATAAAAATACAAGATGAGTTTTCAAACTGTTGTATAAAATTGATCAGTCTGTGATAGACAGCTGGAACTGACAATAATTACCATTTGTAGGAGAGCAAAAGATTCCAATTTTTAAAATTAATTCAAAAGCTCTTTCAATAGTCAACCAAATTATGTCTTTTATATTGTACTTGGGAATTTACACTTAAATAAATTTTGCTAATATTTCAAGCTAAATATGTTAATATTGATTCAGATCCATAATATTAACATCAATCAAGATGTGAAAATGAAAAGGTAATAAAAAAAATTTTTCAAGCAAATAAAACTTTAATCTAAATTTATAGCACAGAATGAGAATGAAAAAGAAAATCCTTATCAACTGCTAAACAGTATTGAATAAGCCTTAATTAAATTAGTGTCAGAATTAAAATTTAAGAAAGAATTTTGTATGTCTTACATCATGATAAAAAAGAAAGTTGTGATAATTATTAGTGAGAGATGTGAAATATAAGGTATATTAGTGAGTTATTGAATGATTTATAATGTGTAGAATATAATAGATGAACTGTCAATAGTTATAATGTATAAATCGTGTCTAGATTACTAACTGATAGATTTTAACCACCTTCTGATCACGTTTCATTCTTAATGCTTATTTTATTCCATTCTAACTTCCTTGTTGTAGAAGTTTTAACTGCTATATTGCAATTACATTTTTACACTTTACTATTCCTGGATAACTTTGGCATAATTTTGGCATTTAACTTCCTTTTTTGTTCAACCAGATCTCCACAAATGTTCCTATTGTAATACTAAAAGTTGAAGCAAGATATGCTTTCAACAATTATTATAGAAAAAGGTCAATGTTAACTAAGCTTTGATTGGGTGTACCTGTCTATACACATAGATAAACAATGTGAATTATTTTATATGTACCAACTTCAAAACATGTAGAAAACCTGCAAAATGTATCCTAATACCAACCACAGACCTCTAGAGTATCAATTTAACAGACCCATTAAAGTATTTAGTACACATGTAGTACAAATATTCAATTGTTTGACAATATTTAACAACTCATTCATTGGCCACTTGTTCAATAATCTAGAATATGATATTGAAATTGTTGCACTAACTGATGCCCTTCTAATTCAAGACAATTTACAAGTCATCAATGTGTATGTTATAAATCATTTCTTTCTATTTAATAAGTTAAAAGATATCAAACAATACTTGAAAATGGAACCTTTTTGACCTATCTTAATATCACAATAAAATTTCAGCCTGGAATCTTGATCACCATGTGGAACAATTTCTTTCTATTGTTAACAGGAAATCTGACTGCAATAGTACCCTGTTCTTTCTAATATGTGAAACATTGTCCACTATCTAATAATGATAAGCAATCAATTTAAGCACTCTGTTAATAGTGTAACATGATATGTACTGATCATAGCCTCTGGAGAATTGAACTATTTACACTTAACACAGTAATTATCATTACCATCATTCAAACACATTTTCATTTTCACTGTAATACCTTGAATAACAACCAGAATGATTGCTGATTTTTTCTAAAAAAAAATATCAGCGTACAGTCTGGAGCTTCATTAAGCAACCAGTAACCACCTACAGTAAGCAGCAGTGGTAATTCTCCTGACCAATTGCTTTATACAAGTTTGACTGTAATAAAACTTCCAGGGTTCAAACTTGGCATACGTAAAGATAATGCCTTTAAACCTGTTGTCAATTGTGCATGTTAAAGGTCCCTGGACAGTTGGAAATCGAAAAAGAGTAGGCATATGCTGCTGTCTTGGCACAAGTTCCATCATTGAACACTGTCTATATTAGTTAAATCAAATTCAGAAAAGGACATAAACCTATATTCATTTAATTTCATTTGTAACAAAACCTTACAATAACTACAAATTGTCAACTAGAAAATCTATGACCATTTATCCTGTAATTGACAATTAAAGGAAGTATTGAAGGTAATGTTTCTATGGCATATCAAAAACCTGATTAATAACCTTAATATTTTACACTCTATATTTCAATTAAATATTTCGTGAAATTTAGATTAAAATGACATCAAAATTCTTAAGAATTCGAACTTAAAGTTTCAAGATGTCTACAGTAAAAAATACATCAACTCTTCACCTTTACCAACTTATGGCAACTGTAACAAATTGAACTTCTTATTGTAGAATATTCTGGTTAGGGTCACCTTTTTATGTTCAGTGAGTGCCTTATATTGTTGTTCAAACCTTCCTGTATTTAGTTCCTGATGTCCTGATGTCCTGATGAGGATTTTAACCATTAAAATAGTTTGCCAGGCAAGGTAATATACGCCCATTCCACTGACAGCTTTGATTTTGAGGTGATACTGAATAATAATAAGTCAAAATCCGCTTTTTCTGATTTTCAATAAGGTTCATCCTTAGGTGTTTACAAACAATCATACCAAGTTTTGTTAAAATGATTCAAGAATTGTGTCTTCTAGAGTAATTGTGGACAGATGGACATGGTCGACAACAATATATATATCCCCATTTCATGTGGGCGTTTAAAATGTGGGATATAAAACATTGAAAATTGAATATACTGAAATTTAACCATACAGAATAAAATAAACATTGGAAAATCAAATAACTAAAAATAACATGCAAAAACATTCATAATCATTTATTTATTGCCTTCTAAGGAAAGACAATTGAGTAATGCCTGTAATAATCCTTACATCCTGAACTATCAATGAAAAATATTTATACCTGGTCATGACATTGACCTGAAAACAATAAATAATCATTAAAAATGTGTTGAAAAATCTTTATTTAGAAAAAGAATTATAACTTGAAGACCTACAAAAGGTCAACAAAGCAATCAACAACCAGATTGAAAATGTCCAATAATATTTTACCAAGACTAACATACACAAAAGGCTGGTCTCAGTGAAAAATTTTGAACTATTTCTCATGTAAATAAACATAAACAAACACAAAGGATAATAAACAAACAAAGAGACTTGGAAAACAAGTCTAAACTAATACAAGACTTGATACCTAGGTCTACATCTAGCTGCTAATGTCTTTTTCTTTAATCGACTAATCCAATGACTCAATCTGTCCAATACTCTACAGTTAAATATTAATAAATACATTACAAAATCATTAAATACAAAAATTATAACTCTTGTGAGTTTCATTTCATAGTCACACTCACTTTGACAAATTAGCCATCCATCAGAACAGTTATTAACTGGTAGTCACAGATTCAAACTACTTAGACGAAATAAGCCAGTTTGGCTTGAAAGCAAACCATGATCAATTGATGACAACTAGAAGCAACTGAAAGATTCAATCCTCAGTGCTCTCAGGTTGACATAGGCTCTATCTGAGATGGTTAGAAAATGGACAACAGTGACAACAAATTGCTGTTGGTATGGAGGTAACAGCAAATTATCTAATATAGCCAAAGCTGTAATGAATTTAATTCACTCAGTATGTTTTATATCTTCTATAAAACTCTCATGAATATACATTATAAAGTATTTTAATCATATAAAATAACAAAATAATTGTTTTTTTATTGGGAAACTATTTCTAGATCAATAATATGAAGAATGGTATCTGTAAATCATGTAGACTGTATTTTTTGTGTGTGTTTCTATTAGTTGTTGACATTTATTTTGGTGACATATGGTCTCTGATAATCTTATCTCTCTACACTCTGTCATTACCTTTATCATCTAGTACTAACTATTGAATCAATGAGACATAAATGAATGCATGAATGATGAAGCTTATTGAATAATATAATATTGAAATTTGAATCAAGAAATAGATGCATAAAGATTTGAATGAATGAACAAATGAACTAAATGAAATGGTGAAAACAACAGACTTCTTTATTGAATTATATGAATGAACAAATGAATGACTGTTGAACTGTTAAATTATTCAATAAGCAATAATATCTTATGAATGAATCAATGAAAGAATGAATGAATCAATGAATGAATGATTGAACTGTTGTATAATTATTCAAACAAACAATACAGTATATATTTCATGTTTATTCATTCACTTACACTAAATGAAAGCTGTAATATTGATTACTTTCATGAACAGAATAAATGGAATCAAACTACAATAAAATTTACTGAATAAAAAATTAGCTTAAATATTATATTTATCATATTCAAGTCCCACTCCTAATATGAAATATTTCATCAAACCAAACTAACACCATGACTGTCAATGTAATTGGTTCCATCCCACGTATCTTCAGGTCTTTAAGAATTCCATGATCAATGGCATAGATTTCATTAATGGGTTAAAGGTTTATATGAAGTAGTTGTAATGTCAGATACAAAGAAGTTAATATTGAATGGGAATAAAGTCTGTATATTATAGGCTTTTGTGGAACTAGAAGGAACTAATTAAGTCATTTAGAATAACTTTCTACAACCTTTAGTCAGACATTCTTTACAACTTCTGTTTATACAGATATACATTTCCACACAATTTCAATGAAATAAGTCTAAAATGGTGAAGTTGTCAATAGCCCCATTTACATCAGCTGCTATAAAGGGTTATGTTCTCTGTCTGGACCAGGCTGTGATACAATGTGCCCATTTACATTACAGTAAACTCAAGTGGTCTTAAAACGGTTCTTCAGTTGTAGTGTAAACGAAAAGCATTCTGGGCACGGTTATCTGAGGAACTCTTCATGAAGAAGTTAAAATGTCCGTTCTGAGAACTGTTCCGAGACCAAAAAATGTATTCATTCCGTTTTGTAATGTAAAAGGTTATAGAACACTTAGTCCTGTCTCTTCTTATGCTAGAACCTGTCAATGCCAATATATTATAGACTTTACTCCAAATGTTATAACGTCTGATATTGAGCAAGTAATCTTTGTCAACCTTGATTACTCATTATATCAGTACTTTCTGCCTCTTTATATTTCATAATTTGAATTTGTATATCTTGTAATACAGTAAGAAATGTCTGTCTTCATTTTCATTGAGGGAAGAAAAGAATATTGATTCTTCTTGTTATGATGCAATTTCTACCAATCTTAATGACAAACCACTCCTTAGTGAAGATTTATAGCACCCCCTCTCCTATCAATCTCTATGAATGAAGGCTAAAATCAATGAACAGTTTTAAAAACAATAAACCCACCCACTATTATCAAGAAATCCAGGCCACGAGATAAAAATCAATAAAATCCCCACCCCCATCAAATTCCTCTTATCATCAATAAAGTGAAATCAATAAGAGATTATTGGATGACGCTAAAAACCACCCACCTGTAACTATCAGCATAATAAAACTAAATCAGATTGCTTCTCAAGAGACGATAAAAACTACACTATTTCATTGTAAATTATTTTTTTAAACTAATTGTCTGTCAATTCCTAAAACTTTGCGTCCTGAAATATAATTTTATTTGTGTTGATTGTAGCTATTTTGAACAGGCGAGTGCACTAAAGCTGTCTGAAATACTTATCAATAATTCATGTAAGCTTAACTATTCTTTCATCATTTGCCATTGTTTCTCACAAATAATTATCTAAACTGCTGTGCTTTAATAGTCAATTTATTCACACAAAACGTTACATTGTACTTATTTTCAATATTTTGATTAAAATATTATTCAAATCCGTTTCCTGAAGAATATTGGTGTTTTAGTTCTGAATCCAGATTACACCCACGATAAGAAATATGAATGAAAGTATAATCTGGGGTTTGTTGTCAGAAAACATCATAATTTACCATGATTATATCTTAATTATATCCAGAAATATGATTGGTTGTTATATCGGCATATTATTAGATTAACCAACCACAGAAGTTTTAAGTTATTAAATATGATTATATTTATTCATGTCTCAGAGAACAAGATATCTTCAATAAACATCTTTCATATATACAAAATAAAACTACTATGATATTATATCTCAAAGATTTTCTGATTTTCTTTCATGACAATCATTTTCACAATGTCAAGGTAATATGAAGCATCTCATACCTAGGCATCATTAAGGACTTATCTTTATCATGAAAATTTAAAAATGCAGTGATTTACTTGGATTGTACACTAGCAGATACAGCCAATCAGAGCCCAACACAGAAAGACTGAGCAATTTATAACATTCTGAAGATGTACAAAACATTCACAGTTCAATATTCCTTGCAAGATGGGTAGGTATACAGAAAATGTATAAATGGCCTTTTAAATAAACGAACAAAGGTGCATGTTAATGAAAATACCTGATATCACTGAGCTTTCATGATTTTGACTTTCAATCCGATCTTAGAATGGACAGGCAGCATTTTTTTTACCAGTATTTCTCATAACCTTATATTTAATGATTTTGATTAAATAGTCATTTTTCGATTGAGAGTTTTGTAACTTTATATTACTTATCATTAGTCTACTTTATTCTGTAACACTAGTTTTTTAACACTAGTCTCTGACTTAACGGAATCTGTCATCAAATTTCTTTTCTCTACAGTTATATAAATTTTCTACATTTTATAATTTATGACATATGACATGTCAGTTGAAGATCTAAGAGACATTAAATAATTTTCTCCATATTATGTTGTCAACAGAATAATAGTTGTATGTTTGAAAAGATCAGACTTTAACTTACATTTATAGAATGCAAAATTCTATAAAAAGAAAAGTGTCCCAAAGACAACAAGTGGTTACATTTTCAGTATATCAAGGGCAGTCACCTATCTGTTTCAAATCATACCAAAAATCTAATTTGTGCAAGATATTGTTGATTTAAACAAACACACATTATTTAATAAAATTAAGGTGACATAAACTGTCACCTCTATCGCTAAGAAATTTTGAAGCTTTTTTACTAAGTCATGGGCAATAACTCAAATTCTGTTGATGGAAAAATTGTCAAATTTAATCTTGACTAAAATCTCATCATTATAAATGACCATACCAAATTTCATTTAAATTGGATAAAAACTGTAGTCTTTATTGTATTCACAAACAAATTTATACGATGTGGGCAATAACTAAAAAAAAAGGTTCATCGAAAGATCGACAAATTTGAACTTGTCCAAAATCTCATCAATATAAATGATCACACCAAATTTCATTCGAATCAGATAAAAACTGTAGTCTCTATCGCTTTCACAAGCCAATTGTGGACAGAAGGACCTGAAGACTATAAGAATTGTACTGTTTAGGTCACAAAATAAACTTTTCTAATACAAGTACATAATTTTGTAACATAAGTAAAATATTTTTTGATATTTTTCATTTCATATACGGTTATTTTACAGTAGAAACTAAAATTTAAGTACAAAATGTTGCTTATTGAACAGGAATTGAGTTGCAATTTTACCAATAATATGTGTATCAAATTGATAAATTAGCTTGCCATTCCAATCTTAAGATACATCCTGATGGTTTTTTGTTGAACACTTAACAAAAAAAATCACGCCTTTCAAAAGATATGACAAAATAAAGCTTGTTTTCAGGAAGCAATTTCTCAACATAAACAATAGTCTAGTAACAACGAGTTATAACAAGTATTTGACTCTAGTTGTTGTTACATGTATAAAATGTCTGGATTCTGACCACAAATATGGTGAATATTTAGAATCCACCTATCCTTTTTAAAAATGTCCACAACAATCTCTTGTTTATACTAATGAGTTTATTTAAGGAATTGACAATCTATTAAAAGTTAATAAATTAAGTTTGATAGAGTTTTTAATTTCAGCACTATCAGTATAAAAATCTTTATTAAAGATGGACTTGATCATTCGTTTAATATCAGTATTTGAGCAAGTGCCAAAGGAAATTAGGAGAACTCATTATCACTAAAATTCCACTATCAAGTTCTTACATTTCACAAATTGACATCTTGGATGTTAGTAATACATTGATTCACATTAAAGAAATTAAATAATGAGCTATCAGGCCTACATAATTCAATTTGTTAGTTAGAGTTATAAAACTACCCACTAACAGTAGTAATATTGACTGACTGACATTTAAATCTGTAGTAGGTAAAGTTTAATATGCTCATATAATACTACATTATACATGTTCCTATTCAAATACATCAGGCAAGTTCAAACTTACACTAGTTTAAAGTCATAAATAAGAATTCAAATCCTGTGATCACATTTATGATTGTTGACCACATTGCAAAAATTGATTTACAGAAATGCAATCCTTTTGCAATTGAAAGTTGCAATGATGTCTAAGCTTATCTAGTTTGCATTAGAATACTTTTAAGAATAATCATTTGATGAATCACAAATGCTTTTTTTTTTTAACATAAAGTAAAAGCATAGAGCACTTTGTCATCAAAACTAGACAAATTATTCTGAATCATTCAAACTTTGTGAAAGAAAAGTTCCAATATCATAACACTGGCTTAATCTGTTCAACAGTCAGTGTCCTTGAAGTTATTGGTAACAGTTATGATATCTCACGGGAATATCTGGAATAGCATGTCCTGGTTTAATTAAAGATGGAGGAACCTAATTAGGACAGTGGGATGTGAATTGGTCAGCTACACAAACATAAATCTACAACATGACTTAGTTTTAACAGCGGTTTTAAAATTTTAATTTTAAATTTATTCTAAGGCAGTGGTAAGGCTTGAAATTTTACTGTCTGAAATTTATTCACTACAATTGTCAAAATATATTGGAATGGTATGAAATTCTTTTGGAGTTTCAAATTCTTCTTCAAAGCCACAGGTTCAGAGACTGATAGACATAAAACATAAAACATGTTGGTTGGCCTGTCTGAAAATTACCTGTTGTAGAGAAAAGGGGTAGACATATATAATAGTTTTGGATGTGTTGAAGAAACAATGTCTTTGATTACTCTACATATTTTGCCTTCATTAAATTAAAATTATTTAATTGTAAAGATAAGCTTGGGTACTTAATAATTTCAAGAAGATATCATATATTAAACAAGATAAAACATGTTAGTTAAAGTCTAGCAGACAACATAAATGATCATCCTGGTGTGAATACAATTACCTAGCAACCATCAACTTGCATGGTATGCATTACATTGTAATTAATTACTGAACATTACAACACAATATGAGGCATAATTGCTCTAACTGGCATCAAGTACATTTATAGATTGACATGTTTTACTAGTAATCATTATATATAGAATTTTTATAATTTTCTTTTGATATCCAACATCAAATATTAATGTCAGACACAATGTCATGTGTGTAATAAATAAGCTATAGGCCTATCACTCATATATCTTAATCTTTTAGCTTAGCTTTATTTAATAAAATACTGTTATAGTCACAAGCATTTTGCATAATATTAATGTATATCTATGAATGAACTAAGCCACGTGTATTTTATGAGATATATATAGCACATAGCTAATAGCACATCTGTTGGATATACATGTATATGTGTTTTAAAAGTTAACCTAGAATTGCATAGTAATAATAAAAGAAACAATACTAATGTCATCATACTCTCAAATTATATTTTTACTTTCATCTTTATAAATTGAAGCCCTTCAGCCAATCATAGTTTGATCCTAGGCAGGGTATGCTCAATTATCTAGAATATCTGATGCCACTTGGCATTCCTAACAAGCTAACATTTGATTAAATACAGTTCAAATGATTGGTAGTAATATGAAATTCTAACATCAAACAGTGCTATATAATGATTTACAAAAAATATGTCACATCATTGCATTTAGTTACTAAAATATTTATGATATTCTTATAATAACCTGTAGAAATGGTTATACCATCCTGCCTTGCTACAATTTCATATGGTTATTTTCAGAAATAATAAGATATACACCTTATATATTGCAAGAGAAATGCAAGTTTGCAAGGAAATGTAGTGCTTACCTGTTGATATTGCTAGGTTTCATGGCAGTAGTCCCTCCTCTTCGTTCTGCTAAATCCGGTTTGGGCTGTAAAAACAGAAAATCAAAAGGAAAATTATTAAAGAGCATAATTTCCAAATGTGGAAAGTCTCCAATATTCTATCAGTGTCAGTTATTGCTCTAGTTACGATACTTTTCAGGATGAATAAATAAATGAATAAATCCTAAAGGACTTGAAATAACTGTTTAAACTGAACATGTTTTGTCTTCTGATGACGGAAGAATCCATTGTATTTTCTCATAGCTATTATTCCCACACAGTGGACTAGTCTATTACTACAGGGTTGAGAGGTAGTTATTTATGAGCTGTCGCATATTCTGTTTTCAAGTAACAGCTTGGTGGAAAATTCTTGCAATAAAATTATGGAAATGATATAAAACTAGATAAAAGTTGAATACGTGATTAAATATTGAAATTTCAATTTTTATACATGAAAGACAACTTTCAATTCATTAAAATAATGGCAGTTTATGTCTGGAATTTCAATTGTTTTAAATACTACCAGACTATGGCTTGAGATTTTTCACTAGTTTAACACAACCTTTTCATACTTTGTTTGAAAAAAATATTTTGAATTCTATATGTACTTATAACACCAAATCACTAGTTACAGATAATTAAAAATGACATAAGCATCTTTACGGTTACTCTAATTTAGCTATTTGCACCATATGTGCCGTTTTGTAAAATGAGGAAAATTTACCTTCGCTTCAACAGTGGCATGAGGGATTGGGGGTGATCTGAAAAAAATTCAAAATACATTACATTAATATAATAGAGACTCTTCATTTCTTAAAACAATTTGATAATACCTTTTTTTACATATTTTTCAAAAAGATAAAAATAAAAAATTTTGCTGATATCATTCATTAGAAATAAAACATTAATATTTCAGAATGCATAAACCTTAAACAAAACTATTAAAAAGAACAGTGCTTTAAAAAATGAAATATTTCAAATTTTTACAGTTGAATTGTTGTTGTCAACAGCCATATTGTTTTTATTTGATCAAACAAGAATAAACAAAAACTATAGAAGCTGTTGCTGATTAGGTTCAAGTCCAAAAAACATGACCAAAAAACAAATCCCAAATTGGTATAATGAATAAATTATAGCTGCCTGAATGATCACTGAGTAAGAGTTCAAGTCCTACATTAGTCTGGTTGCAATCTTGACTGAGCAACCTATTCTTAGAGGCAGAGAAATTCATTCTCATTGTCAAGTTTAGTCAGTCAACAATAATAATTGATGGTGGGAAATTAGTTAAATTATTGGGTATATAGAAAGGAATAATAGCTGGGTAATATTTTATATTGGTCTACAATAAACCATTAATATTAATTATAGCTAGTGAGATGAAGTGTATCTAGGGAAATTATCTTTTCCTTAACGATCTGATAGGATTATACATCCATACTAAATATCTCTTATTACTTTATAATATAATTACTTATTTTCACAACATTTCTTTACAGACTACTAAGGTATTATTTAATTTTGCATTTTGTCCTCTGATAATAGAACCCTACCTAATTCCTGGGAGAATTTTCAAGGCGAATAGTTCAGGTGATTCAATCGCCAGCGAACTTCTCCTAGTGTGTCCCGTGCTACAACATTCGTCCGATCATGGGCTGAAGCCATTCGCCAACACCAAGTGTGTTTGATATTATTTGCTCAAAAATTCATCGCCATCGACTTGTTCGGCAAGTGTGTCCACTTTCTTATAACTCATCCAATCACAGATGCCGAAGCTTCACATGACAAATAAAATGGTGACCACCCGTGATGCAATGTAGAGTGCAAAGAAATAGGAATTAATTATATCATGGGAGTCAAAGCCCAACTTATTATATATGAGATAAGTAACTGCCGCTCTTCCCTTCCTTTTGGACACCACCATATTATTATCATGTGAATTAGTGCTGTGTGCACGCGTAATTTAATTTTCAGGCAAGTTATCAATGCAGGCATTCTGCCAGTGTGTCCAGTGTGTCCATTGTGTCGGCCGAATGAATTCGGCAGCGAATTGTTTGTCAAAAATTCAGGTGAACAAAATTCGCCTAGTCTGTCCGTGATATTACCTCTGATAATGGACCCTTATTTTGCCTCTGAAAGAGAATTCTTCTTTTTCCTCTTATAATGGACTCCCAGTTTCGGATAGAACACTCTGATTTTACCCTGGATAGCTGATTTTTATCTAGCCTCTGATAGATGACTCTTAAGTAGCCTTTGACAGTTGACTCTGAAGTGTCCCTTTAAAGCTCATTGTAAAAGCTGTTGTCTAGCAAACTATAGCAAAGAGTTATAAGCTTATGTAAATTACAGTGCAAATAAATTTCATAGATAACAATTGCACATTTCAAATATAATATCAAATGTGTTGCAATTAAATCAGTTTTCACCTGAATATTCATGCTGGCTAGCTGCCAATTCAATGTCACAAAAGAAATGAAATATACCAAAAACTTGAATTTCATTGTTTTACTACTTAAAATCAACGATAATATAATGGCTGGCTTCTGACATGGACAGATGAAAAAATTTGACAGCTTTATGGCCGACACAAACTCTGTAACCTGTAGTTTAACTGTTACATCTTTGGCAAACTTACAACCATTAAAATTTATCTTTCAAATATCAGATTCGTTCGTACTAGGTGTACTAAAGAACATAATACAATAGTAATAATAATAGTTGGTGGAATAGAACATATTATTGTTGAGATATATAATTTGTTTAAGATATTTAAGAAAATTACTGCTCAATGCAGTATCAGTATCAGTTGTGCTGAGATGAATATTTTGACTTTGCAATTAAGTAAATAATTAAATAGCAGCTTTTGTAATCTTGAAATCTAATTTAAATCAGCTTTTGCAATAGTGATGTCATAAACAGTTCAACATTTAACAGTAAGTTAAAATAATTCAAATTAAAACATAAAATTTTCTTCACAAGTGTTGAAATATATTAGGTATTGCCCTTAAACAGTATAATTATACATTCTTGACTACCTGTAGAAACCAGTAGTCATTTAGGTCAAGTTATGATATTATGACCTACTTATTTTTAGCCTATGGGTGTGAATAACCACACTAACATAAGAATTGATGAATTAAATATAGATCAATTAAATTAATTATTCAGAATATATACATTTATAATAGATATTAACTACCAAATAAAGATTTAAAATTGGGTTTCCATAAAATAATAACTTTTGAAAATTTGTAGATGTGATATATTAAAATGTGTTTTTGAGTTTACATTAAAGTATCAGTATCTAAATTTCTAATAAACATCCATGCCCAATAGTACAATACTCTTATACAGTAATAATAGGTATTTGGGTCAAGAAACTTTGACAACTGATAAGAAACTTATCATGATTAAAGTGCAAGTCAACATGAAAAAAGTTGGAATTCAAGATATTTCAAAATGTAGCTAGTTGATAAAAAAGTTAAAATTTATTCACAATTTCAACAATGAAACCTTTAGAGAATTACATAATCCTCCATTGGAATACAAAATATCTAACAGTAATTCACAATATTTACAAGTACAGTTCACCTTCAAATATTACTTTAAAGCTTAAATATGTCAAAAGTCAGCAACATAACATGACCATCATAAGGTTTCATTCAAAATTTACATTTTAACTTATTGAGAATGGAGGTGGGGTAATGGGGGGACAGAGAGCTACCTGTAATATGAGTTTTGTAGTTCTGTTAGTTACGATTACTGTGTTTGTACATTCATCTTGCAGACCTATTTATCTTCTCACCTTCATAAAATTGCCATTTTTGATAATCTAACACTAATTCCTTCTTCCACTTGAAAACACAAAATTCCTTCAAGAATGAGTTTTACTAGTTATTAAAAGCTTGGTAGTATTTGGAAATTAAATGAAAACTTACTTTGTGACACTGGTAGTTACTGTAGGTTTATCATCTTTAACTTCTGTTTCTGAAACAGATAAAAATAATATTAATTATGTAAACAACAAATCAACATAAACATAATGATATGTACTGATAAATACATAACAAAGCACTATTTTTAATAAATCTGGTGTGGGAGTCCCATATATTTTAAGCGAACAAATAAAATGAAAGTTTTCAATATTACCACATCCATATTACAATTAAACTTCATAAAAAATAACATCAATGATGTCATTGACAATATCTACATGAAAGAATGTCAGCGAGAGACAATGAGTCTAATGTTCCACAATACTTTATCTAATATCCTGGTCACCTGAATTGGGGTCTTTTTCAAAAACAAATTTTTCACTTTAATATACTGAATATGACTTAAATATGAATTAAGCTGCAACATTTAGTACTTTCTGTAAATGTTTACGTCACGTGATACATTATTGGCCCAAAAAAAATTGAAAGTAGACCTATGAAATCAGCTAAGACGCTTAAAAAGCATCAAGAATGTTTGGTCGAAGCCTTCAAGATTATGATCATGAGATAGATATCCTATAATCATACCCAAGATTTTTTTAGCTTTGTGCAAAGGATACAGACTGGTGGTGGGGAAAAAAGATCTATTTATAGAACATTTATTCACCAACCACAACAATGAATCTTCGTCTTTCATTTTAACGACACGGGTAATTTAAGATGGTGAATTGGTTACTTCAATAATTTTGGCCTTTATACCTGGAACTGTGTATAGCAATAAAACAAAGACACCTCTAAGAGTTTTAAGGCATCTATAATCAACCTGCTCATGTTTTTACATACATACATGTTAGCTAAAATATCGAAGGAATATCAAAATCAAAACTACCCACGTTAAAATGTTTGTTTCTTTTCTAAAAGTTTAATGGTACTGGCCTTAACATTTTTATTTACACGTTTTACTATTGCAGTTTTAAATATGATTATGATATTTATCAGAGCTCCACTACAATAACCAGTAACCAGTGTTATTTTATTGTTCTTTATTAATTTGATATAATTCAACCCACTGAAATTGACACTTGATAATAAATAAAGTATATTAAAAAGTCATGTCTATGACATATCCTGTAAAGAAGTTGTAAAGACACTATGGTATAAGTAACTAGTCATATTTATGTCACAGACACCTGTCAACAACAGCTACTATTTCTAACAATTTCAATTACTATCTGTCCTATATTAGTTAATAAAAATATCAGTTATAACTGAGTTTATTATCTTACATCAGACTGGGTCATACTCTCATTTCAATTTCTCTTATTTTATATATTTCTTATACTCTATCACAGACACCAATCTAATAAAACTCTTTTTATTGTCTTTGAACCTTATTTCTATCAATTTTGTCATCTGATCCTTTTCTGTAAAATTTGCTAGTTTGATGTATAACAGCGAAATTACAGGACTTTAGAGCATTATTGATTTCTTCAAAAGGGTGAATACTTAAGCCCAACGCAGACGAGGAACATTTCTGTCGACGAACAAAAACATCGAACAAATATATTTGTTTTCGGTCATCCGCATACGACAAACATAATTCCACAGACGACGAACATTTAGCTCGAACAATACGCCAGTGCCACCGAAAATCACATGACCTCAAAATGGCGACGTCCATAAGAAAATGTAAAATTGCGTTTGCTATATTATTAATTTTAAAAAAGACGCCAACGTAGACGGCGAAATAGGAGCATTTGGGTTTGTACCCGGATTCAACGTCGTAAAGAGCAGGGTGTGTTCGGCAACCTTGTAAATTTACCGGTTGTTTCCAGGGCTTGTGTTATTTCTTGCATCCCAGTGTACTTCTTGTTTCTATCTGAATAGTCAGGCGAAGAAATCATAAACAAACAGGCAGATTGCGACCACATATCTACTAAAATCTGCTCCTTCTCCACAGTCCAAAATTTTGTGTTGGTGGATTCACTGGACGTCGCGATTTTGAGTGTCATGTGTTCTGGCTTCGATCGCTGATTGGTCTTTCGTCGATAAATGTTCGGCGCTAATGTTCGTGGTTAACGCAGACAGCGAACAATTTTAAAAAAATCAAACATGTTTGATTTCACGAACAATTTGAGATACACATTGGATCTATAACTCTTTTAAAACTAATGTAAATGTTCTTGCAGTATTATTCTTACTCAAAATCAATTTTTTCTAAAAAAAAAAAAAAAAAACAAAACAAAATAACTTGAAATTCCTTTTAAATATTTATTCCTGAGCTTAGTTCTGAAACATTTTTATGGGAACTCAGCAAAAATATTCCAAATTTTTTAGAAACATGTCAAAGCTGAAATATTTTAGATTTGTCAAAGAATTTTTTCATCCAATGAAAACATGTCAACTGTGAAGAAAAGGAAATGGTTTATTATTTTAAAAGAAATACAATATCAAATAAAAGTTTTTCTATTCATGACATATACAGGATTAACTTGTGTTTAACTAACCGTAAAACACTCACATGAATCTAGTTTAACCAATCAAACAAAACTATATTATCAATAAGAAAGAATGGGGATATATAGAACAACATCCTGGACTGTTGTCATATTGGGACTATTCAAATGACTATTTTAAGTTACAAGGTTATCACCTTTAGTTCTAACAAAAACTCATATGATAAAAGAAAGATTTTGTCCACTTTTTGTTTCAGAATTATCAATATAGTATATACTATACTTTTCAAAGATCTTGCACTCATGGCTTACTTAAATTTGGCTTCAGAATTATCAATGCTTCTTTTTCAGGCATTTTGCATCTAATTTGGACCATGAATCATCAATGAAAATTTTGGAGTCAATATCAAATCAGAATTATAAATGCTAATATCTCTATTAACCCATTTCAATGGTGATATTTTGCACTGGAATCGTGAATGTTTGTTAAACTTAAGAATATTAAGCATTAGAAGAGAATTATATAAGTTAAAGACTATTAAGTTTCTCTGTACTGGAAATATAAAGTATCATGTTTAAGATGTTATGCTAGTTTAAAAATAACAATGTAATCAATATCAGTATCAATAAATTATAGCATGAGACATCATCTTCATCTTTCAAAGGTCATGACAACATTTAATCCAAGTTGAAACTATAGGATTGATTAGTTGAAGATTTAATTCTAGACCAATCAGATTCTGTACGCATTGTAAGAATGATTTTAAAATCAAGGGTCAAAAATCTGAAGACAAAACTCATAATAAAGAATCATTTTGCACAAGAATTTCTAAATCTGCAGGAACTGTAATATCAGGCTGAAAGGTGAAAGGAAAAATCTCTAGTTCAAGAAATTACTGAATGCGAGAGCTGAAGAGACCCGATATATATAACCTAACATTATTCAATATACAATCTCTTTAATAGTAACTGTATCTATCTATAATAGCAATTTATTCACAGGATTTAAAGAAAGTAAACAAGCTAATAATAGACTTGTTGACCTCCTTCTAAATATCATCTTAATCAAATGTCAAAATAAACAACAGTCATTTACTTCATAAATACAGTTATCTCCCTTATTATGTTATTACTGAAAATACCACAGTATCTCTTGGTGTGATTGTAATCTATTTATAAACAAGAAATGCTGAGGTAAAATAACTTGATCAAAGATTAATCAAAGGCATTATTATAGATCATTCAAGATTGAAATTAAAAAATAAATGTTACTTCTTTTTCATGTTGTTGTGAACCTTTTTTTGGCATTCACAATTTTTTAGAAATAAGCACTTTTTGTGGATTTTTGACATTCTGTTTACCACAAATTTTAGACTGTAAAATATCCAAACAAATTGATAGATAAAAATATCCCATATAAAGTGATGAAATAAAATGTATCTCAAGAGAAGACCATAAAGTACAGTACTATTAGCTGACTATATAATGTAATGTAATGATATTGTTCTAACCTAGTGTACAGACAGTGTTAGTATGTCAGATATAGACCATATTTTCTTACTAAAGTTGTCCTATACTCTTCTTTATATTGATTTTACCATTGAAATTTAACAGATATAGCTATAAAAGTTTAATAGATAGGCCAAAAAATGAAACACAGCCATTGAACAGACTTGACATAATTTCCATAACATTATATCAAGTGAATACATCTTAAAACATGTCTTTCCATTGCCAAGCATAAGAATACTATTCTTAATATAGTGAGAGTTTAAATGCCTCATTCAGACTTAGTTTATGGAAGGTATCATAAGTTACAAGGCATAGCCATCTTTTCTTTCCTTGTCTTTATGTCTCTGTTTATAGCATCAACTTTTCAAAAGATAAATATAACAATTTAACGTTGGAGGACGTTCTATTATGTTTTGTCAAACCATATTCATAACCGAGTATGCATAATTAATGCAATTTATAAAGTCCTGTCATAGAATGTTGTGTAGGATCTGGTGTATAAGTGCCTATTTTTAAAGGGAATAAAAGTTAATCTAGCCTTTCAAGCAATAGTGATAATATGGTCTAGGATTTACAGTAACCACCATTTGCAACAAGGCAAATTCAAACTATGAATGTCACTAATAGACATATAGGAGCTAGAAAGCCTTTTTGGAACCACTTTCGTCAATTATTATTCTACAGAGGTTAACAAGATTAATATATGATATAACCTAAATATTCCATCACATAGCTTGAAGACATAGTTTACTGTTAACTTATAATTTGGTCATCCACACTATATCATCTCAATATAGATTGTTTTCATGTGAATGGTCATTAATTCAGGAGAATGAAAAGGTCTTTAGTTATGTGAGTAAAAAATAATCTTACCTGCAGTTGAAATACTGGGTAAAGGTACATCATCAACTTTAGAAGTCTGAAAAGTAATTATGATACTCATAAATTTTTAAGTCATATCATGACTGAGGGCTGTAGCTCAGTAGTTTAGCTCTGATGAGAACGTCATTAGGTTGAGAAATAGAAAGCATCAATAGATATTATACTCCCAATGTATGTCCTTGATCAGTAACAATAATATATATATATAATTTATGACCAAGACCTACCTTATGAGTAGTGACAGGAGCAGTTGTGGTAGGGAAAGGAAATTTATCCTCAGTTTTTCGTGGTGTATGAATTCCAGTTAAAGGTGGTTGTATGGTCATCTCCTGTAACAAGAATGAACAATGTTATATAATCAGATTAGTCTTAGATGAATCAATATCTTAATTTGCTTTAATCATTCATCTATAAGACTCAATGCTGATTCATTACCAACAATTATACAATGTATAGAACAATTCCTATAGCTGAAATTAGACTTCTACAAGAATAGTTGCTTGTGCAATTGTAATACTATTTCCTGTAGTTTCCTGTAGTGTGGTTGACTGTCAATTTATCAGCTGGTCATTTATCTAATGGTCATGACCATAATTTGACAAAGTGTTTGATGCCTGTTCTTTGACAAAGTGTTTGATGCTTGTTCTTTGACAAAGTGTTTGATGCCTGTTCTTTGTCTGTTCTTTGTCAGTGTTGTCTGATGCCTGTTCTTTGTCTGTTCTTTGTCAGTGCTGTCTGATGCCTGTTCTTTGTCTGTTCTTTGTCAGTGTTGTCTGATGCCTGTTCTTTGTCAGTGTTGTCTGATGCCCGTTGTTTGTCTGTTCTTTGTCAGTGTTGTCTGATGCCTGTTGTTTGTCTGTTCTTTGTCAGTGTTGTCTGATGCCTGTTCTTTGTCTGTTCTTTGTCAGTGTTGTCTGATGCCTGTTCTTTGTCTGTTCTTTGTCAGTGTTGTCTGATGCCTGTTCTTTGTCTGTTCTTTGATTATTAAGTAGAGTATTAAGTGTATTGGCTGTAAGTCTCTTCTGACTCGGAATTGGCAAAAGTGACAGAGCTAGTGAATTTCCATCTTCACAATGTTAAGCTATTATGAACTTCGTACTTATACCTTGACTGCAATAGTGACCTGTTTGGCAGTCAAGATATAAGACATAATAGCTTGACATTGTGAAGATGGAAATTTTGCTGGTCCTTTGACAGAATTTTGGCAATTGCCATTCAATAGATTTTCTTAATTTTACAACTTTGTATACGTTAGGTTATTGAGTAAATGTTTAAGGACAAGCATTACAATTGATTGTGATTCAAATAGAGACAGACAGAAATGAATGAAAGAGAAGAGATCCATAAGAATGAATATTAGATTGAAATGAATGGAATGGCTACCACATGTGTTGGAATATAGCCAAGTATATATGTAAGGTGTAGACACAATGCTTATATTAATGTATGTAATGTCAATGTGTCTATGTCTATAAATACATATATATATGTTACAACTATTTTATTTGTTTTAGGTTGAAAATCACCAAATTGCCAGAAATCAATGGTAGTATACCCCCACCCACCCACATATATCATCAGTCATCTTGTCAAACATCTGTATGATATCTAATCTATTCCAAATTAAAATTATTCTGTGTAATTTCTACTCAATATCGTCCAAACTTGTCATATATGCTAATACAATCAAACTTTTTTTTTTCCATTTAAAAAGGTTCACAATATAATTCAATATTAACAGATATTAACCCAGAAGTTCTCACAAAATAAATCCTTTTTTTCACAGAGCATCTAACTGGTTGAATACTTAATGACCCAAAACCGCACATGCATTGCAATTTGTCCACTTGTAGAGTTACCTACCGAAAAAACCATTCAGATACGCATTTTAATCAGATTGATTTCTTCTATTCCATTATGCATCATCATTTGAAAATCAAATGTGATAGAACTTACATCAATAGTATATATATATATATAATATATATATTATGTCAATTATTCATTATTAAAACAATGTCAATTTATTGATTTTCAACATAAAAAAATATTAACCACAGACTAATGATATAAAGAGAAATATATAGGATATCTTCCTAGACATTTTATAATTAACCTTTGTCTGCAATATTAGCTTTAAAAGAAAATCTTGCACTTACAGTACTGATTGAACTTACTAATAGATTCAATTGTCTTACTCAATATTCTGCTATATTAACTGAGTTTTTTTCTAAAACTTACTTATTAAATATTTGGTTCAGTTCAATTATATATTTACATCTATTTTAGCAAAAATTTAATTGGATTTTAACATCCCACTTTTCTTTCCACAATTTCCAATTGTAGTCAGGAGAGCTCTCTCTTTTGATATAGAACTGTCAAGGGAACCATCAAAAGTTCTAAGATGAATCAAATGAATGAAGGCTATTTGTGATTCAAATGAGACTGATTGATTCAAATATAATAATTTTTAGAGCTCATTTACACCAAGGATGTATGTGGCTGTAAAACGGTTGATAACATTTTAATAGTCATTGGAAAATTCATTTTGGATAATAATCCTGTTATAACAATTTAAATTTTAAAGATGTAAAATAATAGTCTAGTGAAAGTACTGAATGAACTGGAGAGTATAAAAGTAAGGTGAAGTTTGAAGAGTGCTTCAAGTCGACAGTAACAAGACCTAATAATAGTGATATCAGGAGATAGATACGGTCTCGTGTTGAGGCCAATCCTTTATTATGTGAACTAATACACTTTATTACATGTAGTCTATCATCAACTGGTAGGTTGAAATTCATAATAACTTTATATCATTGTAGATCTACTACTTTCTCTTTAGAGGAGTCAACTACCACCATACAACGATAACTCACGATTTGGCATAAATCACTGCACTTGGTCAGTAAGGCACAGGTCATTTAGGCAAAGTGTTTTTCAGGCACAGTGATTCAGACCTTTAAGTAGCTACACATTCAATTAGGCACATTCTTTTATGTTTCAAACATATAACGATGGAGTCTTTCTGAATATGAATGTGCTTAAAAAGAGTATGCTTAAATGAATATGTGCCTATATGTCCAGAACCTAACTTTCAACAATTGGATATGAGTATATTATGTGATGTCATAACTGTAAGATATGAGGATAAAATTCTTCAAAAGTTTATAATGTTTGTCATCCAATATTAAATCAATATAAACCTTGCATCTCTTCATATCTTTTGTCTGATCAAACATAACATTTTGAATGCACTTTTATCAGTAATAGTATTGCTTAGTAACAGACGACAGTAAAATGTATGTGGAAATTATTGATCTAATGATAACTCAAGTGACAACCTAAGATGAAAAGGTTGTTGTGTATTCACATAGAGTAAATATATAAATTATACAATTTTTTCACATTGACACACATAAAGACGACAAAGCATCCTGCAATTATGCGAAATTTTTAATGAGCATGCATAGATCTCTTGACAATAGTAGAAAGATGATCAAAATAATGCATCCAGTAAAGTAAGCAAGTCTAGTTTCGCTTACTAATCACAGTAATATATATGAAAACAAAAAAGCTGACAGAACAATATAGATAAGTTTTGTGCTAAAAAAATCTATCATGATATTTTAAAAGGAGAAGTGTAATATTTGTGTTTGGTGAAAAGTTTGACGTTAATATAATGAAGACAGGTGTGAGGAAATGTTCAAACATCTTTTTTTATCAATAAAATATCTTATGAATGAAATTGTATACAAGTATGGGGGTGGGGAATCTGATACTAATAGTCTATTCAAATATTGATACAATTGGCATCCACTGTCTTAATTCAACTTTCTTCAGTTTCATAATCTGACACTTTGTTATGGATAACAATTACTTTCATAAATATCTAATGATTGTTAACATGATACTCAGCTATATACTTATATTACTGATTAATGCATATGAACATGTACAGTGATGCATACAATCTTAGATCTAGCATGTTGTTCAGGTCATATAAAAGAAAGCCATCAATAGAAGCATCACAATTCAAAAATTTGAAATGAAAAATTGTCAACTTACATTGAATATTTCATCAAGGATGTCAGCATTCTTACTCTGCTGTAAAACAAAATATAAGAGTTAATGACACCATTACATTTAATTGCAATTAGAAAGCAGGATCTGCAATGTCCCAACTGGATTTAAAATTTTGTTCATACCATTAAAAAAATGAAATTTTGAGAATGGATGCAGCACAAGTATATGAATGTATAAGGGGGATGATTCAAATTAAACAGAGGTGCTATTCAGTTCACATCTGAAGACAAATTTCCAGGTCCATTTCAATATCTTGTCGCCAAAACTATCATAGAACACTTGAATAAAAGAAGTTGGGCTATTGGGATGGATATAGTTATGGCTACATGATATTTAAATTGATCACCTGATATTAAACATTCTAATTTACATTATTAGCTGTTTAAAAGAGACTTACTGTATCTGGTATGACAAGCTTAGGTGGACGTACTCCAGATCTAGCATTCTCTGATACAATACCATTAGGTGGAGACATTGGTCCCTTTCCAGATGGCTTCATTGACTTGTGAGTAGATTGCTGGTGATCGGTGGGTGATTTTGAATCTTGTGATATGGTTGAAGTATTGAGGGAAGAAGATTTATTATTAGATGCATCCAGGGCAGCTCGGTAGGAATCTAATGACAACTTTTTAGGTTTTTGAGTGCAGGTAGTCACTGGGCTGACACTTGGTCGTGGGTTTGCAGGTTTAGCTGGTGAGGAATGAGAGAAGGGATGGACTTTGACAGGAGAACGAGATTTAGACTTGTCATGACTAGGATGTGAAGAAGTGGATTGAAAATGTGGTAAACTTTTCCTTGTATTACTGGAGGCTGACTCCCGACTACTGGAATGAGCATTTGGAATATTGAATGACCGATTAGGATCTGGTTTTCGTCCCGAACTGTCTGATTGTTTATGTTGACCATTTACACGTTGATGTGATCCAGATGAGAAGAATCCATGTTTAGGGTCAGCAGTTACAGGGGTTGATGGTGTAGATGGTGATACCCCTATGATTGGTCCTGTATTTTCAAACGGTCTTACTTCATTGTATTTACCCAAGACACGCTGGATTTTTTGACTAGATTCATCAGGTGTATCAACCTAGAATTCAAAATATAATCAGTCAAAACAGCTCTAAGACTGAGGACAAAAAATGCTTCAAATATGACATTAAACTTAAAAAAAAGTTAGATAGTCAGTAAAAACACTGAAATTGAACTGTTCAAGTTTATAAATTACATGTAGATTTTATTTTTTCAGTCAGCATTAAGTCAATTTATGCTTTATTCATGTCAGCTACTTCAACCTCTATATGCTTCCAGAATTGAAGGTTCCAATATCTAAATGACTACCTTTTTAGGAGCACCAAAGAGTGGAAAGGATGGTGTAATAATATCAGGTTTCTGCTGAACTTGTCTTGCTCTCTGTTTCTGAGCTTCAAAACGAGCTTTTTCCTTTTCTTTTTTACTCGAACCATGACTACTGCAAAATAAAATGATAATTCCTCAAATTAAACTGAACTATTGTCAAAGGGTAATGCTGATATCTTATTGAGGGACAGATTCAGGTCATATTACACTTAACAATGTTATTTTGTATATTTGTAATTACCGTGTACCAATTAGAGCACTTACTTATACTGTGGGATTAAAATTAATGTTTGATATTATGTTTTTTTATGTTCTATATATGAAAGCCATGATGAAAAGATCATTAAAACTGATCCAAAAATTGTAATTATCAAAGTGAATGAAAGATGAAAGGGGAATACTCCCAGCAATCACTCCTCCATTTCTCATTAAATAGAGCAGTTACTAATGCAAGATCAGAAAGGTACTTACACAGTGCACACAAGAATTAAATCAACCACTGGAAGGATTGTATTGTAATAATCAATAAGACAACAGGGCCAGAAAACAAATTACACATTCCAAATGTCAGATATTTAATACATATAATATTACAATTAACTTTTTGTTTTTAATTTAGCTTTAATTCTAGATGTGGTTCTTTGCCTATATTATTTTCAGAAGTCAGACATCACTATCACTAAAAAGTGGTTTCATTTATAGGTTTCGTGCTTGTATTTTGTATTTCACCTGTGATTGTGTTTGATAAATTCTAACATTCTAACTATCATGTCAGCGTGTAGACACTATTTTTTTATTTTAAAATTTGATTGGTACTTGTCATTTTGTTACAATGCTTATTATATGTAATTAACACAAGCATTGTCATGTATTTTGTATTGATTAATCACAAACAAACCAATAAAATACTGGTGCTATAATTGCTGCTATAATTTTAAAGAAGATATCAACAACAGATATAAGCTATGGGCTTTACCTAAACTGGTAATATTTCATTGAAAAGTAAAGAAGAATGTACTGATCAATATGAGTGCTAGAAGGGTCACATTACAGAAGAGCACAGAAAATGAATCATATATAAAGTGTAACAAGGATAAAGATGAGTCAAGCATCAACAATGTGATATTGGTACAAATTCTAACAAATTCACTGAATTCACTCTTGATACTATAGACATCAATAATAGACCTTAGTGCTGATTAATATCCTGTCATGTGTCAATCTATATTCATCATCATCAGTATAAAACAATCAACTCCTAAATAGTGAGACAGCACCTATATCTCTAAATCAGTCAAGACTTGCATTCAAAAAACGATTACATTTTACTTAATTCAGTTAACATGAGAAATATTTTTGTCACAAGTGAGAAATTTATTATCATAGAAAATATATCACAAGATTTAATCGTATTCTTTTTAATTAAGGTGGATGCCAAAAGAATGCTCACTATCAATTCCAGAAAATTATAAGACAATACTTTTTTATTCAAGTTTCTCCACAGGATTTCTTGAGTTCTAGTAGATCTAAGTCAAAAGATAAATGACAGTTAAGAAATAAAACAGTTTGTGTCAATATCACGAAATGTGGTCAATACATCTTCAGTCAGGTGAAAAATTTATAATGCTTTCTAATGGATTTGAATTCATATATATATGAAATATTGTGACCTTAGTAAATAATAGACAAACACCTATCAAGATATAATATATCTTTCATATCATTGTTTTCATCTTTAATTTCAGTATTGTTTCAATACATAGCCTACTTCCGAGCATTGTTATATATGAATGTTGTTTGAGAGAGAGATGTACAGTAGAAACACAATTTGAGAATCTTCTATATATACATACAGACATGCAAGTGGTAGAAAGCCTTGACCTTTAAGATAAGCCGTCATACAAATGAGTTCATGCGATTGATGTACACCAGGCAGAATAACGTAAAATAATAGTATTCTGATAGCAATGAAACTTTGTCTCTTGATCATTATTTGACAATCTCTTGATCTGAGTGAGAAAAAAATAGGTGTGAGAAAGCAGGTGTGATGTTATCTGTAATGTTTTTACCTAGAAATTAAGTAACATTATCACATCATCTGTTGCCTCTTAACATAGTCTAGTTGACATACATACCAGTAGAAAACTAACTAAGAGAGAAATACTGATATCTTGACACAGTATAGGTCTAATAGGTAATAAAAATAACAGGTGAAATATCAACCAGTCTGGTAGACTGAATCTTATCTTATTTTTATAGTAAATCTATAGACATCTTAATGGAACTTTACCAGTTGTCAGTCTAAAAGAAAATGACATGTCTGCAGAATACTTCTGCTTGTTTTTGTCATATAATCAGTCGTAACGTATAAATTACTTTTTAGTAAATGACGGCTGACTGCTGATCGACAAGAATGAGAGTTAATTTTTTTTTAATTTTTTAGCTATAGCTCTCGAGTCCATTATGACATTATTGAATTTGTGCTCCACTAATTTAGGCACTGTAGAAGATGACATAAACAAGACAGGTCATGATCACCCTTCTTGAGCACCTGAAACTGTCAAATACAGCACATATCTTAAACTGTTTATTTGGTATATTTGTCAGATCTAAAGTATAGCCTGTAAATAATAAATTATCTAAATGAAGACACATCTGTAACAAACAATACAATCAATAGTCAAATATTGCTGAAGACAGCAGAAATATACCAGCCACCAGATGTTTCACTGTAATGAGTCAATACAACATAGTTGTAATTTGACAATTCTGATTCTTACTAGAGTTAAAATCAGAATCAAATCAATAGTAGTACTCACAAATAACACTGATTGAATTAAGTCAAAAAATACATAGCACGCTATGAAGGAGACTTGATACCAAAAATTGAAACCACTTCGTCAAGTGATTGATGTAATTTTACAAGCCGAAGAGCAAGTCTGAGACAACAACATTCCAAGACATATTAATCATTTTTTGTGATATCAGGATCTGTATTTAATGATTTAATGATAAATGATAATTAATAAATTATTGAGATCCATGTTTATATTAAATACACATATTTGTATGCTATTCATTATTTACCATGAAGTGCCAACTCCAATTTTTATGGATCAATAATTTATATGATAAACTGATTTCATTAATAAATGAGTGAATAAAATTGATGAAAATGTGAATGAGTGATAAAAGGTCAAAGAAATTGTCAATGACACAACACTACTTTTCAACAAATATAAAAATAAACTAGCTTGTTAATAATTTGAATTGTACCTGAATGATCTTCACAAATATCATCATTAGACTAGAATATTGATTGAAGTAAAAAAAACAAACAAATTATCCATATGAAAACAGGTATTGCACTCGATCAATCAAAGAAAGATCCATCAACACCTACTGACGGAGGAATCTAAGTAAAGAAAAGATTGTTGACTATAATAATTGATGAAGGTAGCTATTGTTTATAATACACCTGAAAATATCATCAATTAAAACTATGACTTTTATACTTCATTAATTATTGAAACTTTATCAATTTACTCATTCATTAAAATATATAATATAAGTAATAACACTTCAATAAAACTTTGTGCATTAAAATATAGCTTACACATCAAAATAACATGACCACACCCATGATGGCAATTTAAAACACATCATATTCATCTGAGTTGTCTTAAGCCCAGTTTACATTAGAATGCTACAAAATTTCATCTGTTCCGTTCATAGAACTGTTCAAACATCTTCCCTCTGTAGTCTCGTATTGGAACAGTTTGCGGAACGCTCTACTGCCTACACTACTAGATTTTCATCAGAACAGTTCTGAGAACAGATTATACTTTTAGTGTAAACGGGGCTATAGACATAGAAAGTTTCACTCAACCCGGTGAAACATGTAGCTTCAAGCATCCACTGAAAATCTGACTTTAACACACTGTGACTTAATCAGGGTCAGTAACTAAAAACCCTAGAAGTGCACTAGGATAGAGATTATCAAGATAATCAATCATTGAAAAGGACAAGCTGATAATCTTCTGTTTTCTTGTAAATTTGTTTGTTTTGTTTTCATTCTTTCCTTTGGTGCAGCATATAAAGAACCTAAAGTACTTCTATTATGTTTAAATGTGCCAAGCACACAATTTTAAGACACAAATGACTGATAAATGTTCAATCTGTCTATGATAGCTCTGTGACAGCAACACCTTTATCCACTCATTGATGGTAATAGAGACTTACAAATCTATAGAGAATCATACACGTGTGTCAATGGAACAAGACTGTGTAGGAAGAGCTACATGTTATTTACAGTACGGAAATAAGACCTCTATAAATATCCCAGGGAACTGTCAATATCTTACTAAATATAGCTCTCAATACCTTTATATATATATTTACAATAGATAGTCCCAATCGATAATATATTGTTCATTCAATAGCGTTAAATACAACAATCATTTAAATTTTCTTTCAGTTTATATATAACTAATCTTGTTTCTTTATAAGTAAACATAATCTTTCCAAAAAAGACATCTAATAATCTTATTAAATTTAATAGCATAATTCAAGAGACAGGGGGACACTTTTATTGATAAATTGCACAATCCTGAAGGAAATAAAAATCTTTGGATTCCCAAGCCTGTGCTTCTTAGAGATGGTGTTGCCTTTTACATCTTATCTTCTAATAACAACGTCTCATCTTAGACTTAAATATTAATATTCAGAAAAGCTTTTGAAAAAAAAACACAATTTGTAATAAAAAGGAACTGCAGTGAAAGAAATCACAGCCAAGCCATCTATCTCTTCATCCATTTATATTTAATGAGAATAATAAACAAGCAAAAGAATGATTTATATTGTTATCAGGTATCTAATTTTATATCAAGCACCGTTTTTCAATGGCAAATTAACCACTCAAGTCATCAAATCCAAAAATAACTGGTTGTCGCTCTACCAGAATAGCTGTTCAGTATTAATAATAGACTTAGTCTGAAAACACCAGGTAGAATCTAGTAAATATAGACCTAGTCTTAATTGTCAGATAAATTACACTTTCTTTAACATCTTAATGAACTCTTTCTACTTATATCTCATGCAATATAATATGACAAACTATTTTACTGCTTCTAGCTAGTTTTCCTTTATTGACTTATTACTATTTCCTATTTTCAAATAACAACCATACTTGTGTTATTCAATAATTCTATTGTTTGTGACACTGACAAGCTAATATAGACAACCATTAAAGTAGGCCAGCTATTTTTCATACAATGAAATAATATTTTATGAAATTGAACTGATTCTAAGTAATCTCTAATAACCAGGAACCATTCTTAAGCCATTGCTTGCCAATATATTAGTTTTAATTAAGTAGGTTCAAGCTGGGTTGGACACTATACAATATTTGGTTGATATCGCTCTCCCTGCAGAGATTATTTGGACAGGATCTAGGGTCTCAATGATGTAGAGATTGAAATAGGAGATATTGTCAGTAGCCAAATCATAATATCATTAATAATACTACTGACAGCAGGCAAAGGTCAGGGGTCAGCTAATATTATCATCACCTGCTAATATTACCCTGTCATAAGGTCAAGGACACACTTATTACATCTTTGAGTGATAAACAAATTAATTATTGACAAAATACTCCAGTTAATTGGCCTTGTTACAGTTAACATTGGTAATAACTACTATATTTTTTAAAACATGATGTCAGCCATAAAGGAGATAGATTTCAGTGCCAATATTGAGATATTTCATGGGAATTGTTTATTATAATTTGATAAGTAATCAGTATCAGTTTAACACCAGACTCAATGGCTGGTTGATTTTGCATATTTCACTATTTCATACCATTACCCCTTTTATAGTGTGAGGATTTGTTAAGAGAAATACATGCGTAACTTAATATTAGCAAGTAGCACTTGCTTGGATCAAAGAACAATGGGATGAAAATTAATCAAAACCTAGACAAATTTTACCAAATCCTGGTACTTTTTATCGTTAATAGCATGTTTTTAAGCCTTCACAGACTTGATAATATGAAAGTGACTTGGAAGGGATTTTCATGTAACACACCTTACAAGGGTAAGGGTTTGGTACAGACTTACAGATAACATTCATAGGTGTAAAAGGAGTATTATGTTACTAAATGACTGAACATATACATTTGATAATAAAATGACAAAAACTTCCTCTTATTTGGTGTTCACTCATCTTTCGTACTTTTTCAGTTACAGATTCTAATATTTGGACAAAAATAAATAAAATTGTTTGAGCTCTCATTGAAAAAAAAAAAAATATCCAATGTGAACCAAACGCTACAAAATTCCCGTTCGGAATCTCAGACAATGTAAGAAGATTTAAAGTGAGAAGTAACTCAAAGGAATGAAAAATTTCACGTCTTTCAACAGTAATGACATTTGACCTTGTTAGTTTTTATTTGTCAGTAAAATCAGGTGAAGAAAGTCATAAAATAATTTAGACAGGATCTTATTTTTTGTTATTAATTTTCAGATCCACCCTTAATTAATTACTGTAGTGACAAAATAAGTTCAATATTATAGTTGGTGAACAATAAAATATATATATAAATTGGTCTGATAAGCTCACTTAACTCATTTAGACTTAAACTAGGGTTGGTTCACAATCTCATTATAATAGTCATCTGAATGGTCACTCACTGAATCAATTTTAAAGTTAGCTTTATCAACCAATTAGAATAATGTATTAAGGAACACTGATCAATGTTATGAGTTCAACAGGGTTAATACTGGTCAATTACCAATTACATACAATGACATATATTCTAATAAACATGGAATAGATAATAAAATATTAGATTCTTGTTGGGAATTCATGTCATATAGTCAGTATATCATACATCATATAACAATAAATATAGTGACGACATGTCAGTTACTGTCAGATATCTTACTAGTTTATTACTACACCAATTTATCAATCTAATCCATACATCACACCAAGCACGTCACTTACTTCTATTATTTATATAGGCTTATTCAACCTACTTTCAACTTGTGTTTGTCCCTTATTTCGATAGATTTCACCCTTCTCAGCCAGTTTTAAATATTTTATATCTATTTAAAAAGATAATGGCTAAAAAGCTCATTTTCGTGTAACAATAGTGTTATATTGAAAAAGTAAATCTTGGTTTATCTATCATTAAATCAACATACTGTGACTGTCAGAGGTGACAGCAGATTTTTCTACTGATAAATATTACCATGTTCTAATATTTTGAAAAATGATATGGAAAACTTTAAGTTTAACTGATATCAAACATTAAGTAAACAGTAAGAGAACCATTTAATTCATAATTCATAAGTTTTAAAGTACATATCTACGCCCTTTGATTTCACCCTTTCTGACTCGACTCTATATCTTATTTGCAATTAAGTAAAGAGTTTTCTTGTTAGTGCTAAAAAGTTAAAATTATAATTTAAGTAGATCAACGTGATATCAAAATGACTGGCAACCTGATTAAAAGACAACATAGAATCAGCACATTTAATTACAATTCTTTAACACTGACTTTGAATCTGACTTGGAAATAATAAAAAAAAAAAAACAAGGTAGAGGATCCTGGTGTTTGCTTACTTTTTGAGAAAGAGATATCAAAAAATGTAACTACGGTACCCTGTTTTGATTGGCAAGTTCTAGAACATAGTTCTACGGTAATTATAGTGGACAGATTTTTTTTTTAATCTGAGAAACATGTGTACTATTATCTGAGTAGCATGTTCGCTGTAGAGTGCAATAACTGTCAGTGAAGAGGTCACGTTTACTGCAAATTCATGTTTTCATATATATATATATATATATATATATATATAACCTTATTCAGAAACATTAAAGTAGAGTACAGACAATTGATATAATAATAATGTATATATTTATCTAGATAATTGTTGAAATAGTGTTAAATATAGAATGATTGACATGGTACCTGACAAACCATTGTCCCTGTAATGATAATAACTCCATAATATCAACACACTGATGTCAGTTAGTATTAATATATTTCACACATTGCACTTATTATTTCCATTTTTTAGACTCTAACATATTTTTTTATCATAATTTATTAACAATCTCTAATTACATCATGGAATCACATTGGACACACATGCTTATTTGTTTATACTGAAAATACCCATATATTATATCATTAAATTAAGGTATAAGTTTTGTTGTAATCCAAATATATTAGACACAACAGTTCAATTTCAAGTTTATCTTTTAGCCACTAATATGTTACTTATTTCATCATCCACTTTTTAACAATTTGCTTAAATCTAGTAAACACACATTAAATCCATTATTTTTTGATAAAATAACTGACAATCCTATCAATAAGATGAGAACTGTACACAATAACATAATTCAATCATGACCTTGAATTTGATTACGCTTTTTCTCATCCCAAAATATCACTTGGTCTTGATATCAGTGACTAAATAACAGGTTAGTTTACATATGACTTGAGAATCTAGTCTATGTTAAAATGTCACATAATTGATGTCAAACAATAGAAAATAAATTGTCATTTTCTATCAAACAGAAAACATATATCCTAGCTTAATTTCCCTGATGGTATAAAAAACTGTGCAATAACTGCTAAAAAAGAGTAAAATTAAACTTTGTAGCATACTTTACTGAATGTCAACATATAAAACATATGGAAAATATGTCACTTAATACATGTGAAAATATATCGTGACTTCTCAGCTGCATGTTTTATGTTTTTTTCCTCATGACCATTTTCTACCACACATAATAAACATTATGAACTCTCAAAAGTCTACGTTTTTCCGAATACAAAATATTCAAATAAACAGTTGTAAAAAATCACTAAGTTGCAATTAAGATAGTTACAAATACAGTGAAACCATTTTAGCACGAAACTTAGTTATGTTCTGAGGATACCTTGATAGGGAATGTAAAGAGGCTTTCTATAAATATGTATCGGAGACACTGATAACATCGATTTGCACCATTCCAATTTTCAATAAGACGTCTGTGGTTCTTTCAATTCCACTTAAACTAATGCAAAGGTCCTTATATCTACAGCAGCTTTTGTGATGGTCCTAAACACTTTCTATTAATTAAGTGTGCATGAGCTACATACATCCAACTCCAAATTGGAATTGTGCAAATTTATGCTATCAATGTCCTTCGTACACATTAAAAGTTTATAAAACCTTTTTACAATCCCTTAAATATTCCTTTCACAGCTTGTAATTTTCATTTTCAAACAAGTGCCTTAAGACAACTACAAGTATTTCATGAATATTACAGATATCAACACCACACAGCTCTATTTTTCAGATTGTAGTATGTGGTATTCAGTGATGTTACAGTCAATTATGAGTCATAGTCAAATCTCTTTGGAAACAAGATCTACCAGCTTAATAGCATACTGAATATTGAAAATCATATAAACATCAGCAACTTATTCCAATTCCCTGGGAAAAAAACACAAATCGTACTGAAGAATATGAGATATTTTGTAAGACATATTAAATGTTGATAAATAACACGTTTATGAAGAAATTTCACTTAATTGGGTAGAATGAAAACAAATTTTTTATGACATTACAATTGATTACAATTACATTGATGAAAGGATGGAAGAGTGGGAGGCTCAATTAGATAAAAATATCAAATTTTGACAAAGATTACAATAACTTTCAGTAACACATAGTAATAAGCTTTCAATTGACCTGTCATTTGTTTTTTTTGGCCAATGATCAAAATGACAACCTTTGTATAGTGATACTATGGCATAATTGGCAAGCCCAGCACTATTGCTGTGCAATCAATAGTTTTGAAACAAAAGAAAGTAAATAAAAAAGTCAAATGATAACTAACCTCTGATAATATGTTATCGGTTCCATTGAAAATAGTTAGCAAATTGCTCTTAAAAACACTACAGAATCAGTCATAGTCAAGTATGTAGATAACTGTAAAAATCATCACATTATTTCCTTCTTTCACTAAGCATAATGTTTACTTTCCATCCATTTAAGCAGTCATATAAATAAATTCTAAAAATAAGCATTAGCTACTCCCCAATATACATAATGGGTGAAACAACCCTTTTAAAAGAAGTCATATAAGTTTACTATTGCAGTGTTCTTAAGTTAAAAGGCAGCAGTTACTTTACAGATTACAAAAAATTACACATAAAATAAATATTCCTTTTAAATCAAGAAAACTTTCAGATTAAATAACAAATAAACCCTCACGACAAATTCATATTTTTTGTTACTCAAGTTCAATGCAATTGGCTAATGTGTATAAGTTTTGTACATTTTTCCAAAAATACAATAAAGATTTACCCAGAACAAGCCATGATAAATTTCTATTGGTTAAGGTAGTAAAGTTGTTGTAAGTATGACATCATGACAATATTTAATTGTTACAAGGAATTAATTGTTCAAGGAATTACCAAATACTACAAGTATTAATCATAATAATAGTATTAACTACATGTATAACAGCGACATGGGTAACCTATTCACTGTGACTTTACACTGCATGCATTACACCAATAAGGTATGGAAAATCCTCTAACAACTTGACTAAAAATATCAATAGTGGTTTTATGTCTAAATATAGAACTCACATACTGTGACACAGTTTTGATATCAACTTGTATAATATAAAGATGTATATGGATTGACATAATTTTGCACTACTAAATTAACATAAATTTGATTGTTTTACCCACTGTAGATTACTTCTGGTATCTTAATTTTCCATTTAAATATTATTACCAGGTTATGACAAGTAAGCAAAATTACAAGAGGGATATCATATTAAAATCTAATTCAAACTATGACCTCTCATGTCTAGGACAAATAGCCTTTGAAAATGATCTTGTGTTGTTTGCATATAAAGCAATTTAAACAAAGATATGCAAAAAGCTCTGTTCAGTACTGAAATTGACATAGCTTGACCTAAGAAAACCAGACATTCTTACTATGTTTTTAAAATGAAAATGGCAATTTATATAACAATGAAGTTCTTGGAAGTAAGACAATAATTAGCTATAGAGACATATTTATAATAAATCACTATAAAAATATTCTCTGTTATACACAATAAATCTTTAGACTAATGTATAGAAATCTAATGAAACTTAAAAGCTTTGAAGCATATAGATATAATCGAATAGAAAGGATACAGAATGACATACATGTAGGATTTGTCCATTTATTACTGCCAGTAATGAAGAGCACATACAAGTACACACTTTACAAGGACCCGGTATTAAATGATAGTAGAACACCTCCACAAAGCACTGCCTTTTTTTTCAAAATTTAGTACAACAAGCAAAAACTGGCAGTCTTTTTATGGGTGCTATGGTACCTTGCTTATTCACTTAACTGTTATCACAGGCAGGTCCAAACTGAGACCATCATTTTCTCCATCAAAACTTCAAAATGAACCTGGTGTTCTATCTACTTGCTCTACTTTAATTTTTCTAATGTGAGATTTTTTTAAAGGTGCTGTAAGAGGCATCGTATAATCTACAGTATGCAACAGCTATGGAACTGACAGAAATTCAGCTACAATAGGGGTGACAACTCAATAAAATCTAATCTTTTTATAAAGCCCCAGATTTAAAAGGATGGAGAGTGAATTATAAGGATAATGAAGTAGCAGTAATTATTGATGATGTAAATAACATTATGAATCAGACCAGACTGAGTAATTGACTGGTGTCAACTCACTACAACTATCAGGATATTTAACTTATCTACTCCTCTGATTTGGTCTATAACCTTTACCTTGGTTAAAATTCTGTGTATGAGTCCTGTGTATGAATATACTCCGGGAGGATTTACAGCAAATTTCGTAACAACCACAACCTCAGATGATGGATTTGTCACTGTTTTTCACCTGGTTTAGAATAACTAAGTTTCACTTGGTTTAGAGGAACTAAGTTGCAACATGTAGCCTTTGACCCAGCAAGTCTGCTTCTTGACACTAAATCTGATAGTTGTTAACAGCTAACTGCTGCCCCTTTAAGTTCAAAAATGGAACTTAAATGTGAAAACATGTAAGCTTATGTCTTGTATGCTAAGTAAAGATTCAGTACACGTCCATGCAATATGATAAGCATAGTGGGTGTATCATAATGTATTGATTGCTGATATATCATGCCAGCACTGTTAAACATTGACATTCCTACACTTCATTTGTAATGCATCATGATTGCTAATTTTTCAAATGGAAAATGATGTTTCATATAAAGAGGCATCAATGTCCATGTAACTTGAAACATGTCATGCAAAAGAGTCTTTTTCCAGCTGCTGTATCAATGGTCACTGTCAAGAAGGAACCAGATTGAGAAATCAAAAGGTACTGCCTCAATCTATACTGCTAAATTTTTAAACCTTAACAATTTGAGAGCACTGTGTGACCCACCACTATGCAATTTCATGAAGATTTCTAAGAGTTCTATGTTGAACAAAGTTCCAAGCTACATTACTTAGCGAAATGAGAATGAATTCGTCAATTCCCAATAAAATACACTAGACAAGAACATTTTGATTTTCATCCTTCATATATAAATTGTTAACTTTTTTTTATAATCATGCTCTCATAGACACAATCTCGTTATTACCATAAAACATTTCATTAATGTTCAGCATGATATATTTCCATATGAATGCACATTGTCTTAATAGGCATACCAGTAATTAATACTTAGCAAGAGTAAGCTTTTTAAATGTAACAAAAGTTTCAGTATCAAACCACATAACCTTTTATTGCAATGCCATGCAGTGTGCAATGAGGGAAGTTTGTCAGGACAGTATGCATTAGCCTACTGTTATGCGATTTCCAGCTGTCGAGGGATCTGTAAAGTACATGACTTGTAGAGCATGAGGTCTTAGTTTATTGTCCCATTAGTACAAGAAGAGGCTTTTTGGAAAAACCAAGTTGTGTTCATTTAAGAAATCACAGTTCTCCTTCTAGTTAACCTTAATATCTTAAATATCTAGCTGTCATGGTCCTAGTTATAGAGTATTATTCACTAATTAATAGCACTTTGCTTGTAATTGTGTTAGTCAATGATGATATTACGTGTAGCTTCATTCTTAATGTATTCAGGAATGTACATGATTTTTTTACTTCTAAGTTATACGTACAGCACAGAATACTTTCATAAAAGTGTTACATGTAGGTATTTGTAATTTTAACAGCTTCTAGGCTTAATCATAGTGCCAAATAAAACAGCAAGTTACAATTCTGTAATCATTAAAAAAGGTCATCTGACAAATTCGATATGTTGATAATTGTTAAAAAAAAATTGTCCCAATTGAATATAATTTGGCAAAATAAGCAAATAAGCTGAAGCATATCAAAGTCCAAAGATCTTGTTAGTGTTTTCAGAAAAATATGAGGATTATATCAGGTAAGATATAAAAAAAAACTGGCTTCTAGGATCTATTACCATCACTTTAATACAACAATCACAAATGTCACCCTACATTGGCTAAAAATGAAATATTTTCTACTTAAGTCAATTGATTTACTTTCATTTTTAATCTTATTCTGTTGAATAATGCATACATTGAATGCTATACATTGCACATCACTTGTAACTCTATGTAGGGTGTATGAATATTTTAGACCTATAATATAATTAGGAAAGTACCGGTATGTAGAAAATGATACAGCTTTCTCAGATGTTCGTATGAAAATAGCTGTGGATTAAACCTTTCCTATTCCTGCAGAGTTGTGTATAAGTCTAAATAAAAGCCATAAAGTTTGATGTCAAATATTGAATATGAAAATGAAAATCTAGAATTCCCCAATTAATCTTTTTTCTTGATGTGCCATTATGTCATAGGGTCATGTGAACTAGGGCCGGTTATCAATTACCAAATTGAGATTGATTATAAATGATTAATAATCGAAATGATTTAATTGAAAAAAATGCCAGTAAATTCTAAGTTAAAAACATGCCAAAATTATTAATTTTATGGGCTATATTTGCATATATTCTTGCTTTGATCAGTTATTATAGCTTATTTGGGCAACTTGGGCAACTTTGTGTTAACGGCAAACAATAACAGGAAGAGTGGAGAAAATGTAACTTCGTCATATAATCGATTACTGAATTCCTAGTACAATTTTTTCCAATACTAATCTGACAGCTACATCACTTTATACTTTCATTCAAATACTACTAATTCAGTAAACAGGACTGTAAGTGTATATGTACAAGCGATTGGTCATGTTATTGTGTGTACCAGGCCCACTTTGTTGTTCAAGTTACATACTTTTGCCAACTTGACTTTTTTCTGATCTTATCTTGCATCAACCTTATGAAATGTTGTTGTTTATCCACTCTGGCTAATCTTCAAAACTCAAAGTTTACCTGGGCTATATTGTATATATATTTTACAATTTCAATATACCAGAATTTGGTAATTCTTGTACAATACCTAGAATTTGAACTGATACAGATCCTATACACGTCAAATTTTAGAAATGACACCAAATCAAAAGAAATCGGTCAAATTTCATGACTTGGGTTCGAGGCCAAGTTGTCTATTTTTGGAGAGGTTGAGAAAGTGGGTGAAAAAGTTTAAAGGTCCTCACCTGTTGTGAGCAGACATTTCAATTTTCGTTTGTTGAATTCAACTCCTCAGATGATATAGAAGCCAGCTTGAAAACTAGAAAATAAAACGACGGAGTTCAAGTGAAATTCACAAATTTGTTTGGCTTCTGCTAGAAACTCCGGCCTACATGTTGAGGCCGTTTAAAAGTATATTTCCCTTAGAAGTTCACAATATGTCACTATAAATGAATGCTTAACAGATAATGAAACAATAAATCCATTTGGTTGGAAATAAACATGAAATCATGGAAAATAAATCCACAAGACATGCAGACAGCAATTTTTATCCGCCATCTTGGATCTCAGTTACAGTATTTACTACACAATCATGAATATAACCTTACGCGACAGCTGAGATTTTTCATATTCGCCTAATATAAAAACTTTTAACAAATAGAAGCCTGGTGTCGTTGGTTTGTCATTAAAAAAATTGGTTTCAAATTATTATGAAGACAAAATTTGTCTTTGCATGGCCATGCAAGTATATTCTCAATGGACTATTTGAAAGACAGTTCTTACGCGTTGAGTGAAAGAGTTTTGGAGGTACGAAAAGAGTAACAATGTCTCTTTAATGAAAACACAATGTTATACAATGAAAAACAATTTATTTTATAGTATAAAGTTATCATAAATAAATATTCAATAATAGACCGAAACCTTTTACATTAATTAGAAAAGTAATGACAATTTTGAAATTTTTTCTCTTTTCTAATTCTCAATTCCGATGAACTTAGATACACTTCACATAAAGAAATTAGCACCTGCAGAATACTCTTACTGGGTAACAATTATCAAATTACTGTAAATTGCAAACGGCTTCCGGCTCCACTTTGCAGTTAAACAAGTCTGCATCTTTTCCGCAAATTTGTTAAATCGCTGAAATACTGATAGGTCTTAGTGAGGCATCATCGGTGCTGATGGTCATAACTTCTGTAATTTGAAATGTGGAAGGGCATAGAAGGCATGATAAAAAGATATTGGTTTTTCCGTCAACTACGCTCTACCCATTTAAGAACACTTTAAGAGTAATTTCATGGTTTTCGTATAGTCTACCCGAATGCATAAGTTCATAACCTGTCACCGTGAATAAAATGTTAGACCTAAGTCCTATTTTAGTTAATTTGCGGCTTTTATAAACCAATGATGATAAAAACCACCGATATATTTCAACACGGATAGATTTGTCAACGAAAATTTGGAATCTTTCACTTGTCACCTCTGTGTTTATTCTGTGTAAAATGTAACCTAAATGAATCAAATTTTCATTTGTCATTATCCAGCAATTGGTCATATTAAGTATTCAAGGCTAAGGGGAGGCAACCACGTTTCTAATACAAAAATTTATAATCCGAAATTCTGATTGAAAAAAACTGGTTAAGCCGACGGAATAGATTGGCTCTACGGCGATACTGGGTATCAAAACAGTGTGAAAACAAGATAGTTGAATAACAACAGGGACAGGATAAAATAATTTTGTTGCGCTAATCAAATAACCATTGACATCAAGAGAAAATTGGGTAGGATGTCGTATATAGTGATGACGTTTCTTTCATTTATTGGGACCGTTATAGCTTCTGTTTGCACCATACAGTTTTTTTTTTTGTCTTTAGTACGTACGTGTAATTAAAGAAATACTTTACCTGGTAAGACGTCACTATCACAAAAGCTACTAAAATGTAATAGTTACGATAGTGGTGTCATAAAACGCCTAGTAGAATCTTAGTGGAATGGCAAGATACAGACAGGTTTTGTAGCTGGCTTAATAAATCAATGTGCTATTCGGTTACAAACTAAATAATTTATGTATAATATGCAGAACTTACTTGAATATAATTAGCTATCTATTCATTAAAGGAACTTTTCAAGAAGATGCACTGGTCAAGATCCCGGGTCTAAGATCATAGTTTTATATTGCCGAAATATATTAACATGCATGTCGCATTGTTATTTTATTGATGTCATATTGTGTATGTATTTTATAGTGAATAAACCTAATTTCAATTCCAATTAAATTTTCGACTAATTGTGACGACTTTGGGGGCCTAAGTTGGATAGTTAATTGATAGTGGAAAAGTTGAAGTTAAAATAGGTTACCCCCCTTTGGCCATTAAGTCATAGAGTTATAATATGGTTAAAGTAGATATTTTCTATTCATTCGCAATTTCACCTCTGCAAACTTGAGACAAACACATTAATTGTGTCAGACTGCTTTAATTCAACTCAAATTGGATTAAAAAGTCCATTAATTCCTGGAATGTTTTACCAGATTTGAAATTAATTTTTGTGTGGTCTATGAAAATTCCAACTAAATAATACAGGGTTTTGGACTATAAAATTTCTCACGTAAGTTACCGAGTACAACCGAAATCATTCGTGGGTAAACTTCGGAAATCTCCGTCACTTTCCGTCAATAACGGGCACCTGCCGACGCTAACGGATATCCCACAATTCAATTGTCAATGTTCTGTTACTTTACAAAATGGCAGGCAAGTTTAAAGTTGGAGATCTAGTTTGGTAAGGTTTTTGTTTACTATTCGATCATATAAAGTAATCATCGATTTATGCAATTGGAAATGCTTCTGTGACATATTTTCTATATATTTTTCAGGGCGAAGATGAAGGGCTTTCCTCATTGGCCTGGAAAGGTAAGATTTAAACTCGCCGGTCGACTTTCAAAAATTATCCGCATTGTGTGAGAATTTTGATTCAGCAATGAATGGTAATGTAGACCTGAGTTTAGTGTGTCCGTTGATAGATCATTAATATGTGTGTTCGCGATCTTATAAATGATAAGTTTTGTGTTGCAAATTCTGCTTAGGATCGTTATATGGGTGGTGCAAATTTGAAAAGACATGTACATAGCAGAGTTATCTCCCCTTATGGAAATGAAATCTTTCAACAAACAGATTGTTCATGATATTGAACTTGGTAAAATAAAAGGGAAATTAACTCTTAAGCTGGAAACAATCTTCTATTTTGCACATATTATACTGATGAAAGGTGAATTAGTTGTGTTAGTGAAGTTCTTACTGGAAGGATCAGACTACTGTTGCACTGTCCACTGTCATATCATTAAAAATAACATTCAAACGAAATTTCGAAAATGTATTTCATCAAGGCTATGTCGAAGGTTTGAAGGAAATGCAGTCTTGTCAGATTTACCACATTAGTTTTTCGGAACTTGTTTTCTTGGAAAGTGTTTTCTCTGTGAAAATTTGTTTTAAAGACTGAAAAAAACATTCAAAATCAATAGTTCATTATTTTACATTACAATTTTCGTTTACTTTTGTTTGCAGATCATTGAGGCTAAACCTGACATCAAAAGGCCATCAAATAAAAAACCTCACCAATTTGTTTTCTTTTTTGGATCTGAAAATTAGTAAGTATTTGGTTTGATATAAAGAATGGTAAGTTCTATCCATCTCTTTCCAAGAATATGGACTAGAATATTGATTTAAACAGAATCTCATTTGAGTGATGTGAGGCCTTGGTTAAAACCAGAATGAAATACAAACAATAATCACAGTAATTTATTATATTAGATTCACCTGTACATGAATTTAATGTTGTGCCATATTTATTTCAGTGCATGGATAGCTGAGGAAGGTGTATTGAAATATGGTGAGAATAGAGATAAAGGAAATCCTTCCAGCCGAGTACCAAAAGGATTTAAAGAAGCAGTAGAGGCTGCTGATGATCTGTACAAATCCATGCCTGTTGAGGTAAGTAGAGATAAGGGTAGCATCTTGAAAATTATGGTACGTTCTATTTGTCACATTGGTGTAAACATTTAAATAACATTATCAGTCAGTGTTTGAAAATAGAATTTTAAACATCCAAAATTCCATAATTTTTTATTTTGTAAACTGTAAGCTTATTTCAGATAATCTCAAATTTGTGTGTGACATTTTTTATATAAAATATTTCAATTCTTGCTAATTACAGACTGATATAAGCTTACACTCTCAAAATTTGAAATATACATGTAATTATTTATACAATCTTTTTAACTTCCCCTCTCACCAGTCCTGTCTATACCTTTAGATGGCAAATAATCTTCTACATTTTTTTGTTATATTGTTCACATATTATGTCCATACCATTATATTATATGATATGTATTGATTGTTATGTTATCTTTCATAGGGCAAAAATGTAAAGAGGCTTAGGGCCTAATCTTGATATTAAAGATTTCATTATTATTATTATTATTATAGTAATAGTCTTCACAGCTCACCGTCAAATTAGAAAAATCTGCATGATGTCTTTTTAAGGTTTATATTTAATCAATCAGAATACCAATAGTTTTGGTCATTATTTCAGGAACCAGAAGAAGATTTACCCAGTATTGATGAGGAATTGGCTCAAATATTCCCAACCAAGAAGAAGACATCTGCCAAAGACTATTCTCGTGAGCCCCTCTCTGGCAAAAAGGTAGCTAATGTTTTTTTTTTTACTTTTGATAGATTTTGCAGTTGTGACATACAATTTATACACTTCCATTTTACAATTGTCAAGATATATCACTTTCACTAACATTAAAAGGACAGGTGTGGCATTTTCATGGAGTAAATCATACCTTGGTCTCAGAAACATGAATCGTTCCACTAAACTAATCAAGTAATAACGTACACAGCTTACTGTCAAATCCATGTGTATCCATAATTATTTATGTTTGAAAGTTATTTTAATGAATCGTCATTTTGAGAGACTTTTTTATTTTGAATATCTGTTGATGACGTCATATGAACAGCTGCCAGAGAAGATGTCATGGTGTCAGAGACTATATCTACAAGACGTTCAACTTTCGTAAACCCCAAATTTCAGAGAGAAGATAAGCTTGTAAACGATAAATAAAAAGTTAAATTTCTTGTTTGAGGTCTATTTGAAGGAATTGTGCGATTTTTGTACAGTTTTAGTTTTTTAGTTCTGAAGACTATTTACATATATTCAAGGTCCAAATCAACCCCAGGAAATGCTGCATCTGTCTCTTTAACCAACATTAGGTTTTTAAACCAAACCTGGCCTTTGAACATAGTGAGATATAATCTGTAACCTGTACATATAATTTTACTGAATGCTGTGTCTATCGGGCTAAATTGATTTTCACATCATTGTTATGGTCGATTAGTCAGTTATATCTTGTACAATCAACAAAACTTCTCTGTTTTTTCAAACTTCGTATGTTTGTAAAGCTGTATGTTCAAAGAATTAAATTCAACAATTATTTAAATTATACTGTTTTATTGCAGAAGAAATTAAATAAGGTATAATATTTGTGTTAGTGTATGGTATAATATTTGTGTTAATGTATGGTAATAGCTAGATGGGTTTGTTGTATATAGCAATATAGTCATAATACATGTAGTAATTGTTTTCCATTATCAGAGTTTGATTTAGGATGTACACTTTAATACTTATTTAGAAAATTTTCTTTTCATGAAGTCCAATTCATTAGACGTTCCTCATCCAAAGTTTCTTCAATCTCTGGTATATATATCTGTCTAATGCACTTTGAAATAGTCAAGCAACCGAATTACCTACCATTCCCATTTCAACTGTCTGGTTTTCATATCAAATTAAAGTCGGTTAGCTTAAAATTTTCCATGCATAATTTATTTAATGTTTCTCAAGGCTAGATATTCTAAAGCCCTCATATCTAGATATAATGCTGCAGTATTGATATTTGTATTGAAATTGATGTTGTATTAAAATTTCGCGCAAAAAGCTGCAGTATCCATGGTTTTTTCTGAAACTTTGTAGTATTAATATTTGCCTCATATAGCATTGTTGATATTTGTCTCGTATTTGTTGCATATAAATCTAGCAATAGGATTAAATCAACATGTCAACTGCTTTTTCCATATCTCTCCTTTTAATCATCGCCATGAAATTTAACATTTTGTGTGAAAGTTAACTTCAATTATGATTTTCCTTTGTTTTCGTATATTATGTGGATGTGTTTATCATATATTGTCTGTATACTCTGTTGTCACTGTATAACTAATATTACCATACTAACTAATTTTCACCAAATGGATTTCAGTCTTTGTTTATGATTTATCAGAATTAATATGCTGAAATCACCTTTGATTTATATAGATATAGCAAATTTCTAATTCAAGGGACAGGTTTGCCATTTTTGGGGGTTGATTTTTGACTCAAATATGTGTAAATAGTCTTCAAAAATACCAGAAATGTATGAAAATCGCATTATACCTTCAAAAATACTTAACTAGGAATTTCACTTTTTATTTTTTATGTGTCTTTTCTGTATATAACAGAGTCTCAAGAAAATTCGAGTCATGTTTTTAATTTTCAAACATGAATAATTCTAGACACACAGGATTTGAAGGCTCAAATATAAACGATGACCTGTGAACACTATTTCTGTTTCTGAGACTAATATACGATTGGTCAAACAGATGGTGAACTTGTCCCTTTGAGATCTGAATTAGTGTGGTACTCTTAGGAAATACCTAGAGCTGTATTTTAATGAGATTTTTGAACACGCTACTCCATATAGTGAAAAGAAAAATGCATGTGCTGTTTGTTTACTTCTGCTTGCAATGTATTATAATGTCATAGCTTATTGTGATTCTATCTCTATTGCACCTATAGTCTATACTCACTAAGAAAGGTATCATAGATAGAAGACAACGTAGAAAAAGTGAACCCATTAAAATGATTTTTAAAACAAGGGTAAATAAACAGGTGAGATATTAAAAAGAATTGAAATTGGTTTTTGTTGCATCAATTCAGGCTAGGTTCTTGTTTCACAAAAAAAAAAAATGTATGTTTTAGGAAATACATTAAAAAAAACTGTAAAAATGTTTTTGTCAAAAATTAGTGATTGCAAAAATGTTTCTGATTTTGTGAAATTTGCCCCTTGTTTTAATTTTGAAAAGTTTTTTTTAGATAGTTCATGTTTTTTTTTAATTAGATTATGATTAGAATTGTGTTCATTTTGATCACATGTTCATTTTGACAAAATTATGTTGACAGTTAAAAGTTAAAGAAATTAATTAGTAGTTGAAAAATGAACGTTTTAAATTGGGAAGAAAATAATGACATGAATTTGAATATATTTTGTAAATTTGAATATAAAGTAGAATACAAAATGAATAAGAGTATTATGTGAAATTGAAATATTCTCGTACGGTAGTGTTTCTGTAAAAATTGATATATTTGGACTGAAACATAGATTCACTGTGACAGGTTGGTTATTCTGGTTATCTTTAATGGTTGAAGAACTGTGGAAGCACAGAAGATTTGTACTTCATATTTGATATTTCTTCATTTTATTACAGCCAGCAGAATCAACTTCAAAACAGAATAAACCTAGGGTATGTTGCTTTCATTTTTTATTCTAGCTGTGGTTCAAATTAGCATTCGCCCAATTGAATTCTGTTAGGCAACCAAAATCCTAAAAAACGTTACCCATAATGGACGGTCTATAAGTAACATAGACATTGTTGCACATGCCTTTCTACTTTTGTTGGATTATCATGTGAGACTGGATGTCTGAATCTGACGTAATCTGTATCTTTGTTAATTAATGTAATTTTTGATTCAATCAATCATGAAAAATGACAATATTGATATTATCTAAACCCTTATGAAGATTTTGAAGGGTCACTTAACTTGTATGTTGATTGGTAGGTGCCTTACTTGGTATTCTAAATCTTAGCCACTGTTTTATCTTTTCTTACCAGAGCTAGATGTCAGATTGACATTCAGCTATTTACTGAGTCATTTAATTAAAGTTATCGATTAATTTGAATTGAAGTGAATTTTAACAGCATCTTCAAATTAGAACTGAATAGTCTGAGAATTGCTTTAAAAAATGTTAAGTTTAAATCAACATAATTTTCCTCCAAGAAACTTAACTGAAAAAATACCCAAATTTGGCTGTAAATTACTTTTTTATAAACAAATTGACATGTGCCACGTGATTTATTCAACACATAGTCATTCTCAGACTATCAGTATTATTACTAAGCAGAGATTAAATAATCTGTCAAATACCAACAAGTACAAAGAGTCTTTGTTGTATTTTATTCTCTTTCCTATGATACTCAATATATTATTACCAGTATATTATGCTTTGTAGAGTAAAGAAGGTGGAAGAAAAAGTATCAATAAAAGACCATATTCACCAACCTCAAGTGGTGGAAAATCACCAGCTCCACAGAAACGTCCTAAAATATCTAATTCTGTATCACCAACATTCTCTAAAACACCCATCTATTCACCTAAAGCTGATAATAAAATGGCACTATTACGACAAGAGCGAGGATTTCAAGATGCTTTTGATTTTCATGATGAAGAAGATGCTGTAAGATTTTATTATTTACCATTTGATACAATAAAGCAATATTGGTATGCGTTCCAGATTTCAGCCAAATTGGGCGGTGTGACCACCATTATTCAAATGACCATAGCTCAGTAACCGATTAGTCAAAATTGTTGAAATAAGAATTTGGAATATCAGCTTTTTCAGCCCAAATAAGTAAACCAAATTTCAGCAAAATCAAAGAGCGTACGGGTTACTTTTTTTTTGGATGATTTGACGCGGAATGATCCTGTGAATAAACAGATGATGATGCACATGTAGGGAGTAGCATTGGGTATTTTGTAAAGCATACAAAATTAAGGTAGTAAAGCTGCCAGAATTGAGACTTGCCTAAATAAGCTTGGAATACTGTTCATTCTGTGCTGGAAGTTATTTTAATGCTGTACAGAATATTTATTGTAATATTACTGCTGTAAAAAATGTACTGAATGTGATATTACTTCTATTCAGAATGTACTGAATGTTTTATTTCTGTACAGAATTTACTGAATGTTTTATTACTTCTGTACAGAATTTACTGAATGTTATATTACTGTTGTGCAAAATGTACTGGAAGTTATATTACTTCTGAACAGAATGTACTGAATGTGATATTATTGCTGTACTGGATGTAATATACATACGATGACAAGTGTGTCAAGTAACCCTGTTTCAGCAATTTCAAAGTTAATACTCGACCTCTAGCTAAGAAATCTCCATACAGAGAGCAAGACATAGTGGATGAGTTGTTAAATGTGATGTTATATTATTGCTGTACAAAGTGTTATGAATGTGATATTATTTCTGTACTAACTGTACTGAATGTGATATAACTTCTGTACAAGATGTACTGAATGTTATATTAGTGGTGTACAGAATGTAGTAGATGTTATATTAGTGGTGCACAAATTGTACTGAATGTGATATTACTTCTGTACTGAATGTGGTTTTAGTTCTTTACTTAATGTACTGAATGTGATATTACTGCTGTACTAAATGTACTGAATGTGATGTTACTTCTGTACTGAATGTACTGAATGTGATATTACTTCTGTTCTGAATGTGGTTTTAGTTCTTTACTAAATGTACTGATGTGATATTACTGCTGTACTAAATGTACTGAATGTGATATTACTTCTGTACTGAATGTGGTTTTAGTTCTTTACTAAATGTACTGAATGTGATATTACTGCTGTACTAAATGTACTGAATGTGATATTACTTCTGTACTGAATGTGGTTTTAGGTCTTTACTAAATGTACTGAATGTGATATTACTGCTGTATTGAATATACTACATGTGATATTACTTCTGTACTGAATGTGGTTTTAGATCTTTACTAAATGTACTGAATGTGATATTACTGCTGTACTAAATGTACTGAATGTGATATTACTTCTGTACTGAATGTGGTTTTAGGTCTTTACTAAATGTACTGAATGTGATATTACTGCTGTATTAGATATACTGAATGTGATATTACTTCTGTACTGAATGTGGTTTTAGGTCTTTACTAAATGTACTGAATGTGATATTACTGCTGTACTAAATGTACTGAATGTGATATTACCCTCTGTACTGAATGTGGTTTTAGTTTTTTACTAAATGTACTGAATGTGATATTACTGCTGTACTAAATATACTGAATGTGATATTACTACTGTACTAAATGTGATATTACTACTGTACTGAATGTGATATTACTTCTGTACAAAATGTAGCTGGATGTAACATTAATGTTGTACCGAATGTTCACTGCTATATATGATTTTAATGTTTGAATGTTAATGATAGATTTAATGTTTGATTTTGTAGGAAGTACCCAGCACTACAACCAATAGTGTAGGTGTATCATCCTCAACACAAATAGAAGAGAATTTGTTATTGAACAAAGGTGTATTTACCAGCAGTAAGGGTATTGTACCCACTCCATTACGTATTGGTTTCCTAGGACTAGGTATTATGGGACAGGGTATGGTGATGAATTTATTGAGATCAGGACATGAAGTTACAGTGTGGAACAGAACAGTACAGAAGGTTAGTAGGCATGTTTCATTTACTTGGGTCAGACTTTTTAAGGACATAAAGTCATGCTTGACTAACACGATTCAAAATTTCTTAAAAAGATCTCAGAAAAATATACATGTAATGGCATTTGACAAGTTAAAAAATGTAAGGGATTTTCAGTAGTTTTATTGGAATAAATCTATAATATTTTAAGAATAAAAACATTGTTTTAGACATCAATATAGCTCTCTTTCTATGAACATTTATACAATTAGTCATACATATATATATATAGTATATACACTTGAAGCTGAAATAAAGTAACACAATTTTACTGCATGGCACTCTTGCTATTATTGAACAGAAGGTATCAACAATTTACATGATGACTACCATATAATTCTGTAACATGACAAGTTTATATTGCTTGTACTTATTTGGATAAGACCCATTCTGACTCAACATAACAAATAAAAACATCTAATATGATGACATGAGCTCTCAATATCAGTACAGCAATCCAGTTAAAATATAACTGTTAACACATATAAGATTGCAATATCACAATAATCAAGGGGTCAATTCTTCTTTAGAAAATTCTGAAATAAATAATTCTGAATAGTATTGGATTTATTAATGAAATAAAACTAATATAACAAATATTGAATACATGTAAAATTTATACAAAAATTTATATGTTAAATACATATAGTTAAAAAAAAATTACTAAAAATTAGTGTCAGTTAGATTAATTTAAATTTATGGTGCAAAGAAATTAAATTTAAAATTGGTATAACATTCAATTGAAATTAGAATTGATGATTGAAACTGAGAATTTTGTATGCAATGTTAAGATATATATTACATTGATAACTATTCTATTCATATTCATTAGTTTTTCTGAAGAAGTATGAATTGTCCATGGAGGATGGAGGTTCATTTATACTTTTTTACACATCAATCTGTGAAATTACATGAATTAATGATGATTTGATAAAAATGACAAAATTTCACTGTAAATGATGAAAGAACTATGAGGATATGTATCCAATTCAATTCATTTCCAAATCATTATCGAAGATATTGCACAAAGTATTTTGATGATAACATTTTGAAATAGCACTAAAGAAAATTAAGTGCTGAAATGTGATAGTTTTAATTTATTTTGAGTAGTAACTTACATTCTGAATAAATGATGGTCAATGATGTAAGTCTCAGGGGGTAGTAGTCTAAACATTGGGGCAGGATGTGCTGGACAAACAGAAATTTGAAAAAAAGAAATGGTGCTGCATGACTTAGTCCATTTTCACTAACCCTAGAAGGTATGATGTAAAACTATTTTCATTTACTAGACTGTACAAAACATGTGACAAATCTATTATATCAATTGTATCCATTGAAATTAAAACAAAAGATAATGATTTTGAAAAAATTTGATACAGAGTAGTAAACACAACCTAGAAATATTAAACTTAAAATTTTAGAAGCAATTCCCAAAGTAAATAATATTCATAATAAACTGGATAAGTTTTTTGATCATTGGCTTAACACAGAGAGCGAAATAAACTTTAGTTATCATCTGTCATCTGAAGATTAAATAAAAATAACTTTCGTTTATATCAATTTGCTTTGAGTTTTATGGAACACAGTCTTGTTGGAATATCACATGATTATCGTCACGATTGTTTATATGACTGTTTCCACTGAAATATCACCGAGATCTAGTTCAATAGTAACAGGTGGCGGTCTCACATCATCTGAAGAATCACTATCCACATAAGTAAATGGTTTTTCTCTATCTGACTCTAGACTAGATGGTAAACCTAAATCACCTTCTGGTGTCTGACTTCCATTACTTTTTGAATCGTCTGTGTCATCAGAAGCAGTGGTATAATCAGACTCTGAACCAATCAGAGATAAGTCTTGAATATCTACTGGTGGAAATATCATTGATTCGGCACGTAGACATTCAGTATCCACAATACCTTTACAGTTATCCATATTCATAGTCTCCATCAGCTTCATCACATTCATTTGACCTAATTTACAAGTTTCTCGCAGACGGTCAAACTGCAGTGAACCAAAATCGCGTATTTTTAATAGCTGGTTATTATATCCAGTACGCAGCTGATCAATTTGATGTGAACTGTAGTCTTTTAACCGCCCAACTTGTGTGTTATAGTTATCCCTTATTCTATCTACTTGGTGGGAACATCCACGTTTTACACGTCCCATCTGCATAGAGTAGTTCCCACGAAGACGTTCAAGCTGAGAATGATAGTTATCACTTACTCGTGCCAGTTGTGAGCTGTACTGGTCTCGTATTTTTGTTAATTGATTATGTTTGTAAGCATCAAGGTCTTCCAGAAGTTTTCTGATAGCATCACGTCTACGCTGGTTGACAATACGAATTGTACTCCACCTTACAAGAGTATAAATCACTATCAATACAAAAAATGAGGCGGAACAACAAAATCCTACGATTAAACTCCAAATTTTTACGTCAAATAATACTCCAAAATCCAACCAAATATACATACCGTTGGAAACGTTATGATAAGCATTACGCACTTCACATTTATACTCTCCTGTATCACTACGCAACACATAATCAATATATAAAGAACTATCTGATAAAAGTAGTACCCGTTCTTTACGATAAATAAATTCTGAATGATATGAGGTACTATTTACCCATTCACGTGTTTCGTTGATATAGTCTGGATCAGGCAGGTGCTTTGTTGCGTCTGGATGAAAAGCATGATACGTCAGAACTTTGTTTCTTGGTGTAGTCCATATCACAATCATTGATGGGTCAAGGAGGACACCACAAGTCAGATAAGCATCTGATCCCAGTTTATGATAAAATGTGTTTATTTCGTTTATATTTAGGATAGGCTTGGCACAAGGAAAGGTGTCATTGGTCACTTTACTCAATGGAATGAGATCGCCATTATGTTCACAATTTATACTGTCATTTACATATATAGTTAGCCACTTGATATCACAGCTACATTTTAGGGCATTGTGGGAAAGGTCAATATAGGAGATGTTAGGGTTATCAAGGAATGTAAGGGCTGATAGATAGGATATATTGTTACTATGGAGATCAATTGTTTGTAGTCGAGGCAACACTGATAATAAGTGAGGATTGATAAAAGAGAGATGAGGATTTAGACTTAAATTGAGGCTAAGTAAGTTATCTAATCCTGCAAATATATTAAAACTGAGGTCAGATAAATAAGGCATCTGAGAAAGAGACATAGATGATAAATTTTGAAGCTGTGAGAAAACTGGAATGTTTATTGCAGATAAAGGGTTGGAATCCAAACGGAGCACTTTTAAACTGGATACATTGTTGAAGGTCCTTTCTGATAGGATGGTCAAAAGGTTGTGTGATAGATTAAGTGTATGTAAGGCATTTAGTCCACTAAACATAAAGTCACTGGTAGATTGAAAACTATTATACGACAAGTCAAGTTTTTCCAGTTCTCTTAACAATTGAAAAGTCTTCATTGATATGTATTTTATAGAATTATGGGATAGATTTAGTATTTTTAATTTCATTAATCCAAGAAACATATTAGATTCTAGTTGATGTAATGAATTTCCACTTAGATCCAGAATTTCTAGTTTTCTCATTTCCAGAAAACTTTGATTTCTTATAGCACTAATATTATTCTGACTTAAATTTAGAAGTTGCAAAATATGTAATCCATTGAAAATGGTTTCATCTAATTCTGAAATGGAATTTCCCGCTAAATCCAAAGAAGTAAGGTTTGAGATATTGTGAAAAGTGTTTGGCTGGATAACTGAAATACTGTTATTCTTGATTACCAAGTCCTGTAGAAGAGACAGATTGTTGGAGAAGACATCACTGTCCAGTGTTTTTATCTCATTATGACTGAGGTCCAAACTTTTGATGGTGTCTAGGTTGTAGTCTTGCTTATCAAGACCTTTAAGCTTGTTGTAGCTCAGATCAAGGCGGACAACTCCTGATGGAATATTTTCTGGCAATTTCTTTAAGTTTTGTTTCGAGCAGACAACATTTTCAAACTCTAATTTTGATTGGTCAGGTGACATGCTGTTCAAAAATATACTGCTGAGGAGCTTGTTGCCTGGTAACCTGGTGCAGGAACATTCTGTTGGACAGGCTACAGTCACATGGAGGTACAGAAGCAATAAAATGATTTGACTGAATTTTATCCACCATTTTGACCATGACTCCATTTCTTCACTAATAACAAATCAAATCTTGAAGCATGCCACTACAAATGATTCTCTGCTAGGACTTCATTCTATTTCCCTGAAAAGATAAAAGATGGTCAAAATTTTAATCAAAAAGTTAGTCAGTGGATTTGTTAGTTGTTGCTAAAAGTCTTATGTCCATGATTATGCAAAACAAAAGATTATGATTTTATTATGGAAATCATAATTAAAATGGAACTGTCTCAATATCAAGACCTTTTGCAGTATTCTTACAGCAGTTATTGCTCATTCTTTATTGGTGAAAAAGTTCTGAATATGTTTTCATATGGATAGGACAAGCCAACTGAATGTTTGCAGAAGTAGATATTGAGCAACATAGTGTTCTGTATATAGTAAGCTAAGGTTGTTTCATCTGTAAATATAATGATATATTGCCAAAATAACACTTTCCTATTATCATTGTAATTGGCTGGGGACCGTTTCCTATTCTCGATAGCTGATTATGTCTACAGAATCATCGGTAATATTTATACATCAGTCTTGGAACTGTTTGAAAAATTGATCCGTCTGGACTTAAATTCTATTTTATAACTAATTTGTTCCAAATAACATGATGAAACAAAAATCGTAGCCTTTTTAAAAACTCCTCAGCCCCTGTCACCATTCCTCCTGAATTATTCAAAACCACTAAACTTTCATATCCTAATGTAAGCAAAGCCCTTACCATTTGTAACTTACATTGCTACTCACACCCCTCACCTATATCACTGTGTATTCATGTTTTCATGTGAGGTAGAAATATCAATATCTCTGACTGTTAATGGAGACTAGAATCAATATATCTAGTAATATTCTATGATTTATTGTTTATCATGTATACACAGAAAATATATTTGACATCATTATTACTCTTATTTATAGACAATGTATAAAATAACTTGGTATTTAAAATCATAGTTTATCTCAAAAGACAAAAGATCACATATTCACTGTAATACAAACATGTTTCAAATATAAAATTTAGCATGAAAATAAATCAAATTTACTTGACACAGTATTGAATAGTCTTGAACCCAAATTCTTACAATTTAAAAACTTCTAAATTTATATGATGAAAAAGTGCACTCTTATTTTTGATTAATTAGTTTCATCAAAATTGTCTCAAAGTGATTTTACACAAAAAATAATACATGTACATCCATTCGAATACAGTCAAACAACAGTCACTAAAGCATCATTCCAAATATGTGAATACAAACCCCTCAATCCTTTCCAAGTTCTGTACATGTAATTTATAACCTAATAAAGTTGAAACCATTAGAATAGCACTTTTATGCGACTAATGACGTCAATTCAGTGAAATATCAATATTTAAGACTTTTCATATCAAAACTTTGTGAATATCAATAGTTAGTCTCAACATAAGATAAAACACTAGTGCTTTCACCAGCTTTAATTCAGTCAAATATACTTTATTATCATCATCAATATTTGAAACGCTAAATTTATTGTTCTAATTCTAATCTTTCTAAATCAATAAAATATCTGACATGAAAATACTGCTTGTTTTGCAAGTGCAGCTGGTCTATTTGTTTTGTATCTTTAATTCTGTTCTGAATAAGATTTTCAAATCTTATTCCTTTTTCTTCTAATCTTATTTTAAGCTAAATTCAATATAACAATTTTGAATTATTTCTACAAAATACAGTATAATTATTTCTGTATTGTATTGTGTTGCTCTATGCAAGTAATAATAGGTTTTTGTAAGCCCCTTGTAATGTTATTAAATTTTCTTCACTATTTTATTTTTAGCTTTAATAGATAGATTTATTTGAGAGGCAAATGTATATTATAAAATTGAACATAAATACAAATAATTTGTTTTTTGCAATAAGTCATTAAGTTGATTCTAACTATGTTACTTATAAACTTTTTCACTTCATAGACCTTAAGTGATGACATTTGATTGGTTTTATTCCATAAGACTGGCCTTTAAATAAAAATGATGAATCAATTATAGTGTAGAGTTCTTCAAGAATTTCTGAATATCTTAGAACAGTAATTGATTTCTGCAGCAGAATAGAAGTAAAGGAATTGATTTTTATGTGGACAATTTCATTTTGTTTATAGCCTGTTATTTTAATAGAATTCTTGTAAGGATAGAAATGAGATGTTGTCTCTGGTTTCTTTACAGAAGTCTGAAAATATTTAATGGCTGAAGCCTACCAGATTATTGTTAAGGTGTCTTTGATTTAAAATTTGAAAAATAATGAAACCAGATTGTTGTATAATCTGATGATGGAAAAATGCTGCAGGGTTGATAAAAAGCCATCCTTTGAATGTCAGGCTTGATTTAAAGTAAAATTGAATGTGTCAAGTCTAGAGAAATTGTTCTTTTTAAGACATGGAAAAATGACATCACCATATTGGTTAAACTACTGATGAATTGGAATAATTTGGCTGTCATACTCTCTTGATATTGTGGATATGTTTTTCAAAATACTCAAAAGTTTTACAAATTTCAAAATCATGCCACAATGTCAGAAATTTCAGCTCTGGTTGATTTCATCATGATTGATATAGAAAGAGGGTGTGATTATGCAACTTTCACCTCTTCACGATTAAATCTATGATAAACCATGCTATCTCAAGATAAACAAAACTTAGTTCATGACTGAGGATGAATTTATGATCAACTGATACTAGGTAGATAAAATAAATATCATTTAATGTAAATGTAAATAAATAAAAAAAATGTGAAGTAAGGCAATATAGTGTAATGTATTTCTGTAAATTAACAGAATTCTTCAATTGAGAAAGGAGTAAATACCTGTCCTGTCATAATTACAGGAGGAAGCTGGTATATATATAATAAACATACATAGTACAAATGAATCAATCCTAAAAATTGACCCAATTCCTCAAAATTTGAAGTATGACTAAATAACAAACAAGATAAAGTCTGTCTTGCATTGAAATTTGGTTCCAGGACTCATCTTGAAGGCAATAGGTTTTACCTAGATTTAATAAGTCTTGACAATAACATCAGTCTATCAAATTCTGCTATTATGAAATACGTCATTTAAATGTTAATTGTATTCAATAATCTGTTGATACACCAGCTGTTACTCTATCATAAAATAATAACAATTACCTTTATACTTTGTTATTTAGATTATAGTCTTTGTTCAATCTGATAGTATTTGTATTACAGAATCTCCTCAAAATATATTTTGTGCCTTCTCTATGTGTACCACTACCACTTGTCATAAAAACCTGTCCACTAATAACTCGTTATCACACACATTTTCAATATATATCAATCTACAAAGTACATCTGTTGTGACATATCAGCTATTATCAGGTGATACCTCAAAACTTTCACCTTATTGATAAAACAATACAACCAAGTGGATAACAGATAAGATAACATACTTTTAAGTTAAGAAAAAAATTCTAGATTAATATACTGTATTTTGAAATTTCTAGATTAATTAGTCTATTAGTATCCAGTATTAAACCTGAGATTCAACCTTAAAATTGTCCATATGAGTAAGAAACTAAAATAAGGGTGAGCACATTGACACTGCTTCCTGACATGGTACCCTTGTATGGAGAGGCAAAATGTTAGTTCTGATAGTGGTGATGCAGCACTCTTTGATTGACCAATGCTGAGCTGTTCCTAATTCAAATGATATGTTGGGTTAAAATGGGAAAATGATGTAGAAATGTTCACCTGAAGGTATATGATAAATATATCTAGTAGTTCTATTAGCCTAGTTATATTGTTTATACTTTATACTATCATTTTACCTACCAATATTTACATTATCAGACTTACTCTCTTCTCTATCTCTAAAGGTTATCTTACTTTTCTGGACCAGACTCAAGATTCCAGCTGATATCATGGCTATTTGGCTTCACTATCATTCACACTTGTCAAAATGTCAATAAAGCACTGAACTCATTTACTTCTGAATTGACACCATTTTTCGAAAACATTGAAAACAGGCGGTCTTTGGACTTATTTATGTAATTTACCTTGTTCAGTATCTATCCTCATTATCTCAAAAGTAGGGTGTAAATCTCTATGTCATTTATTTCCCTTGTAGTTAAAAAAAATTGCAGCTCAATTTACTGTGTGAAATGATTAAGAAATATTACCTTACCACTCTTAGAAGAAATTGAAATGAAAACAATGAATTTCTGCTGTGTTCTGTTAAGATAAAGTTACAACAATGAATTTCACTTTGAGATCACTAGTAAAGGTCAAGTGACTTCTTAACATGTATATTTTATGTACTAATGTCAGTCTTGATGTTCTACTTACCTATAAACAATGTATTCATTTATTCATTCATTCATCCTTTGATGTTCAGTTAACCTGTCATTCATTCTGACATTAATGACACTAATAAATAATGTGTCTATTGCTTCCTCAAAAAAAATATTTAAATATAGAAAAAAATACTTTTCTGTCTTCCTTATTAATGGGGAAAAATATGATTATTTTAAGAGTGTGCATATATAAAAAGCTCTCAGAATAGCATGAGACTTAATTTTAAGAGGAGAGTTGGTACTTATTGGAGGTCTAGATTTTCATTCCTGACGTTAAACATGAAATAAGCATCAGTTCTCTTTCTTTCTCTAGTCCCAGTGTGATACACATCTTATTGTATAAAACTTACATCAACATACGTTTAAACAGTATTTTTATTTCTATTATACATATAATTTTTACAGAGAATAAATAGGGTTTCAGAAACAAGCCAAGGCTTATGTTAATCTGTCAACATCAACATACTTATATCTACCTTTATTTATATGATAAGGTTATTGTATAATATCAAGTCACCTTTCACTTAACCTTGAAAGTTTGTGTACTCCCTGTAGGTAGACTAGTAGGGTCACCTAGACACGTTATGCAAACATGGTTAAGACATTCTTTTTTGGAGCTTTCTCAGAATTTATTTAAAATTAGGCCTTTGCATATTTGTTAAGTTATCAGTCTTCATTCGATAACCAATGTCCTTAAAAGTCATTCACCATCAGACACTGAAAACTCATAGTTGACTTTATGTGCATTTCATTTCATTTTTTCAATTTCTGAACTCTTTTGACATTCCAGCTTTTATGCCATCATTTCCTTATTCATTCATTTTTTGTCCACCTAGATTTAATCAATAGTTTCCTGTATCAGTTATTATTATTTATTTACATATGTCAAATTCATTGATAGAAATTTAAGTAATTTTGAAGGTGTGTTTGACTTTTTTTGTCTGAAAAAATCTTGTGATCATTTTCTTTCTGATAATTTTGGTAATAAATATATATATTGACTTGATATAGATAGTAGATATGACTCCTTTAACTATAATTTTGATCTGTATGTTCTATTTCTCCACAAATGAATATCAAAACAAGTGTATTTTACATAGGTTCCACTCTAGTTGTCACTCTATTTAATGACCTGAAACTTTGTAAAATATAAAATGTGAAAAGGAGAGAAATTGGTCAAAATTTGTAGGGAACAAAACTATTTGAATAAAATAATTTTAAAATAAAGCAGTATATATATAATATATAAAGTAAGCCTCCCATAAAAGCAAAATTTTAATGGTTGGATTCTTGTCACATTCATGCTATAAACTTTACTGATGGAAATTTCCATTTAAAATTGCTAGATACATAAACTTGCAGAGAGACTGGGTAGCTAGAGAGTTATAAGGAGAGCTAAAAGAACTAAATTAAGCAAGTTTCAACAATCATTATCAGAACAACCCATTCAAACACCAAACTAACAGAATTTTTTTTAAAAAAAGACAGAATAACGAGTTAAATTTAGATACAGACATCATAAAAATAATGTTAAGTTTGAAAAGAATCATGTTTTGTCATAAATGGTTTATATGTCTGATGTCATTGAGATCAAAATAAACATTTACTCACATTTATCTTCTATTTTTACATAACTTTACAATATCTTCAATATCAGTGAGAATTTATTTCTCAAATTTATCAAAAGAATTAGATATTGTCAGACATAAATTAGGGAAGAAATAAAAATGAATATATATATATGTATATTTAATGTGTAGAGTAGAACTTTTCCTGTAAAATCATGAACAAAATTCTATTTTTTTCAATGAGTAAAAAGGATAGGAAAGTGAATGTGACTCCATTTTATTTCTGCTATTGTCATTGAACCAATCAAATTTCTGACCTTTTCATGATATTATAATTTTTAAACAAAATGTATGTCCAAGTCACTTTTTTCTGGTGGATTTAGAACCCAACACATCAGGTAATTCAATAGAAAATGAGGCTTTGTTTGTTTTTATGCAGGAAATATATAAATGCAGATTTTTATGCAAATTTCTTATTTACTTAATGACATCATTAGTATAATCACATTTGTTTTTAATGAAATATGTGATTTGAATAATGATAAAAGGTTTTTATAGAACACTTCTATTTACCTATGATACATAATAATGTACACATGTATTAAAAAATACAGAGATGTTTTATTGCAATATCAGTTACATTAACTGTATTTATAATTATCCTTTCAAACACAATATTTTAAACCTATCCTATTAAAATTTTAAATACAGTATTCTATGTTTGTATAACATGAAAACATGTACACATGAATAGTATTGGATGAAATTATTTAAGCTTGATATCCAAACTCATGTTTTAAAAGATATTTGGATTTGGTTCGCTGGTAGCCTCAATGATGTCAGCAAATATAATGATTAGATGTGACTTCTTTGTACATTTATTAAATCTTGTGGACCAAATTAAAAAAAAAATTTTGTTGACTTTCCTTAAGCTGTAAAGAACGATCCTAGCTGTGGAAGTAGAATTAATCGTAATGCTGCCTTCAAATGACAAATTAAGATTGTATTTACCTTGACAAAGAAAATCTTGAACTTGTATTCAGATAACAAAAGTAAAGTAATAGTAAACTGAGGTTGTCTTACATACAGTTTTTAAAAAAAATACCTTTTTATCACTGATTGATAACTTGACTTAAGAGCTCCAGCCACAAATATTATTTGTTTACTTTGAACTATGTCTTATACTTGAACTATATATGTTCAAATAACCCAAAGATTAAACAATTGATAACAATCAACTTCAGTAGGGATGTAGGCTGAAAATAGGTCAGTTACCTGAAGATCGCATAGCTGAGTAACACCTTTCTTAGGTTCTGATTTAATATTTCTATATTTAGAAGAAAATGTCAATACAGAGAAATTAGGTTAGCAATCTATATTTCTATTTCAAATTGACTAATTTGACTGATAATTTGAGGTAGTACTTGTATTAGAAAAATAGAGTTACCTAATTTGAATAATGTCCTCTAGGTTACCTTAGTGAAATAAAAAACAATTATCATCTGACCACTTCTCTACCTACAAACTGTCAACTTGACAGCTTATATAAAACAATAAACTTGTAAGTAACTAAATTATCATCTGTTAGATAAGATAGGATGAACAATGGTATACATTCATTTGAGCATAAACTTATAAACTGAACAGCTAAAGAAACATATTTTAACTTTTGCCTTTCTGAAAAACACTCGAGCTTCTAAATGGCTGTTCAACACTAAAAAACTAGAGTAGAAACAAAGTCATTATTGTCACAATGTACAATGGTCCATGTGATTGTAAAAAATTAAACTTAAACTTAATATATATTAAAAACTGATCAGTTATAACCTTTCAATAAAAAGAGCTCTATATTTACCTGTGAAATCAGCAAAATAAGTGAAAATAGAGGTGAAACTTTATTTTCACACCATAAAAACTATTGAAGTTATGACTTACATAAAACAAAAAGCTTGGAGGTAGAATGATGATAAGATATGATGATAGAAATAGATACTAAATGTGACTAACACAATGAAAAATATATATCACACTGTATCTCCTACTTTCTTAAATGTAGGCCAACCTGTCAAACAAATGATCATCTTTATATATAGAAACCAAAATTATGAATTTGTTAGTAAGTTTTACAATTTAAACAAGATAATTCTCTGATTCTGTGATATAGTTATATCCTTTTGAGCCATAATGAACCACAATTATCACTAAAAACTTAGTTTGAACTCAAATTTATTATCATAAAGTACTGACTGACTGCATGCTACAGCCTTCCTACTTAAAGTTCATCTTAATTAGTAGTTATTATCATGATTAGTACCATCTATTGATTGATCAGGTGTTTTTTTCTCAGTTTTTACTCCTTGGCTTATTAAAGGTAATGATTATTGATTCAAGGAGTGTATGATTCAGGTGTAAATTAATTATTCTTCAAATGTCTTCTGAGCGTTGTCAAATTAGGATGACCAAGGTGGTGCTAGTTATTGGTCAAACTTCTTTCAAGCAATCTTTACACCAGGCAGATTAGTAGGATAAGTTAAGATATCTAATTTAAAGAAGCATGTATATATATAAATATTCTAGAAGTAAAGAAGGCCTCATTCACTTGTCTGCTTATAAGTATTTTGATATTCTCATCGATAAGAACTGAAACATGTTCAATAATAAATGATAATAATAGCCATGGGGACTGACTGTGATCAGTAATACAAGTCACAACAATAGCTTCATTTAACTAGAGTGTACTACTAGCTGGAACGTAAAATAGCTACTAATATTTGTAATCACGCTAAATAATTAATCTATAATTGGTCTTTATAAACCCCTCATTTCATTGGTCAATTACAAAATTTAATCCAGGATCAAATTACCGTGTATCGTGCCTTAAAGCATAATCATTCCAAAGACACATCAGACACGTATTTTTTATATTCATCTTACTGAAACTACCACATACACATGGTGGTATTGATACAAATTTTATTTTAATATATTTTAAATTTGCACTGCTCTAGATTTCCATTATGTATGTACTATTTTAAAGACTTTCTGATATCATTATTAGACATTCTTTACTGCTGTTTAGTATAAAAGATCTGATTTACTGAGCTTATTATTAGCTGCAGAACTTATATTTATTATCTGTGATCCTATCTTATTGATCAGAATTATGGTTATCAATGCCAATACCAATTGACGAACTTACATTTAACAAAATATCAACTTAAAGTCGCAATATAATCTCTTAATTATTGCTCAACTTGTCACGATAAATTGATGACTGTTGGGAATTCAGCGACGTAGAGGGATGGCCTTGAGGATACTTAGCTATTTAAAGTAACATAACAAAACCATCCATTAGGCATCAACAAAAGCACCAATTTGGCAATAATTGTGTTGTCAAGATGAATTTTGTCAAGGAATAGTCCTTATTTCTGAATATAACTTGTAACTGTAACTTTATATGATGTATGACTTGTGTGATGAGTTTGTGAAAAGAGCAAGCACATTCTGTTAAATCCAATTTTGTTTCATAGTTAAGTATGGGTTGGAGACACCAGCCATTTCTTGTATTGACTGAATCAGGTCAATTGTGATTGATTAGCTTCCATTTAATACAACTTATGTAGCAGACGCCATAAAATGTCTAATATAGTTCTGTTTAAAATGCAAACCTACTAAATTTTAATATCAAATTTTGAGTATGTTGAGTATATCACATACAGTTCTTGTCACATGATGAAAGCACAGTTAGGTTTGTCAGTAAGTCTGTTACACAATTTTCTATTTTTTTTCCTCCATGTTTTTTTATCTGAAAAGGATTTTAATAAAGCAAATTATATGGCCCTACATCTTTCAATTCAAGTTCTTTCTAACAATGATAATAGTGAAATGGAAGATGGTTTTATAGAAGGAATAAAACTTTTAGCACATTCTTGACAATTATTAGAAAACCTGTCACGAAATAATAAAATCAATCTGTTTATTTTGACAAGGAAACTAACATGATTTTTCGTCTGGAAATATCCAATTATCAAGCGGAGACAGAAAATTATACATGGTAAAATAGATGTAAATGGTATGTTTTCATACCAAGGTGATTGACAAATTCTAGGCTACCATAATTAAGCATTCTCACTCCTGTTTAAAGACCATTTCAGCACCTTTGTTTTTACGCAAAGGAAAATAAAGCTAGGCCATGCAACTAGAAAGTGGCAAATTAAATTTGTATAGGGGAAAAAGTTGGGTTTCTTTTTCGTTAAGTTTGATCCTAACCCTATAATTTATCATTGGTAATAGACCATGGTAAAAGCATCATTTTTAATTTGTAACATTTGATTGTTAGTTTATTGAAAACTTTATAAACATTAAAAAGAATAACCCAGATTACTACTACTACTACTTTGATATTTTGCAGTCATACTTTTTTTATATAAACTATAGGAAATAGATCTATTACCAGAAAATATAAAAAGCTTTTGTTATTGGTTAATAAAATAGTTTGTTAATTATTGATAATATGTTGCCATGGTAAAAAGGAAGCAATAGTCTTTATTATCAATGATTGGCTTTTTAAAAAAAAACACTCAGGCTACAACTGTAACAAGTTTTGAAATTATAAACTTTTCAATAGATTTTCTATAAAAGAAATAGAGTTCGCATTAAAATTGATAGAATAGAGCCAGAGACAATGAATTTTCATTGATCATCAATAGCAAAACCACATCTTTAACAATTTGTACATACCTTAACATATGTAACCTTGATAATACTTACTAGTCACTTTTGGAAATTGGAAGAACATTGGCCATTTTCAAACTGTAGCTCCAGAGAAGGTACTAGTTGTATAAACAACATATTATTTCCTTGCTGGATGTCAAGATTAGAGACATTGAGTCAAAGTATGTTAAAAGGGTTTGAATAACATTGATTGAATTGGAATGTCATTCTCCAATATAAACCTCTTTAAACACAATCTTAAGTTTATCATATTGATTAGATCTTGAAATTTTCTCAACTTTTCTTTTTCTTGACGTGATATCCTGGAATATTTTTTTTTTTCATTTCAAAATAACCTTTCTTTTTGCTGGTGATGTTACAAGATCTTTATAGAATATCTCCATTTACAATCAGATAGACTCATTTTACAAAATCTGCTTTCAGAATTTACAAATTAGATATACCACTTATCTGAATTGATATCTGATGTCCTCAATTCAAAACTAACGAAAAATGAAAAAGCGATGAATGGAGTTTTACGTCCTACTTTTCTGCAACGTGTGGACAGGCAACGCCATGCAGGGTGGAATGAGGTACAGCGACATTATCCTGCTCTTTTTTGATTTTCAACTGTTCAGGGTCTTGATATCAAATATATATCATTGTGTTGTCTACTCAGATCAATGATGTAAATATTTAGTTGAATGGTTTGAAAATTGATTTTCATGTCATAATAACCTTGTTTTCATGGACAGACAATGGATCAATCTTATGACTTAGCTTTAAAAATGACTTGAGTTTTTCCAAGATAACTAAGATTGTCTGAAATATAACTGGCTGTTCTCATTAAAAAGTAATTATGAAAATTGAAAGTTGAATAATTAATAGTGATCTTTTTATTACTATAGAAACAGAATGATTGTTTATATAATATTATTGTAAATATCAATATTCCTGTTATTGTTATAAAACTAGGTTAGTTAGTAGGACATTAGCAAATAATGTACAGAACAGTAGGATATAGAGCAGTATCCATTAACTCAGCAGGCTACAGAATAGTACTATTGCATTTCAATTAAGAATTGTTGTTAGAAACTGTTGCTGCTTTATGTTGTAAATTTATGGAAATGCCCTCAGATTTCAAACATTACTTTAATGTAATGAGGGATTCTCAGATTCAAGGGATGAATAACAAGTCAATTGCCAAAGTGGGTCTTCATGTGAGGTTGAAGACTGTACGTAGCTTGTTTTCAGCAACTTGCTGACCTGACCGGCATGCTGCTTTCAAGGTTAAGGAGGGGTGTTCATTTCCTTCTCCACCTATCCACACTGGAATTGCCTGTTTCGATTATGGGGGGTGTGTCATGTACAAACAGGTCAACGACCTACTGTACAGTATTGCCTTGTGAAGTAAAAGGAAAACCAAATAGGATAGTTAGTAAAACCTATTTCTTTACAGTTCTATGTATGGATTCATCCAATTGTTCCAATTTCATACAAAATATAACATCAGCAGTTTCAAATCAGATTATCAATAGACATATTGGTTAATTAGTTCGTCTTTCCAGAAAAAGAATTTCATCATTCCAATGTTTGGTTGTTGTTATTTCACAATCTTCATCTATTTTATGTTTAAAATAACCTCATTACAGTTAGTTAGACATCTCATTAGTTATATTGTCAGTCAAGTCATGCAATGTGACTTGAAAGAGAAAGAAATATAAGGAGTTTTTCAGGTGAACATAAGACTGATGTACTACTTTAATAGCTTCTGGATTGCTAATACTGAAAGTATCCTCTTCCTGATACTCCCACAAAGTTTCCCTTCCATGATTGGAATTTAAATACAATATTGAGTCTTAATTGCTTATTACTACTTGTCAATGACTTAACCATCCCATTTCCCAATTGGAATTGGTTCATGTTAGATTTACTGATAGATTTACAGGTTTTAAATAAAATTCCTGAGGGAGATATTGCAATTGATATAGAGGTTTATCAATAAAGATCTGTGGACATGCTCCCCTGTATCATGTGAAAAACAGTAAGGCATAAAACTTATAAACAGATATCAAAAAAATATATTGATCTGCCATCTGTAGGCCACTTTCTTAAACTTTTGAAAAGAAGGAAGTATAGTTTTGATGGTGACAATGTACTGAAAACATACAGTTAGGGGATTTCTGCTTCGTTGACTGTCATGCAGCTTTGTGAATGACTTGGATGACTGACTGACATCTCTTTGGTTATTTCACAATCCAAAATGGAAAACAAAAATAAACTCAATTACGCAAATAGAGCATGCACTCTTAAGTGTTTGACTCTGCCAAAATGATATTAAAAAAAACACCATATTTGCAGTTATTGGTGATATAGCCTTGTTTTGAAGACTTATTACTTTATATGGCCTTGAGCTTATAGATCCTAAGAAATACAAGCAACACAGCCAGTGCCACACACAGTGCCAGTTCATTTGGTACCAAAATTCATAGTGAGTTATTAGTGATATTTAAAAATGAAACCGTCTTAGACCAATACCTATAATGACTCCGGGTATATAGAGACAGAATATTACCTCAAATCTGATGTGTTCAGTTAAACATAACTAACTCACAAGGCTTCAATAATTCGGTGGATTTCTAACAAATGAAAGTAGCCTGTAAGCTGTTTAAATCTATTTGTTTGCACCACATTAGATAGAGTTAAACCCAGTGAACATCAGACTTGTTAGCAAATAGTTAACTTGAATAACTTGACTTTCTACACATTGAAACAATATCTATATAACTTACCCTTCATTACATATCAACCAGTCAATATGAGTAATATTGCCCTGCGTAAAGGGAGTTATAAACCATGATATAACTCCAATATTGAACAGTTTGAAGGTGAACAGATATAAATACACGGAGATGTGAAAGAACTTATAAAGATATTGATTGTCTGACCCTTCTCTCCCGCTTGGCACGATCCATCTAGCTATTTAGCATCCGTACCATTGTTGATGTGGTAGAGTTGATTGTTCACAAGGGGGGTGGTAGGTTATACCATACGGTTTTAATAAGCTATGTAGACCAACAAGCCGGCTAGTTCAGTTTTCAGTTTTATGTTCACCCCATGAAGCTGTCTGTTAATTTGCTTAAGTCGAATACCAGTCTAACAATATTTCTGTTGGAAGTCATGTTTGGTTGGAGTGGTACATGCTAGACATAGAGTTTTGTGAAACAGATGGGAACTCTATCTGCAGTAATTATTGATGACCTGCTGTTAAATATCTAAATATCAAATGCATCATATACAATATACCAGAAAATAGCGCCTTTTTAGTATAGCACCCATAGAGGGATAATCCATGCATGCAAAATGTATATAATGTTCATTTACAATGCATTGAAAGGGATGTACAAATAATATGTATGACCTGGAAAAAAGAGAATCTGCAAGATGATCATTTTGCAATATTAAGTTTAGTAGCAATCTACTTATTATGCATAACAAAGCATCTGCATAAAGGTTGGATAGGAAACGTTATTGCATTATGATGATCTTTATATGCGTTACAAGAATTGGTAATAAATGATCTATTTGCATTTAGTACAAGTTATCAATACAAGATCAGTAGGAAATTTACCAGTAGAATGAGATAAGATAGGATCAGATCTGTCACAGTGATGACAGTAATTCTTTATTCAGCCAGGATTGATATTATTCAATTTATCACTCTACTACCATCAAATTTATTCTTATACTTATACAGTTAAATTCAATTCCAACAATAGTTGAAGGAATATGTTATATTAGAACTATAGGATTCCATTTAAAGATAGAAAAATTCTCTGAACCTATTTACAAGCTTAGTATCTTAGTAAAAAAAGCACAGCTTTGTCATTGATTGGAAATGTTATAGACAGAAATTTATAACAATTTCCTATATATTCCTTGATTATCTGTGACAACATTTTACTTGAAGGAACAAGCATGTCATGTTATAATGTCACATTCCTTTTTTAATTCTCTTATTTCCAATAGTATGAAATTTGTGTAGGTTTCAGTTGGTGTTTATTCTCCATTATTTGTCACTATAAATTGAAGGTTATTTCCAACCTTTCTGTAACCTGTTATAAAATAAACTGGACGTCATACAAGTTTGCCAATTTCTATCTGTAACGGCAGTGTCGTCAGTAGAAAGTGTCATGTGTCATCCTAATACCATTATTTACGTCACGTTCGTAAAGTTTGAAACATCACATGGTTTTTCTAAGAGATTGATACAAGCCTGGTGATTTGATTTAATCCAGAAAATGGAACTTTAAAGGAACCAGTTCACTTGATTTCAGGCCAAGGTTCTCCTAGTTTAGAAATAATATAAAAAAGGAATATAATACTGAAAATTCTATTATGTATATATAGGAAGGTAGAATTAGTATTTGGCATACAAACATTGTTTTGTTTTGCTTCATAACATTATTGAATGTTTAAAAGCAATTTAGATATAGTAAGTAAATGAAAATATTGGTTTTACATTGAAATATTTATTATGTTCTTTGGAGCGTATGAGAAGATTTTAGTCCCATTCTGTAAGAGATCTAAAGTTTTCACTTTGGAATAGCTTTTTTTCATCTTTCACTTTAACAACATATTATGAAAATAATTTCTGAAAATTGAGACGAGCAGAGAATAAGTATATAAATGGTTTTTGTGCTGGCGATCTACTTTCGGTTTGTTTATCTTTCAAGTCTCACAGGTTACTGATGTGTACAGGATTGAGTACTATTGACTTTATCAGTCACTGCTCAGCAGGATTACTCAGCAGATTGTTTGCTGACATCAAACAGGAATTATGTTCATTTTTGCCCTCTGCGTCCCCAATCCATCCTCAGTACTCTGTTGTTTAAATTTTGTTTGTATGGCGGGTTTAATGTTTTTGTTAAGCCCTAACACAATTCCTTTATGTTATTGTTATTATCCTTAATCTGTTTTATTAAAGTTGTTTCTGGCATTAACTAATTTATACAATTTTTTGTCATTTATTACATTTGTTTTAAGTAAATAAATGACATATATCCTCCAAGACTACCGTTTGTTTATTTGTCAAAGAGGGAGTGAGTTGGCACAAATGGAATGCTGTAAATCAAATTTTCCATGACATAAGTCACCAAAAGGTTGTCTTGTTTTTATTTTTTTCAAAAGCCTATTTCGAAAGACTTACATATTGGATAAAACATGTCTGAGGGTTTTAAAAACCTAATAGGATTTTATGAGATAAGAAATTTTATAATGAGATCTGAGAAAAACCTAGTTCCATACCTTCAAAATTGAAATAGAAAATCCAACTCTAAAAACAGTCTTGTCATATCTCTGTCCAATTCACCTGATTTTCCTGTCTGAGTGGCAAAGAGAACAATTTGACCTGTCTCTGATATTATTTGTACATCACTCAGAAATTATGGTGGTATTGAGCCATTGTCTGGAGAGACGATCAACTGCTAGAAAGTAAATTACTCTGTAATTATTAAGTTGGCTGGATAATAGAAGATAAATTGAACAGTGTTACGTTTAGTGTCTGAGTATCGTAAGGAGAAAACTGACGAACCTGGAATATTTATTCACAATCTATACTCTGGCTACAAAAGTGCATCACCATTGATAACCATACGGTTAACACTGAATTAGTTTTCCAAACGGAAAAGGCACTTTGACATCTTTGTCTGAACAAAATGATATTGGGATCATGGTACGGCTGCAAGAATCCTTGAAGTTACGATTCGAAACACTAAACTATACTCATCCAAAAATACAATTTATTACAATAATAATTGCGATTCGTTCAATAGAAAATATCAAAAATAGTCCTATGTCACCATTTAGCACATGAACATACTTAGAAGTAAAGAATTATGAAAGAAAATTTTTGTTTTCATAGTTGTAATTGTTTGTTTTACAAATTTTGTATCAACTGTTATTAATGGGGACTTATTAATAAGCATGTGATTATTTTTCTTGAATTATTGCAGCCCTAGATCATGCAGTAATGAGACTTCTTTGGGGTTTGTGAATGCACTAGTTGCCAATACATTATCTAAGAGTTCACCTAAAGAACCAACCCTTTAGCTAACAATTTATGTCTTTTAATCCAGATAAAGTTTGATGCAAGCAATATTTATGGGAATTATTCCTTTTTTAAAGTAATACTACCTCTTAGAATAAACATAAGATTTAGATTTTCAAACTTGACCGAAAAAAGGATATGTTAAATGCGAAAACCTTAAAACAGAATCCTTATATAATCTGATAAATCCATAAAACAAAGTAATTATTCTAAAAATATTGTAAATAGTGGAAAATTCCTATCAGTGTTTTTAAATAATTACCTTGTTTTATGGATATATTGAATTATAAAGGGATTCTGATGTATAGTTATGACACTGGGTAAGTCAACTAATAAATATACATGTATGTTCTTTTGGATCAAGTTTGAAAGGTAAAATTTTATATGCATTCAATGAGGTAGTATACTTTAGATTTAACAGTATACAAAGTGCAAAGGAAAAAAGAGACGTGAAATGTCATGCAAGTTTTTGAAATCACAGAAACAGCCAATATCTTATACATAAATTCTCTCTAGGCTCTTCTTCTTGACATAAACATCTTACAATTGAGTTAATTTTGTATAGTAATTAGTCAGACAGATAGATCTCTTTTATTGATTTCTCAAGTTTAAATAATAAATTGGAAGGTCATAATATGTAGTTTGATTAGCTCAGTTCATGTCAACATTGAAACTGTAATATCCATGATCAAGATAAATTTTTATCTCATAATGAAGCTGTTGAGTGAAAAATTTTGTTTGAAATTGACTTGCATTCACAGTTACAGGAATATTAAGAAAATAGAAGGAAAAAATTCTGTGACAATGACTGATTACAATACTCACTCACAATAAAAAGTAAGGGGTGTTTGCAGCTTAAATCTTAAATGTTATGTTTTAAATAAATTGAAAGCAACTTTGAACGTAATGATAAGATTTTTATCTAATAAAAGTGAATTTATTAGGGTTTATATTACATTTGGTACAGAAGGTCTGTCTCATACTTTAAAATTACATACAGAAGTTTTTTTTTTTTACATAATTCCTGTTAGATTTGTCTACCGTAAGCCACTGAGCTGAAAGTGTCCTTGTTATTTTGATTGGTATGTCAAACATGTTTACCAATATCCAATTTCTCTGGCATGTCTGGATATCCTAATGTAATTATGACTAGTAAACTTTTCTGACAAGGATATTGATATTAGAATCGTTAGATTCCTGATAAACACAGACTTTGATTAATCCACAGTCTTCAGAAATTTTAAATTGATTCAAGACTCTTATGTCTGGAAAAATACCACGCTCAAAGACATTCTCTTTACTCCTTATTTCTTCTGTTTACTTCAAAAGATTTACATTTAAATATTCTTCTTAGATGTCTATTTAAGACCAAACAGCTGATCCATTAGTCAAAATCATTATTACAGAATCCTGATAAAATAAATAGACTAAAAAATATTAAGATATTATTAAATTGCTGACTTTCAAAGTAAAAACTTCTAGATGCTAAGATGCTAAATTGGGAATATATTTAGGCAATAGTGATTTTATTTTTCTATTGTATATATTACTATCAGACTTAGGTTTTTGAAGTAATTATAGTGGTGTCATGTCCGGCTATTTCGGGGATAATTACAGGACCTCAGACATTGGGAAATAAGAATATTATAAATAGTAGCTATTAGTATGCTAATACTAGGGTATATTTATCTTCATTATTTTATTAAACCTGTATGAGCTATATGTTATTAAATTTGTATATTTTCAGTGTAAAGAGTTTGTAAAAGCTGGAGCATTACGTGGCACGTCACCATCAGATGTTATAACATCATCAGATATAACTTTTACCTGTGTATCAGATTCACTAGCTGTTAGAGATGTAAGTATCAATGATGCAAGTCAAAGGGACTGATATGAAAATTCATTGAGGCATTTGGATTGGACAAATCAGACCCCTGTATCTTTAAAGAGAAGGCCTATGCTGCTGTCCTGGAAATGTATTCTCATTGCATACTGCATAGTTTTGTCTGTCCTCATAAGCTATAACAGACATTTGTTAATGTACCAGTAAATTGTTTTGTTATAGTGAATTTTTGTGGATACCTATATATTAGGAAAGCTTACGTATAATAAACTTTGCTAGATTGCTGGAATTATGACTGATATCTTTTTTATTGTAATATTTGTTATGAATTGTAGTTAGTATTTGGTAATCAAGGGGTATTACAAGGAATAACTAAAGGAAAATGTTATGTAGAAATGTCTACTATTGATGAAGAAACAGTTCAAGATATAGCAGAGGTAGGGTGAATAGATTGTTACAGCAGTCAAAAGTGGTTGAGGTAACTCTGTGATGCACTAATGATTATCAATAACAGTCTCCTCATTTATAGTGCCATATATGTTGCAAATTAAAAAGGTTCTTAGCCAATTATTTTTTCAAGCTTTGTATAACAGTTTATTAAATGGAAAGCATGAAATATGATTTGTAAAATGACAAACATGTCTTGTGACATTTTATCATCTGGATTGTCTCCCATTTTCCATAAAAGATTTACCAATGATTCCTTGAAAATGCTGAGTCTGCAGCATACCAGTGAAGACAGCGAAACTAATTCAACAAACATGTTCATGAATGACCACATTTCAGGATGACAAATCCAAAATACAGATAATTAAACTTGTGTTAACATTTTCCTGGAATTTTTATGGAACTTTTCAGGCAATAATGGCACGAGGCGGAGTATTTTTAGAGGCACCAGTTTGTGGAAGTCGTGTACCAGCTCTAGAGGGTCAACTAGTCATTCTCACCTCTGGAGACAGAAAACTATATGATGATTGTTATTCATGTTTCGAAGCTATGGGCAAAAAATCTTTTTACTTAGGAAGTAAGTATTGATAATCGTTTCTTAAATTGGAAAGTGTTGGATCTTGTGTCCAGCCCCATTATTCCATATAGCCCAGTTATATTGATATGGTATTAGGGATAGAGTTCTTAGTCAGTATTCTAGAGAACCGAAGTTGCAAACCTTGTTAGATATTTTCTTTGTTTTTCTGTCCTTTTGTAACCTGGGTTAAAATTTAAATGTAATGAAAATATATACCTACTCCATTGTCTGAGCATAACAGCATTTAACACTTTTAAAATTTCCTTGAATTGTGAAACCAATCTGATGTTTCATGTTATGTATTGTAATCCTAATATTCCAGATGAAGTAGGAACAGCATGTAAAATGAAGTTAGTTAACAATATGCTATTAGGCTCTATTATGAGCAGTTTGAGTGAAACTATGGCATTAGCAGAGAAAGTTGGTTTAGATCAGGAAGATTTAACAGAGATTCTTTCCCTTGGATCATTAGCATGTCCCTCCATTATTCACAAGTCACAAGGTTTGTAATTTGCTTTTTTCTTCATTGCTCTGTTTTTAAAGTGTTCTCATCCAGTCATTAAGTCCATATATTTTTAGAAATTTATATTTTCATTGTGAACAGTGATCGATTCACAAAAAACTGGTTCATTTTCAATAAAAAAACAAAAATACCGATTGATAGCAAAGTTACATATTCAAGAGCAATCATATGCTAGTAAAGATGCATGATTGGTATGCATAGCATATCACACAGCACTTTACCTGTCTTCCTTTTTTATGCCCTCATGAAATGTGAAGCGTATATTGTTGTCACCCATGTCCGTCGGTCCGGGCACAATTGCCTCATTAGCACTCTAGAAGGCACAAATCTTGACTGATTTTGACGAAATTTAGTATGATTGTTTGTTATCACCAAAGGATGAACCCCTTTTCAAATTCACTTTAGAAGGTGCAATTCTTGACAGATTGCTACCACCCAAGCATGAACCCTATAAAAAATCCGAAAAATCGAAATCCATTAAGTATGAGTTATTGTCCTTGTTGAAAATGCGTTCATATTTTAGCTCGTAAACACTTCAGAAGGCACAATTCTTGACGGATTTAGATGAAGCTTAGTGTGAGTGTTATTAATCACCCAAGGATGAACCCTATTGAATATCAGAAAAATAATTAGTATGAGTTATTGCCCTTGTTCTTGAAAATGCATTCAATTTTTAGCTTGTTAACACTTTAGAAGGTTGAACTATTGGCAGATTTTTGATGAATCTTGGTGTGAATGTTTGTAATCACCCAAGGATGAACCCTATTGAAAATCAGAAAAATCGAAAAATGTTTAATATGAGTTATTGCCCTTGTCTTTAAAGTTGCCAGTGGGCGTATATTACTTCGCCTGGCAAGCTATCTTATTAGTTGAATTTACTTTAATTGTTTTTTTAACCACACTGTTGTCTATTTGCTCATGGATCTGAAATATGTAGCTTAATTTTACTGTCATTGTCCGTACCAATCTGCTGCCTATCTGACTTTTGACTCAAAATCAGTTTGTTAGAATAGCATATGATTCTGTATGTTACTGTAAGTTATATACTAATATATGGCATGTTGTTTCTATTTTAACTTGTATGTTTTCAGCTATTATGAATGGTAAATACGACCCACACTTCCCACTACAACATCAACAGAAAGATTTACGATTAGCGATAAGTCTAGGTGACAGAGTAGAACAACCCTTACATATGGCTTCAGCAGCTAATGAGGTAACATTAATCTTAGAAACTTTCAAGCCCAGTTGTAAATTTTAATAGCAGGGTTGGTATATTATGGGAAGAACAGTTAATTTTGGTTAATTGGTATTGTGAAAGTGTAAGTTTATGCTATATTCGTGGTTGATGATGTCAGAAATTTGTCCAATAAACCCAATAATATACAAATGGATTTATCAATTGCATATTAGAGACACAATTTTCACATTAGATATTTTGAGGCAGTTATTGAGTCTAAATGTGGTCATCAGGAATATAATGGCCCTTATTTGCTATTTCCTTGGGTTTCTCATATCAAAAGTTGAATGGCTTCTAATTTTGTCATCTTATATGTTATTGAATGTCTGTATTCATTATATTATTCTGAACTTTGACATTGTGAAGACCACACTGAAACATAAGATTTCAAAACATCTTAAATTTTAGTCGAGTAAAGAAATTTTATCATTTGAAGATTTAAAACTTAATTATTTCAATTTTAATTTATTGTTTCTTTTCAGATGTTCAAAAAAGCCAGAAGTTTAGGATATTCAGAAGCTGATATGTCGGCAGTGTACAAAAGTTGTATTTCATAATGTTTCCATGGTAGCCATTACATCTCATAATTTCAACAGACATTTGTGTACATAGAAAATTATTCACCAAAGCTCATGTTATGAGAATTTAGAATTTGTAAAATGTGAACATTGGTTGGTCAGAAAAAGAGATTATTGAGTTTGAAGTGCATAAAAGTTTTTGCCAATATTTAGGTTGATGTGACAATAGAATAGAATGAAGTCAAAAAGTGGTGGTGAAATGGGAAAGAAATGCACAAAAATTGCATTAACTGCATAAGGAATGAATCCAGTTTTGCAAAAAATAACTTAAAGTGAAAAGTTAATTTTAATGCATTTGTTAGAAGAACACTGTGAAAAGAAATTTTAATATTTATGTACATTTTAAATTTAATAATGTATTTCATTTATCATATATCTTTAATTATTCATAAACATTGGTTAAAATGTATGTCACAATTTTTCTGAAACTTGTAAAATTTTGCTTACAATCATGAGGTTTGAAACTAAGAATTCTATAGTGAACTTTAGTACATGATCATACAACTTATGTTCTCCAATTGAAATTGGCTCTCTAAATTAACATTTATATTAAATGTTACATGATAAAACTAGAGAATTTGTTCAAATTGCTAGCCAGTCCCACTGTTTGTAAAAAAAAAAAAAAGGTAAGATTGTTCTTCATTATAAGTGATGAAAATTGTCATTCATGATTAGCTCTTTCAGGGAGATGAGTATAATTCCTTTTCTTGTAGTATAGTTTTAAGTGTAGTGCTATTAGATAAAAGTTTTCCAATTTTATTCTGTCAAAAAACCCTTATTATGTAGTCTTGTGCAGAAATAATGTATCATTAAAGTATAGTTTTTTTTTTAAAGATTATTGTTAAATGCTTACCTTTGCATGAAAAGATTATTGATGCCCACACATTGTCGACTCTTTCACTCCAAAATACATAAGTTTCTATATGACATCAGCAAAAAATAACTTGTCATGTATTTTTCATTGTAAATATTCTGATGTATGTATCAAAATTTTAATTAGTTGCCGTAGTAACACATTTATATTCTGTTTAATTTTCTGTTTTAATTGTTTATAATTTTATATGTGCTACTTTATTACATTAGATTCATTTTAATTTTTCATTACTTCCAGTTTTTATACCATTGTTGTGCATTGTTTTAATGTAACGCTATTATTGGTTGAGCAAAAAAGTCACAAAGTTCAACAGGTAGTATCTCAGCTGTTGGTAAACTGATCGCTTTCAAAATTCTTACAGATATACTTCAAATTGACGTTGTCCAACCCTAAAAATATGAAAGTAATCCAATAAAACTTGTATAAGTGCTGCCCTGAACAAAATATTATGTCAAAATATGCAATATCAACCAGTGTTCAATGTTTCCTCCATCTTCTTTTACCACCAATCACCCCTGTTTTTTTTTCTCCATTTTTTCTGGGTTTTTTGGGGACATCCGATATACTAATTTACTGTAACTGTATGGTCCAAAAAATTAAATCTACCTTTTAAGTAGAGCATCGAGATTATTAGGAAATAATTGTCTTTTGGTTTGATAAATTAAAACACAAAAGAAACCATAAATATTTTTCAATTGTTTTTTTGCTTGAAATCAAGTCAAGTGTCTTCTTTTCCAAGTGTTAAAATGTTCAAGACTGTCTGAAATTTCCACTCGTTGTTGTCAGATGTTAAACCAATGATTCCATAAGTCTGAGTTATTTTGTAGTGTTATTGTAAATAATTCATTAACCTGATTCATATTCAACACAATTTCTTTCTGTGTCTGTGTAAAATTGATATCTTTCATTTCATCTTTAAGAATGTATTTTAAGGCTCACATTGGAGAACAAGTAATATTTTCCCTTTGGAAGCTAATTTCAGGCACAACATGAAATAATGCATCCATTGACCTTTTGTGAATTAAGAGAACTTGTACTTGATCATTGAAAATCTTTGAACTATTGTGGTCTGAGAAAATTAGACTGAAAATCATTGTGTAAAATAATTAATATATTCTTGTATAATAATCATGAAGTACCATTGACTCATAAAGTGGTTTAATCACAATTCGCAGCTAAACCAGCCAAAATATCCAAAACATGTATTGAAATTCAGCAAATGATATTTTGACTGGTTTCTGACTAGAGAAACCTCTTTTGAATCCATTTGGTGTATGTAATTTGCCAAATAAGAAGCATGCATTATGTATCATGTATTAACTTAGATATTATTTTATAGTAAACTTATTGCAATTGCATTGTTTGTTTTAAGAAAGAAGTGAAAGAAAAAGGAAATTCCTAGTTTGAAACATTTTTGAAGGAATTATACGATTTCGTACAGTTCTGATACTTATGCAGACTATTTACGTATATAAAGGTCCAAATCAAGCTCCGAAAATGATGAACCGTGGCCTTCAGAAATGTCTTTGTAGCTCAAGGGTCCAAGAATCGAATTCTCACATGACACGACACAAGCTGCTAGTGCGACTAGGTGTTCAAAGCATAGGCTTTCAATCTCTGATTCCAATATGCAAACTGCGAGACACCCTCTGATCCACTTCCAGGGTACGCCAGTATATTTGACATTAGCTAATTAAGTTTATTGAAGTTCAATCAATTTCCACAACTTCATTTCCTTACACCCCATTGTTAAAATAACAATTAAATTGCCCCCGGTGCTGTGGTATGAGACTTGATAGCTATCTCTCACCAAGATCCTGATTTCATTGACCTGTAAGTGCTATCGTTTAATTAATTGTTAAATAATTGAATTATATTTCCCTGTCGTAATTCGTTTGACAGTGGTGGCTGAAGTGTTTGTGATATACCCTTTTTTTACTCCGTTTCCGTGAGTCAGTGTTGCAGATCGGAGGTGCTGACATGTACGTGTACTGTAGACTGTGCGTCAAAGATCCTTCAACAATATTGGAAATGAAAAAGTGTAGTGTAACGGAGCTATACATGCAATTTCCCTTAATACAAAAATGAGCTTCATTCGAGAGATTCGGACGAAATTTTCACCCCATAAACTTGAAAACATTTGAATAGAAAGTAAAAGTAGGATTTAAATAACCTGTATGAACATGTGCATCCCCCTTCCCATCCTCAACATCTGATTTCGAAGGAAACTACCAGGTTTCTGATAATGCACAATGGTTTCCAAAGGTCAGAACCAAGAAATAGAATGATTAAACGGTAGTGGTTGTTCATTGGACTCAGATTAATGAATCAAGTCAAGAATCTGAACATAACCCTATAATAAACATATTCACGTTAATGGCCAGTTACAGACAGGTTTGGAACTTGATTTATAGAGATAACGACTTATTCTTGCTCAGTTAATAAGTTTGGTCTTGTATCTAGAGATATAGCAGTTCGTTGTTATTCATCTAAGTTGAACACATTGTAAAGGGTACGATTCAGAATTGGGAGACCTATAATAGTTCTTGAAACTAAAATGTTATCCTTCGAAATCATCTGTGCCCTGACCGACTCTCCCCCAAAAGGGTTCCAACTGCCTATTTAAACGCTATTCTATAATGTAGAAATATTTACGATTATTTCACTGAAAATGTATTGATTGAATGTTAAATAATGAGATATTTCAATATAAAAAGCTGATAATGTAGGTTATATAATGTAACACCTGGCAAGTCAAATGGTGGGTCAGTTCAGACTAGAACTTTAGGGTGAAAGTCCTCTCAGGCATGATACATGCAATAATTGGTAACCTTCAGTCCCATAGCTGGCAAGATGAAATAGAGGAATCCTCAACCTGCTGCAGATTATTCCTGAACCACATAATTATAGTCCTTTAAACATTCCTGATATTGTTACGGTTTTGATCTGATAACAACAGAAAGGGATTGTAAATTGTAAAAAGATTTTCCAAATCTTGTATATTCACTGGGGACACTGATAGCATAAATTTGTACAATTCCAATTGTGGTTCCTGCAATTTCACACAAAATAATTGTTTGATGACGTCACTAATAGCGAATTTTGTTTGTACCACATATTAAGGTCCTTTGCAATTAGTGACGTCTGACTTAAAATGGGGATGGTGCTAATTGATGATGTCAGTGTCCCATATACACATAATTTTTTTTAGAAAACCTGTTTACAATCCCTTAACGATTTAGATACACTTGGTTCCTCTTAAAGGCAGAGATTCGTCATCCGCTTGACCAATTACATATTGTATTCTTTAGCTTCAGAAACAGGAATTGTTATCTGCTAAGCTAAACATAGTAATAGTTTTATCCTTCAAATCCATGTGTCCAGAATTATTTGCGTTTGAATGTTAAAACTGATCGCCATCTCTTGAGATTGTCTTTGTAGCAATAATATTGAAATAGTAAAATAAATTTTTAGTTTGAGGAATTTTTGAAGGAATCATGCAATTTTTGTACATTTCTAGTACTTCTGAATACTATTTTCATATATTCAAGACCCGAATCAACACCCGAAAATGGCGCATCTGTCCCTTTTAAAACCATGATACGAGGGGAGACATGTCGCCTTCAAACAAAGATTTTCTGGACCATGGGTATTCTTTTTCAGTTTCTTGTTCTATTGCTAGGCCTATATAATAGGCATATTTGTGACCGCTTCATACAAATCTATGTATATTTTTCTTTCAAATTTCCAGCAAAGAAATACAGTAGGCCATTTGTATCCAATTTTTAACAAAACATGCCTTCAACATAATTAATTAAGCTAAAGCTTAAAGTTAAAAAAATAAATCATTCGAGACACATTTCAAGGTCGAACAATGACAAACATAGCAAAACAGCCCGTTTCGATTCAATCATACTTGAACCATAAGATGTCGAAATGTCAAACTACTGAGATCAAAAAAGTTTATTCCAGAAACTAAAATTCTGGCATCAAGAACAGTAGATTTAACAACCATCGGATAGTTTCGCGCCAAAATGAATTCGACTGTAGGCCTACGTACGTGGAAACCTATTGATCGGTTGGTCGTGTTTGATTTTGTATACTTTAGTCCTAATACTGGAAGTTAACAGAACAGACGTGACGGGTCCATGGACAGGCACCAATTTTCTCTTTAGAACCAGAACTGGATAGACTTGGGATACTTTTGGCGGTAAGTTTGTACATTCTTACATATAGGGCTACGGTATATTAAATTTTGCCTTTTTTTTTTACTGAATATATTAGATTTTATCATGGAATCTTTAAACCTTAGGAAGTTTACTGGGACTTTTCTGGTTCCACTTCTACCAGTTGTAAGATTATAAGCCAGATTTTAACACGGAATTGGAAGTTTATTTATACATCGGTGGGATTGATTGATATCCCGAAATATCAGATTTCAATAGATATATAGTGCTACTTTGAACCAAGCCTTCTAATGCACTTTCTGGTATATACCTTCATATTCGTATTATCCGTATGTGAGAAATTCAAAACTTTATTCTTTGCTTTTGTTGAGATGTAGAGGGGCTGAAGTGCTACCGGTATCTGAAATTTACATTTCGAAAAGCGATCATTTAGTCACTACCTCTCTTAAAAAATTATTTTATCGAATTAGGCAATTTGTAGGTTTTTTTCATATATTCAAGAAAAACTAATGGCAATTGGGTTTCAATTTACACTAGAGTGCCTTGCTCTTAAAACATTCCAGTAACAACCCTGATTTTTGTAAGACAAGATCAAGTTGTAAAAGTGTAGAAATTCTGATTTATTAACATAGTTTGTTCTCAGAGGACATAAGTTAATGAAGTTTAAATCCCGGGTCTTATTATCAGGCTCTCATTTCATATCAGACACGTTATCTAGGATATGGTCTAGCCTTCAGTCAGCAGTCTGGGATTACTGTACCAATTGCATTAGAATTGACAAGCCTTAGCTTAGTTAATTAGATAATGGAGAATATACAAGAAAAGGCCTCTAGGGAAATAAATTTCTGAACAGAGAGCTCCAAACAATATTCTTATTCTAGTCGTAACAAGATTACCTTCTTTTTGTCCGAAATTGAACACAAACACACATACATGAATAAAGCCATTGGATATAATGTAATATTTGAAACTAAGAAACCGTATGAAGTTTTGGCTTCATGAATTAGATTACAGTGCCTTATTTTCAGCATTTTGCCTTGTTTTAATTAAATTTCTACAAGAAGAAATGGCATAATTGCTTGGTCTAAAAAAAAAAGGAAATATGATATAGGATAATTTTTAATTTTTTATACACATGGCGAAGAGGGTTAAAATTTTGACGGTTAGCTGTGATTTTGACGGTTAGCTGTCATGTTTCTGTGATCACGATTGACTTCTGAGAATGGTGAATCATGGCCTTTAATTCAGGAAGTTTAAATATTTAATCCTTTGAGGATTAGAATTCAAGCAATTTAAAGGTTTCCTTAGAAAATTTTAATGCAAAATAATATCCCAATAGACCATATTATCATTTTTTCCAAATTGTTGGTGGATTATTTTTTTCTCAAATTATCTATCATTATCCCATTCTGTTATCTCATATAGTTATCTGTAGAAAAACAGCTGAATTTACATACTTGTTTTTATGTTATAAAAAGTTATATTTATCTTAAAGAGATGTTCAAGTAGGCTTACAGAAAGAAAAGAGTGTCGCACAATACCATAATTGCTTTCTTCTCATTTTTATACGACAACACATTAATGTGTTCAATAAAATAGAAGACACACAAACCATTTCACAAAGTTTTTTACTGGTCCATTTTGAGTTGATCCAAATAATGTGCATACTCTATATCACAACACATGGGTAAACATTCAAAAAAAATAATCAGCTATGGAAAAAACTAGCTACCTAGTTAATTAATGTGGGTGTATATACCGCTGTCGCCCCTGTCTGTCTGCCTATCTACAATTTTTGTGAACACGAAACTTGGTTTGAGTGTTTGTGATCACAAAAGGTTGAACCCTATTTGAAAATCAGAAAAATTGAGAAAAATTATATATGAGTTATTGCCCTTGTTGTTGAAAACGCATTCAATTTTTTGTGAACCCCATAGAGAACTGGTTTCTTGATTGATTTAGATACAATTTAGTGTCAATGATTGTTATCATCTAAGGTTGAACTTTATTGAAAATCAGATAAATCAAACAAAAATTTAAATTTTTAACTTGTGAAAGGTCTAGAAGGCACAATTCTTGACAGATTTAAACAAAATGTGGTGAAATTGTTAATTATTTCCAAATGATGTACCCTATAGATATTAAGAGTATTTAATATGAGTTGTTGCCCTTGTTCTTGAAATCACATTCAAGGCACAACTGACAGATTAAACAAAATGTGGTGAAATTGTTAATTATTTTCAAATGATGTACCCTATAGATATTAAAAGTATTTAATATGAGTTGTTGTCTTAGTTCTTGAAATCACATTTAAGGCACAATTCTCAACAGATTTTAAAAGAAACTTGGTTGAATCACCTGAACCTTATTGAAAAGCAGAAAATCTAAAAATATTTGATATAGGTTATTGCCCTGGTTCTTAAAAATGTGTTCAAGCTTTTGCTCATAAAACTCTAGAATACTTTTATTCTCGAAATATTTAATTTATTGATAGCTCTTGTCAACCGCCCTGATGACTTGGCATACTGTACATATTACGATGGGCCATTGCTATTTTTGTAACGTATTGAGATGTATTTCAAACGTATGTAAGTCATTTTTGCAACATATATGAGATGTAGAAAGGTCCCTCTCTACAAACTTATTTTTCCATACTGGATACTAACTTATTAGCTAGGAAAAGATATCAGATTACAAATCAAGACACAATATGGTTGTGACTCTTAAAAGAGCTTTGGAATGCATGTCAAGCAGTAGCTGAAGTCTACTGAAGATTATATAATGAAGCTTTCCATATTTAATGTCAGTCTTGTATCATTACTTGTCATCTAGTTTATTCTGAGATGTTAATGAAGTGGTAATTGTAGTCCATTAGTGGCCTATGTCAAAAGTTACATGTCAAAAGTTACTTTTTTTGAATATAATAAGGAATCTACCTAATTTTGGTACTTTTTCAGGTCATTTCTGTTGTTGTTGATTTTAGTTTCAGGCCACGTTATTTCATTAACAGATTATTTAAGTACTTTGATATTTTGGTATCAGACCATTCCAATATATCTACTGACCCTACCTGTTCCTCAGACCTGATAAACAGATGGGATATTGTTCAATTTAGGGCCAGACATTAAATGTCTACATTGGATTAAGTGGCACATGGCCATTAGTATTTTGTTAATAACTTACAAGAGCAGTGGATTTTCAGTGAAGTAAAGAGCCAGTCACATTAGAATATGGATATTATGGTCATGTTTGTTTATAACGCTGTCCCTGGCAGTACAGTTAATAAAGATGTCTAGTCTATTGTTGTCATTGTTATTGGATAATGAAGTTTGAGACTCTGGGATTTCTTCCATCCTGTGTTGAATTCTAAGCAAGAATTGTGAAATTAAAACGCCTACTGTAGTAGACAGGATTAGATCATAAAACTAGAACTTTACTTAATTGGATTAGTAATTACTCTCTTTAGGTCTTCTTTTGATCCTAGGAACAGCATGGAAATAATCAATGTTTTATTATAGATCCAAGTTTAAATGGCGAACAGTTCATTGATATAAAGTCACTACTCTTGTTATCTGACACTTCATATGTGTATAGTGGATTAATTCTGAAGATTTTGAGTTACTAACAATAAACATAGGACATATCTGGCGAGTATACCTTCAGTTTATTATACCTGGAAATAAGGTAATCAGCTACTGTATATCTTTTTTACCTACAAATAAATTAGCTTGACACATGTTTGTTTATATGTGTAACTATGATTATATACTATATTGTATACATTTATTGATCAAATTAGCCAAGTTGGTTTAGAGTTTCATTTTACGACAATTTTTGCAGTAAATATTAGTTGATGATATGGAAATAGAAAAGTAGGTTGAGAGTTTTTTTTAGTTTTCAGCAATGAATATTTTATTTGTATGTTTTGTATTGTTAAAGTTGTTTTAAGATTATTTTTTGAGAACTAAGACTGAAAACATTTCAAATATCAATCTATATGCCTGAATCTTAACAAAGTCCTGTTGTCAAATAGTCTTCAGTAGTAAAAAGCCTGAAAATTCTGATTGGTTTGTAAATTTCACCATATTACCATATTTTAAAGATTGATTTAAGTTTTGAGTATTCTGACAAGTTCAATACTTAAAAAACTTGGCAGTAAATTTAACAACAAGTGCTTAGTCTACTCTCTCCACAGACACCTGGGTCCTGTTTCATGAAATATTTTACAATCGATTTTGTGGTATTTCTCTCATAAATTAAACTGTTAAAATGAAATCTTATAGAAAGATTTTTTTAAAAACAGAGCTCAGACTTTGCAATTCTTTAAGATTTGAAATGGTTCAAGATAGTTTTTGAATTCGTCAAGTGCATTTTTGTCTGATGAGAGACTTCACTTATGCTTTTCCTGAAATATATAGGTCTTGGAAATTGCTGAATCTCATTTTTGTTTGACAAATCTGACAATGATTAAAGAAAGTAGTTGAAATTGATTGAAAATGAAAGCTGCATGGATATGGCAATAAGATATACTTGAGATTTTCTGAAAGGATGAGGCTGTGACCTATCAAATTTCACGACTTCAAGTTTCATTTGAAGGATATAGATGTTCCATACTTCACCAGTTTAACAGGGTTCAATATACCCTTGTTTTACATAACCAACTAGTCTGCTCCCAACTATATTCACTGATTGCAGATGACACATTCAAGGTCCCTCATAAAGATGGATTTTGTGAAGTCATTATTATCCATAGGGAACATGTTCATCTAGTCTACTATTATCATCCTCATAAATGTTCATAAATCTACTTAATACATAGACAAAAATATAGCTTAAGATTTTAATGAGTTTATGAATAAGACATTTTGTAAGATTATAAGCTTTTTTAAATTGAAGGAAAGTGAACAATTTCCATATATTTTATTATTCCTGTAATTGGAAAAGATAAAATGTATCATTCCAATTTAACTGAAAATTAATATAATAAAAGATTGTTTTGATTCCTAACTCTGTTGAATACATACATACATATATGCTACTGGTAATTTATTTTCGCCCCCCTCTAACTCCCTTAACACAATGAGAAGAAATGGTTGGTGTGAAGATCTTTTATTAAAGATTAAAAGTATTGAAATATGAGTCTACATATATATAAATAATAACACTAGCCCTTAACTCATATTCCAGTTGGGCTTAACAAGTACTAAATTATACCAAACACTCTGATAGGAGTCAAACCCTTTATTTTGTGAAATAAGACTAGGAATATCTTTGACTGTAATACATGCTATAATATAAACTCTTGAAAATCTGTTTAAAACACAGAGAGCCCCCAAGTCATTTGCATAAATCATGGCAATATGAAATTTCTTGCTTATTTTGCATCAGTAATAAGAAACAACTTTTATGTCTGTTGCAAATTGATTTCCCCAAATTGGTCTGGAAAAGACAAATTGAAAGTGTTATTCTAATAAGCATGAATTATTCTAGATTATACATGATTAGCTTTGTCTGGTTCATCTGTCTCTATCATTTTGACACCAATGATTGGTAGGGATGATGTAAGATAAGTTAATTGTGGACTGATTCAACTGATTTGCTTAGTTTGAAGTTTGTTAGGCATGATTATGGATATTTGCAAAATAGATCTTTTCAGGATCATCAGTAATATTGATTCTGTTAATTTTCTTAAGAAAGTTAATAACCAGAAAATGTCAATCCTAATTCTATGCTGTAATAGCTGGGATTGTTTTCAGATTAAAGTTAATATCAACACCTAGTACCAAAGAGACATCCAGTACAAGAAGAGACATCAAATACAAGAAGAGACACCCATGACAAGAAGAGACAACCAGGACAAGGATAGACAGCCAGGACAAGAGGAGACATCCAAGACCAGGGCAAGAAGAGACATCCAAGACCAGGACAAGAAGAGACAGACCAGGACAAGAAGAAACATCCATGACAAGAAGAGACAACCAGGACAAGAAGAGATAGCCAGGACAAGAAGAGACATTCAGGACCAGGACAACAAGAAACATCCATGACAAGAAGAGACAACCAGGACAAGAAGAGATGGCCAGGACAAGAAGAGACAACCAGGACAAGAAGAAATAGCCAGGACAAGAAGAGACATTCAGGACCAGGACAAGAAGAGACAACCAGGACAACAAGTGACAATACTATCAGAAGAATCATTCTACACAGAGAAAAACTCCAAGTGCAAAAGAATCATCGGGTTCAAAAGAGACATCCAGAACAGAAGAAAAACTGTACAGAAGTGACATCCAGAACGAAGAAACATCCATGACAAGAAGAAACATACTGTACAGAAAAAACATCCAAAACTGAACAATAATAACAACATGTACATGTAAAGAAAAAAGTTTCAGTGCAAGAGGAAACACCAAGTACAAATTCAAACAATCATTAGAAGATGAAACAAGATGAAAAGTTCACAATTTACAGATTTGTTTATCCAAAGTAAAGATCTATTAAGGTGCAATCTAATTGAGATTAAATTACAATTTGGCATCAGAAAACAAAAAAGATACAAAATTGCAATCTGATTTTTATTAGATTGACTAAGCTGTGGCCTTGTTTCTGGTAGTTTTATCTTTGGGAAGAGATATCATCAAATATTTAATATGCAGTACCAAAATAGTAATCTTCAATCAGTTCCAAGCAAAATTCAAATCGTATCAGAATATTGTAAAGGATAGTCTGAATTCCCTCAAGTCTCTAACACCCAAATTAAAGAATCCATCAGTCAAACATCAGTCAAACAATGTCAAAATATTCCTTAAATCAACATATGATGGAATATTTATTATATTGATTAAATCTTCTCATTAGTTTTGGCTCAAACTTGGGCTAGAAATAATGACAAATTTCTCTAGATTAGACATCAAGCATGGTTGATTAGGTAAATCTATCTGATTGGTGATGCTGAAAAGAAGCCATTGATTGCACACTTCCTCTGATTTTCTGTCTGATGTTGTTTCAGCTTGCAGAAAAAAGGACAATATCCTGTTGCTTTTGACTTGTAATTTCATAATTAATATTAGTACTACCCACCTTTTTCTGACCTTTTCATGTGTAATGGTGGACACAAATGAAAGAGAAAAGTATTGATTAATCATTATCTAATTACCATTAGGGAAATTATTGCTAACTCTAGGATCAGTTTCACTTAGTTACTGATGTAATATATATTAAAATAATACATTAAAGGATTATAATGGCCTTTATTTTACAACAAACCTGTACTAAATATCAGGACACTGGAGCTGGATCATGGATTGCTGCACTGACTTAAAATCAATTTCTGCAAGCAACTTTATATACGCCCACATGAAATAAAATAGAAGACACACAAACCATTCAACAATTTTTTTTACTTTTACAACCATTTTTAGTTGATCCCCAGGGACAGACACACATGAAATGTCAGTTGAAGTTCAATGATGTCGCTTTCCTTGATAGTTGTTAAGTAAAATTCCAACATTCTTCTCACAATAGGATTCCATTATAAAATGATGATCATTCAATAGCCTAAGCTAAGGAAGATGCAGTGGGTCCAATGGTTTAAGAAAGTGAGGTATTTTTGATGAATGATTTTTGAGTTATTGCCCTTGACATAGGAAAAACGCATCAAAATTTGTTTGTGAACACAATAGAGACTACAGTTTTTAACTGATTTGAATGAAATTCGGTGTGATGATTTATATTAATGAGATCTTGGTCAAGTTTGAATTTGACAATTTTTCTGTTGTTGAATCAGAAAAATCACACTAATGATAAATTCTACTGAAAGATCTAGTGTACATAGGTAATAATGTTATTAAAATTATTGATTACTTTTACATTCTCATTATATTCATTAGTAAAGTAATTAACTCTCATTAATGAAATGTCTGTTGTTATTCAGTAGTAGGATTTATTAGAATAGTCAAGTTATGTACAGATAGAGCTTTCTAAAGATAAGATTCTGTGTATGAGTTAGTATGAGTTATTGCCCTTGTTTTCTTGAAAAAGCATTAAATTTTAGCTTGTCAATATTCTAGAAGTTTCAATTATTTACAGATTTTGACGAAACTTGGTGTGAATGTTTGTTATCAACCAAGGATGAACCCTATCGAAATGCAGAAGAATCGAAAAATATTTAGAATGAGTTATTGCCCTTGCTCTTGAAAACACGTTCAATTTTTGGCTCATAAACACTTTAAAAGGTTTAATTATTGACCTGTATTGATTAAACTTGGTGTGAGCGACTGTAATCAACCAATGATGAACCGTATTGAAAATCAGAAAAATCAAAAAATATTTAATATGAGTTATTGCCCAGTGGTTTGACAAGAATATTAAAGGAATCGTATTAAAGAATTTATGTGTACCCTTAAATATTACCAGCAGCTTGTGCGATAGTGACATCATATTTAAACTGTTTTACAATAACAGGATCCACAGACATTTGATGGAAAATTGGAATGATGCAATAGAAATATTTTCCAGATTTTCTGTTTGTGATTCCTTAATTAGGGTTTTCATCTATTCAAGAAATACATGAAAACCCCAATTAAAGAATCACAAACAGAAAATCTGGAAAATATTTCTATAGCCTTGACTGTTTGGAGGGAAAGTCCCAAAAGTATAAAATCTTATCTTCTTGTCTGATTTAATGTAAATGAATTCACAATTTTTTTCCATGCCTTTGAAATCTAATAATATTAATAGGGTATTTTATTTTATAGAATTTTTATGTCATGAATAAACTATTTGATGAATTATTAAGTGTCTGACAATATCATGAAATGAATATAAGGAGAATTGATGTCTTTTATTTATTGGCTTTTAATTTTCTATACAGATCTTTCTGGAAAACACCAGAACAGAATGAATGAATTCCAGTTTAATGTGTTGCTGCTCAGTTTTCTGACACACCTGCATGACTTGACTAACAATGGGAATATTGAATTGTTTCTAATTATAAAAGAGAATTAACATGGTTATGAAATTTGGTTGTTAATTGGATGTGTAGTAAAGTGATACATGGCTCAGCATATTTTAATCTTTTTCAGGTTAGCTTTAATTAATATTTCACCGCCAAATTGAAATTAAAGAATATTTAAGGATTAACATAATAAACAGTATTTCTGGTGTATTTTTCGAAGAAATGGTTTGGTAGAAAGTTTGGAAGGGAGACCAGTTGTGTCAAGATATAGATCTATTGGTACAAATCAAAAGCAGACATTTCGATTCTTTAAACAGGAAATAACAACTTGTGAAAGGAAATTACAACTTATGACCTTTCAGGCATGACTTTTGGCTTCTTACTGTCTAAGTTAATCTTGGGGTCCTTCATTATTTTTTTTCAGAAAATATCTGGTCAACCTTAACCTTTGCATTATGAATAAAGATAGTTGGTTTAGGTCGTCTATACCCAACCTTTTTTATAATCAGATGTTGCTAATAGATGAACAATGCTTTGTTTTCAAAATTGATTTCAATGTATCTATTTGGGCACGGTAATTAGGTCACAGGAAAATCAGTCACCGGAAATTTGGTCACAGTAATAAGGTCACACGGTAATTTCGTCACAGACATATGGTCACACACAAATTTGGTCACAGTAAAATTACCCCTGTTCAGGGGTGTAGGTCTTCTCATTCACTTCAGCTGCTTTTAGTCAATATACACTGTAGCAACTTCAGAGGGTTCGTGACATTGTCTGATGACATTAATTACAGTTAGTTACCACTATATCATCAACACAAGTTCCAGTGCTATCAACACAAGTTACTAGTGCTATCATTTAACTAGTTTCTTAAATATGTCTTTTCTCTCTAACTTTATATTCAGATATTTAGGAACTCTAGTTTGACTTGACTGGCATATACATCCCAATCAACAACCCTGATCAGAGCTAGTGATACATGTAGTATATTAATTTAGGAGATTGATAAAGTCAGGTTTAATTCCCTACAAGAGAATTGTATAGAGACAGAATTCTCGGTGATTGGAAAATGAATTCTATTAAAGTCTCAGTGTGAAGGATATAGAATTCCCCAGACGGGAATTTTTCTTGTTTCCGGCTAGAAGATTTATTATCTCTGCTTCTGTTTAATTTATTAATTCTTTTCCAGAAAATGAAGTTAAAAGCATGTTCTATGCCACGAGTGTTAGATATACATACATATTCAGTCTGCATGGTTTCCCATTATTTTTCTATTTGTTGTACTAATCAGTAGACAAACTCAGGGGAAATCGAATCTGAGGACCAGTTGATAGTTTCTGTCTTTAACCTACACTGAACTACCAATAAACTCTAATCAGTAGTTTTGATTATGGTTTTTTACCCTAATCTTACTAGTTCTGCCCACAGGCTCGTACTTACAGACCATTTCTTCAAGTGTTAGTGATTCAAATTATGGAATACATAAAAACCATGAAACAAAATGAAAATTAGATTTAATTCAAATTTAGATAAAACAGACTAATGCTTTGGCAGTTTATCTCATAAGAATCTTGATACAATTGCTTGATACAACATGGTCACCATATGTTTGAGGCTGCAAGATCTAACATGATAAGAGACTATAAATCAAAGCAGTAATTATTACTGTTAATAAATGATCTTTTCTATTTAAATCAATTGTATTAACATCAAAGGATCCCAACAGGAGGGGAGATAAATGAAACTTTTGTGGAAAAAGGAATTATCGCATGAATGGTTGTAAGCAGAGACTACTACATAACACTGAATGTGTTATCCACCCTTCATCCAGATTCCTGCAGAAAAAAGTGCCATTGTTGGTTAATTCAATCCTACCCTCTTGTTGCCCTCCCTAGTTGTTCAATAATTTAATTTTATGTATTAAAATACTGCCTTGTTTAGTGTCTGTTGTGATGGTGTTGTTTTCCTTTCTTTGATGTTTATAGATTTGTTTAGTATCATCGAGTGTGATTTAGTTTTATAAAATTTTGTACTTGTTTTATATAATGTTGTTTATTTCATCTTATAATGTAATAATTGACCTTTTCTATAAAGCCAATTGTGTAAACATCAAACAAGCCAAACATTTGGGGAGATAGATATATTATACCATTAATGAAATTTTTCCTTAACAAGAAACACTTTCCAAATCATGTAGGGAATACTTCATGAATGAGAACATGAGAAGATCATTCCGGATAATTTAGATATTCCTGACAATAATTTAAGAAAATGGCCATAAATAAAATTTGATGTCAGTAACATCTGACATGCCCTGTTCAATCAATTCTTTATTTGATATTAGTTATATTCCATGGACTTCTGCTGTCTTTCTGATTGAGATTCTATATCACTTATACTCTGAACAGTCAACTTTACTAACATTGTTTATTCACAACTTGTTTGCTGTTTATATCTACAGGTTCAGCACTGTGGTTCAGATTTGGATGTTGGATACAGTTGCAGTTTCATGAAGGTAATTTTGGAATGCCAATTGCAACTGAAATGCCAAATTTAGCTGCCATGTAGCCTTCTTCCATATATCAGATAAATCCAGCTTTTTCAATGTTGCCATGAAGTCCTACTGCCAGGGAGTTCAATAGTTCGCTCTTTGCCAAATAGCAAAGTACTTTATTGTTCTGCTACTTGCCAATATAGCAAACTACTTTATTGTTCTGCTACTTGCCATATATCAAACTACTTTATTGTTCTTCTACTTGCCAATATAGCAAACTGCTGTATTGTTTTGCTACTTGCCATATAGCAAACTACTTTATTGTTCTGCTACTTTCCAATATAGCAAAAAACTTTATTGTTTTTCTACTTGCTAATATAGCAAAAAACTTTATTGTTTTTCTACTTGCTAATATAGCAAACTACTTTATTGTTATGCTACTTGCCAATATAGCAAACCACTTTATTGTTCTGCTACTTGCCAATATAGCAAACTACTTTATTGTTATTCTACTTGCCAATATAGCAAACTACTTTATTTGTTATGTTCCTTGCCAATATAGCAAACTACTGTATTGTTATTCTACTTGCCAATATAGCAAACTACTTTATTTGTTATGTTCCTTGCCAATATAGCAAACTACTGTATTGTTATTCTACTTGCCAATATAGCAAACTACTGTATTGTTATTCTACTTGCCAATATAGCAAACTACTTTATTGTTATTCTACTTGCCAATATAGCAAACTACTGTATTGTTATTCTACTTGCCAATATAGCAAACTACTTTATTTGTTATGTTCCTTGCCAATATAGCAAACTACTGTATTGTTATTCTACTTGCCAATATAGCAAACTACTGTATTGTTATTCTACTTGCCAATATAGCAAACCACTTTATTGTTATTCTACTTGCCAATATAGCAAACTACTGTATTGTTATTCTACTTGCCATATAGCAAACTACTTTATTGTTATTCTACTTGCCAATATAGCAAACTACTTTATTGTTATGTTCCTTGCCAATATAGCAAACTACTTTATTGTTATGCTACTTGCCAATATAGCAAACTACTTTATTGTTATTCTACTTGCCAATATAGCAAACTACTGTATTGTTATTCTACTTGCCAATATAGCAAACTACTTTATTGTTATTCTACTTGCCAATATAGCAAAGTACTTTATTCTTATGTTCCTTGCCAATATAGCAAACTACTGTATTGTTATTCTACTTGCCATATAGCAAACTACTTTATTGTTCTGCTACTTGCCAATATGGCAAAGCACTTTATTGTTATGTTGCTTGCCAATATAGCAAACCACTTTATTGTTCTGCTACTTGCCAATATAGCAAACCACTTTATTGTTATGCTGCTTGCCAATATAGCAAACTACTTTATTGTTATGCTGCTTGTCAATATAGCAAACTACTTTATTGTTATGCTGCTTGCCAATATAGCAAACTACTTTATTGTTATGCTGCCATATAGCAAACCACTTTATTGTTATTCTACTTGTCAATATAGCAAACTACTTTATTGTTATGTTCCTTGCCAATATAGCAAACTACTTTATTGTTATGTTCCTTGCCAATATAGCAAACTACTTTATTGATATGCTACTTGCCCATATAGCAAACTACTTTATTGTTATGCTACTTGCCAATATAGCAAACTACTTTATTGTTATACTCCTTGCCAATATAGCAAACCACATTATTGTTATGCTACTTGCCATATAGCAAACTACTTTATTGTTATACTCCTTGCCAATATAGCAAACCACATTATTGTTATGCTACTTGCCATATAGCAAACTACTTTATTGTTATGCTCCTTGCCAATATAGCAAACTACTTTATTGTTATACTCCTTGCCAATATAGCAAACTACTTTATTGTTATGCTACTTGCCATATAGCAAACTTATCTAGAACTATGTCACAAACTCGTCAACTGTCATTCTGTCTATATCAATACTGGATAAACCTGCCAAGAAGTCAAGCAGAGAGATTGCGACATTGTTATAATTTCCTGATAGAAGATAATCAGAGAGAAGATTGCCTCCAGCTGTTCAGGCAAATCATAACAGATTTAACATCATCTCTCTACACTTTGAATAATTAATCACAATACTTCAAGATTTAATTTAGTGGAAATTCATCTTCAAGCACTTTACAATTTATCGCTTCTATAAGTTCTTGATGTACAGACAGGACCTTGTAAAATGTCCTGCATTCATTATGGTCCCATTGTAGAGGTAAGACTTTGTAAAATGATCTGGCCTATACAATTGATATTGTTAAATTTTCTCAAAGATATATAGGTGGTACTTTGTTAAATATTTCTGCTTGTGTAATGTTCTCATAATATGAAACAATATGTAAACATTTAAAGAGATACAATTTTTAACATGTTTGCTTCTACTAATTTCTATCAGCTGGTGAGAAAAATATTGCCAATGATATTGCCAAACTCGCTTGTTGATAATCGCCCCTAAGTTTTAAAAGTAATTTCCATGGGAAAATCACTGGTATAAAAAAAAACACCTGTAATATGTTTACTGACCTTATAAGAAATATATATGTTAATAGTTGCTAATTCTGATAATTATTTAATTAAATTTTGTAACAAGGTTTTAACTTTTTATACTAATTTGTGATAGAAAAACTAAAGAAGTCGTAAAACTCAATATGTTTTAAGAGCATATTTAATGAAGCCGTATTGGATTCCTGTCATGAGAAAAATGTCAAAGAAAGGCACACAGCAAACTACAAAGGAAAGTGACATCTGTATTTCAACTGACATTTTATGTGCGTATTTGTGCTATTGAAACATGTTGGACCTATTTAATTTTTCTTCAGCATATGATATTTTTTTTACTGTTTATAAACCCTTTGTTGTGCTATGTTGTGGGTATGTAAATCAAATCAATATTTTTGTAAAATGGTTTATGAATATGGAACACTTTCTTAAAGTTTTGAACCCACTTCATCTTCATTGTTAAACTATAATTAATTTTATAAAGCCATATTAGATTACTGTCATGATCGAAATCTGAGTATCTCATGACTCTTTTCGTATCTATTTATCCCAATATCCAAACTGATGAATTGACAAGGTGAGAAATGATCACTGATTACAGGTAAGAAATAAACTCAACGTCAAGAAGAAATAAGTAAGAGAGAAAAATGAGCCGTGGATAAATAAATTGAGAAGATTATTAATAAACTTTGGTTTTACTGTAAAAATAAATCATTCATTATAAATTACTATTACACTATAATACCTGGCCTTAGTAAAACAATACAGTTTTTATCTGATATTTACCAAACTTTGTATGCCTTCCCAAATTAATGAAATGTCAGTCATGTTCAAAATTGAGGACTTTTAGTTAATTTAGAGTCGTGTTCTTAGTCAAGTTTTATATTTATGATACCATATTTAACATTATCGTAGTCTGATGTTTGAACACCATAGTGACTACAGTTTTCATTTAAGTTCAATTCAGTGGTATTTTGATTAACTGTTTGCGAGGTATTATGTCCCTTTTAAGTTGAAAATAATTAAATCACCATTCCGTTTACACGGTTTCGCGCAATTTGATTGGATAACAGCGGGTCACGTTCATTCGGTTTATATCTGTGTAAACGGAAGGAAATTATAAGCTCCGCCCCTTAACGGACTACTTTTATCATTGAGTTTGATTCCTTTGAACGTCAACAGAGCCGAAATCAACACATCACTGAATAATAAAGGTATTTTCTAAATTTTCTCAAATTTGCACACTCCAAATACCAACAATATCATGAATTCTGGACTTATATAGAACTCATCTTTCAATAATTGAACTTCCAATTTGGCCAATTTGGCCGCTCCGTCAACTTTCATGTAGTAGACAGTAGACTATAAATAGGTGACCTACTTATATTTGATTGGCTGTTCTCTAGGACGTCTTTATTGTTAGTATCAGTTCATGAACTTTATGTTAAAATGTTATGTATTTATGCACCAATTTAGTGCCTTAAGTTGTTGTTATATTACATAAATTTTTAAACATGTATTCGAGTTGATTTAATTATAAGGAATGACCTGAACATCTTTTCAGTTTATCAATGTATAAACAGAAAAAACCTGTGTACAGGTGTTTGAAAACACTGTAATGCAGTCCTTTGTTGTGCACAATCTCATGCTACGACACAATATCAGGTATTTTGAAGGCGCATATGACAATCGTGGATGTGTAGGGTATCTTGTTGTAGAGTTTTGAACATACTAAAAAAAATAACGGAATCGTGGCTAATCATAGGTATTGTTATGCTCGATGAAGAGTAGTTTTTAAGATTTATTAACATACAGAGAGACAATATTATATGATGTAAACATCGACTAGAGAGTAAACCAGGAGTAGCAACTAAGTTTGATTGCCTCACAGGTATCATGCATGCGCTGTTATGACTTTGTAACTGCAACTCAACGGCTGTTACCCGACACAGGTGTGGTCTAAAAAGAATGATATATTGATTGATCAAGTGGGAATTTGCTATTGCAAATCACTTTAGAATGAGACATATCCAGAGATGTTTTCATACTCAAGTTTTAGCAAAAAACGAAGGGCCAACACTTATGTATCTTTGCATGCAAGGGCCATATCCAAATCTGTTTCTTGGCTTGTCTTTTCCCACATGCACGGATAATCAAAACCCCCCACAAGAGACAAGGCTTCATCCTCGTCTGAGGAATCCATTTTATGTCAACGTTGATGACACAAATTGGCTTGCGACATTGCTTTATGTCATGTATTGTGAGGGGAAGGATGGTATGACAGTCTGCGATACAATTCAAACTGTTTGCTCTATGATGGGAAAATCGTGTAGTGTGAGGCCTGCTTAATACAATAATTCAATTTGATTATGCAGGAGTCGAATGAGTGAATTGCAAATCAAATTATTTAATTTTATTTTGCTTTTTTGTTTGATTTGAATTACTATTAGCCAAGCCATCGTGTGTTTGTAGTGTAGGCTGAATAATCAAAAGATTTCTATACAGAATTCAAGATTCAAGATTTAATAAGCAGATTAAGTTGGATTTAGAGTGATGTTGTTTTCTGATGTCTTTTGTTGCCAGCTGAGAAAACTTGATTTCCGCCACCTGTGGAACTCTTTGATTGACATAGACATCTCCATTAGAAAAAAAAAACAGGATAACTAATACCACATTTGATTGCTTTTTTTTCTGTAAAATATATTGCATAAGTCAAGGTTTTTAAAACTGAAATTTCCAGACAATAATCATTGTTTTGACTCAATGTTTTCAATTACAGCTCTGATGATTAAATGCCTGTTTTGTTGTTGAAGGAATAGTAATTTTAACCATTTATCTGATCAGTTTACTCAATAATTGATGAGAATAATCTTATATCTGAAGATAAATATCACCATTGAATATACATTAATCACTCCAAAATTAAAACAGATTTACAGCAGTAGTGTTATTACGGAAACTAAATTCCAAATTTCTTATCATTGAGTTCATAAATGCCTGGTGCTGTTGCCCGTTGAGATTAATGTGACCGTTACCCCATCCCTCCGCCTAACGATTCATAAAAATGTCACTGATTCACAGGTGACGTCCCTATTGGTGAAATGTTACATCCTCCTGATTAATCTTATGCAGATGTGTTTCTATGATTTAGCAGAATTTTTTTTAACAGGAAGTGTCAACCTTTGTGTCGTAGTCAGTCAGTTTGAAACCAGTCTCCATCACTGTTCGTAATCAAAATAAGTTTAGTTTATTTGCCAGTGACCTTGAGCTGAATTACATAAAATCCAGTGATTATTGTGATGAGATATTGTAAAATAGACTCTTATTATTGGCAAGTTTTAATTTTACTGAAAATTTGGCATTTGCGACATAGATTTATGGATTTATTGACATACACACGCCGAGTCCACTGATGTATATATTCTTATTGGCCAGATTTAAAAATAGAGATTTTATGTTCATTCTAAGAGTTAGTATTCCTTTAAGAAGCCCTACAGCTATAAAGATAAAGAAATCAACCTTGGTATTATCTTGAACACAATATTATTGGCTTCCTTTAGGATGTACAAGACAAATTCTAGGTTACAAGAAAAAATAGAATTGTTTCTCCCATATGCTGCTGTGAATGACATACTAATGGAACTTCCTATGGATTTTGATAACCATTAGATGTTTGTTAACAATGAATAAAAAACTTGTATGGTTTTTTTCAAGATTTAGCTCAACTTAGCCCTTATCTTACATTATATGATACCAAAATTGTTTTATCCCAAATTTTATCATTTTAAGAGAAATTCCTGATCAAGCATGAATGGACATAGCTGACAAATTAATATATTTTTATAAATTGATGATAGAATTAATTATAAATCCAGACATTTATTTCTATTGAGAATTTATTAAATGGTCCCAACAAAACAATGGGTTGTAGTCTTGAGGTGATGCACTGTTGTCACCATACCTTATATTTAGTGAGTGATCCACTGTTGTAGTATTGTCATGCTATAAAGATACAATATTATGGATTATATTCCAGATTGTGGTCCAATAATCTACCTGTAAGAACACCAGACTTCTTAGGATGTAAAAAATGTGTTTTAGATTGCAGGTTTGATTCCTATTTTAATTTCTTCTTGAGATTTAAATATTTTTTATCTTTCTCTCTTTTTAGACTGATATATAAAGTGTTAGTGATGGAATACAGAGACTGTGTAATGGTATAATTATTAGTTATGGTTAATACAATGGTGTGTGATCTGTAAAGTAGAGGATTTTAAGTGGTAGAAGCAGTGAATTCAGAGAAAAAGTTCTGATAAATCGATTTTGTGTAGGAGACCAAATTTCAAAAGTGGAAATATCATATCAAAAGTTTACAAATGTTATATGTGACTTTCCAATTCTGCTTACTTGACAATAAATAACCTAAGAAATACAAATAGTGAAACAAGAATTACTAATTACTTAAGTTATTGATTAATCGTAAGAATTTCAACATTAGAAAATGTCGACAAATAAGAAGGAAAGGATGCTCATGAAATAACATTAAGTTTGGATTAATTAAAACATTGCGTCGTAATGCAAATGGCATTCAAACTGAAAATGGAGAAGTTTGCCAAGATAATGCTGGTTGGAAGAATTATTCAAGTACTAATTTGACTTTATAAAATTGATTCTTTGAAAATAACAAGAATAATTTAGATATATCTCGTGTGAAGCACTACAACATTTGGCTGAAATTGATTGTAAAATTTCAAACAGGAGAAGTTACTTTTATTGAAAACAACATTTGATTGTAATTTACTGAAATCAAACTGAAAGAAAAAACAAATGTTTGGATGTGAAAAAAAAAAATTGAACTTTTAGAAATAAATTTTGTGATTTTATGGAATGACAATATTCAAACTTAACTTTTTGTAATGTTGATTTTATAGTTGAGCACCGCTTAATATTTCAGTGAAATTTTAAGTATTAATTTAGGGCAAGAAGAACGACATTTGTAGCCAAGATGTTTGCTATTATTAAACTATGTTCACTATTTTGGTAATAAGATACCAGCAAGATGTCTGAAGGAATGATTTGAAGTGAAAACCTAAAAACTTGTATTTTAAAATGGAACCTGTCAATTTGTATGATCTGAAGCAATTCTGGTGACATTTAAACTCTTCAATTGAAAGATGGGATGTAATAGCTCATCATCTAAAAAACGTGTGGAACTATCACGCACTGAAAGAAGTGAGTAGCTTCTAACAAATATCTGTTAAAAGCTATGAATGATTGATGTTAATAATTATACATAGGATATTACTGTTTTATGATATTTCACTTTATAAATTGCTCTTGATATTGGTTTCAACTTGATGACCAATAATAAATTGAAGCTAAAGGATTTAAAGAAGGAAGAATTATTGAACAACTTGAATGAAAGTATAAGTTAATTATTGAAAGATGAAAAAATGAATGAATTCAAGTATAAATGAATGAAAGTAAATGAATGACAGTGTAAATGAATGACAGTGTAAATGAATGAAAATGTAAATGAATGACAGTGTAAATGAATGACAGTGTAAATGCATGAAAGTAAATGAATGACAGTGTAAATGAATGACAGTGTAAATGCATGAAAGTAAATGAATGACAGTGTAAATGAATGACAGTGTAAATGAATGAAAGTGTAAATGAATGAAAGTGTTAATGAATGAAAATGTAAATGAATGACAGTGTAAATGAATGACAGTGTAAATGCATGAAAGTAAATGAATGACAGTGTAAATGAATGACAGTGTAAATGAATGACAGTGTAAATGAATGACAGTGTAAATGAATGAAAATGTAAATGAATGACAGTGTAAATGAATGAAAGTGTAAATGAATGAAAGTGTTAATGAATGACAGTGTAAATGAATGACAGTGTAAATGAATGAAAGTGTAAATGAATGGTTGAAAAATATGCATGTGAAGTAAATGATAAATGAATATGAATGAATAAATGAATATGATTGAATGGTATATGAATATCTGGATGGTGTATGAAAAATAATTAAAAGATAAATGAATGTGAAACAAGGGAAATTTGCTGAATATCTCCTCATATTTCAGAAATTATTGCTGCTATTCTGATCCAGAAATGGTATAGAATGTATGTTGCCAGATTAGAGGCTAGACGGAGGTATACATGGACTATTTTTCAGTCTATAGAATATTCTGGTGAACAAGATCAATTGAAGGTAATTAGGCTTTAAACCGTCGCTTGTATCAACCATGTATTTTGCTTTTTGATATTTGATATCTGATTTTTGGTCAGTCAAAATGAATTGCTAATAGCTGTCAAAATAAAATGTCACCTTCTTCAGGATGCTGTGCTGCTAGGAGAAATTTCTGGCTTTTTTGTTACTTCCAAATCTGATTTTTGGTCAGTCAAAATGACTTGCTGACTAATTTTATTAACCAGGTTTTGGCAAGATTTGGAGACAATGGTTAAGGTGTAGGTATTTGACTACCAGTAACTCCTATAGTTGTGAAATATTGTATTAGTGTCAATAACACAATTCTTTCTCATCTGTCATCAGTCTGCTGCCTGTCAGAAATTTCCTCTCCAGAATGGAAGCAGGAGATTTGTTTGAGTATTGTTGAAGTGCCATTTCCATGATCTGATTTCCTTATCTGTCTTAAACAGCTTTGACTGATTGGTCTACCTACATTTCTTATATTAAAAGTAGACAACCATATGCAAAGTTTCTGATGAATTACAAATTGAAAGTTTATCTTGTGGCCATTCTATGCTTTCGTAACATTACAGCAATGTTACACCCTAAAATTGCTAATGTATGAAAATCACACATACCTGTGAATTTATGTGAAGAAAACAGCTTTTAAAAAAAGTGAAGTGAAATTGACATCAAATAGCTTCAAATTTAACTTATTCAACTTTCAAGACCAAGACCATAGTACAATTTATGACTGGATAGATGATGAAACTCACTGAAAATTTAATGGGAAATGACAGTAGGTGACAAGGTCCAGTGAGATCAATTCAGATTAGTAATAAAGAGAAGGTAATAGTTAGAACAGTAGTAGACTATAAGTAGTAAACTATATTCAGAACAATATAGAAATATAGTTGTCCAATTAATTGTTTTATTAACTCATTACGTCAAAGATTCAAATACAAAATATGAAAGTTGTTAACTCAGTCTAGTTGAATAAATGGAAAATTGAACACAAACATATAATTGTGTTCATTAAAATTCTGTCTACCCCAAAATACACTAGGATCCAAAAGTGATTTCAACATGGTGTTATAATTAATGATAAATTATATTTTAAATCTGACAGTGTATATGGGGCTTTAACGATTATTTTGAATATTTCTTCCTCAGTCAATAAAGAAAATAAAAAAAACTAATTGCAAGATTTTTGATTATTTACATCCAATTATTTTGGTTCAGTTTGTCTGGTTGTCTCTAACAACTTCTAACCTGACACCATCCTCATCATTTGACCTTCACGTTTTAAAGGTCACTGAATAATTACCATTGTTACTAAAGAAGACATCATCAATTTAATTTGATAAATAGGAGACTTCGTCAAGGGAAAAGAAAAGCTCCTTTAAAAAAATCCTCTTCTTAATGGACCTGAATTATGTACATTTGAGACCCACATCATCAGTATTCAGATAGTGTAAATTAGATGTCAGAAGGTTCTAATCTGATTGCAGACAAATTTCTGGAACCATGACTCTAAATCTGACTTTCAAAGATCACAGAAGCAGAAAAATATATTCTGTGTTAGTGATTTAGTCCAATCCATAAGCTTGTACCCTGATCACTTTTACCTTAGTAATTTTCTACTAAAGAACCGTAATATGACATACACATGATCTCTGTGGAGAATAATATTACAAAATATTTATGCTTGTCCATCCATGTTATTTATATTTTCTCAGCTGTCTTAATAAATCAAATCTGTTTTCAGCTTCACAACTTTTTTAACAGCATGATTAACCAATTGAAGCTTGATACTGATGGGCAACCCAAGATTGCTCGTGCTTTTGCTTCTTCACAAAGACCAGCAGTTGTAGGTAAGTATCAAATGTCAACACGTTTTTTCATTGTAATAAAAAAGTTTGTAATGAAAGTTTGAACAGTGACATGTTGAAATACTGATAATGCTAACTGGCTCGGAAAAGCAGGCCGGCTCAGTGACTTCAAACTTCTCTCTTGACAAACTTCCCCACACTCACCTTAAGTATCTCAATTTCACTTAATCTTATTTCATATTTGTCAATAATTTGTCAGTAATTTGCCTTAATTTTGCTATATGTTTCTCAACAGTTTAGATATTTTCCAATGAACTTCTGTTTCACCAATGCTTCCCAAAGCATTTTCTTTATCTTATAAAATCTATGGAAAATGTTAAATCTGCACTTAGCTTTACACAGATTTGAAATTTGAGTTTGATTAAAATTGATAATGATTCAGGATGGGTTGTAACTAAGTTAATTGTAATTTATTCACCAATAATGAGCCCATAGATTGAATTAGCTGGACGACATCTGTCAGTATGACCTTATTAGGGTGTTGATATATTACTTTACTGTATTAACCAAGAGGCACTGAAGGTCAACATAGCCTCAACCTTTCGTTAGATGACTGTTAATTTAACTAATCAAGATTCATAGCATCTTGTCCTGGACTTCACTTTAATTGATCTTTCCAACTCGTGACAAAAAATTCCACCTGACAACTCACAAGTCAAGATATTTTTCAGTGATTTCTTATTGATAATTTAGTGTGATTGAATTGAGAATAAATTACGGCACTTGCTTTACATGCAACCTTCACCTTCACCTACAGAATTTCATCAGTGCCATTATTTATTTATTACAATGACTAATGCCTAACTCCTCAAGAAGAGTTCCACAGTTAAGTGCTCCGAGAACAGTTTCCTAAACATATACAGTAATAGTTACACTACAGACCACTTGATTTACTTGATAATGTATCACAGCTTGGTCAGGAGAATGAAATACACTTCAAAGTGTAAAAGAAGGTTTGTCTTTTGAAAAGGTCTGAACATATTTATTTGTTCTATATATTTCATTGAGGCCAGCTCGTTCCATATTATGGATCAGGCAATAAATATTCAAATGATGTTAAGTCATTTAACAATCCACAAGCTTCTTTAACACAGTATGAGGCAAAATCTAATAGATACATGAATAAAGGCAGCCCTTCTTGTATAAGAGTTCTTTTGATTGATTCAAATTCACTGTCTCAAACAGAACTATTGTAGTAAGTCCCATCTATTTACTAATAGCATGGTTTACACAATGAGAATAGTTACCTTGCTCAATAATACTATACTCTGTCTTACAATTACAGTTGTCATCAGACCTATTGGTGTAAATGATATTTGACACATGATTTCTTATTTAAGAAGAGAAATTTGTGTCACAGGATGTAAGGTATCCATGGGGAATACCAAAGTGACAGTTTGATTCATGATATAACTTGTAGCCAGACAAATTTCTCTCTTACCAATTTGGGAAAATATATAGTGAATTTGTTAACATGGATAGAGCTTAATCTATTAATATTTGACATGTTTATTCTTTTGGAATGTATAATATATCATATTGGAGGCTGGTCCACTATACTATTCTACTTATAGTTCATGGATAAAGAGCAGGGACAAGTAATCGGGGCTGAAATAGTCTGTAGGATATGTTACACTGACATGTAGCACCAGGCAGGGCTAGACTCTTCTAGACACTTGATGCTCATGATTGATATACTTCCTTATGTGAAATATTCATTAGCTGTTAACCTACCATTTTTTCACCAATATCATAAGCCCAAACTACCCTGAAGTATGATCATGTTCACCATGGACAAGCCTGGTATTTTTATGAAGAGATTGATTAAAAAATCTTTGACTCTTGATTAACTCTTAAAGCAACGTTATAACTGTGTAAGGCAAAATCCTCAAATAATAAAAAAATAAAATGATGTTGGTTGCTTCATTAGTTAAATAGGACAGAAAACAATACTTTAGATCTATATTCCATTTCATAGCTAATTAGAAGAAGTAAATCTCTAAAATCTATAGTAACTATTTCTGTTATAATATTGAACTACTAAATAATTTATCATAGGATATTCAATCAAACTTTTATGAGAGATTAAGATCATGTATCAAAATATAATTTATTAGTTTTGTCAGATGCGCTCTGAATGGTAACTTTGATGTGCATACTAATTAAGCACTCATATATAGATTCCCCATGAAACATTTCAGATTGAAAATCTGGAAACTATTATCATAAATTAATTTAAAATGAAAACCTGAAATTTCTGGAATGCTACTGTAATAGTTTGTAAGAAGGAACACCTTAAATAGTTCTAAATTCTCAATGCAGAGTACTTAATTCTGATATATTTCACTAGTCAGGATAAAACATTTCAACAGACTCGTTTAAATTAAAAAATTTTTCAAGTAAGAACAGAATTGATTATAGATTGTTATTTTCTGGCCCAAGAGACTTATTAGGTAGATCTACTAGTATCTATTGTCTGCTATCAGACTGATATAATCTTTTACATTCTATTCTCTACTCTATCTTTATAGTGGAATTGTAATGTCTGTTAATACTACAACTGGGGTTATATTTTTATAAAATCCAAACGATCTATTTGATTCCTTGGCTTATCTAAAATATTGGATCATCTTACTTGACTTAAGGGATTAATAGGAAATAAATGGAGATGTTTATATTCAGAATTAGAATCCTTTATATTACAATGTTGATCAAATTTAAAATCACTTTAAAATATGATGATAAACTCAATAATAAGAAAATCTGAATTTAATTCCCAAGATTCTACTTATTATTATTCCCTGTTTATCAAGATTCTATTTCAGATGATTTATTTTTATTATATGATAATATATGAAATGGTTTGGAATTTATGGCCAAAATAAGAGTGTAAATTACAATAAAAAAGTTAAAATATATCTCAGGATTTATGGCAGTCTCGTGTTATTTATGTAGAATGGCTTGGACATGGAAATTTAGCTAGACAATTTCAGTGTGAAAATTGGGATGAACTTTGATATAATTTTACCAGTGTTGCTATTTTATAAATCATATTAAATCATTATTCAAGTTATGAATAATACAAGAAAAGATAATTGGTAATATAAATAGTTTAAAGTAGTTTCTGTTACCATTTACTTTACTAATCATAGAATAGACTGCATGTCTTTGTTTTTAGAAATGTTTCCAAATATCTCTAACTACACCATAGTAAACAAAATAAAACAAATATTGTGAGCATTTGTAAACTTCGGAACACAAATTGCAAAATATTTAAACCATTATCTATTTAAATTGATTGTTTGAAAAACAAAAATATCAGTCTTGAGAGTGGGGTGTGGTGTTATCAATAGTTATATGTTGCTGGTGAAGTCTCTTTATGTATTTAGTTATCATCAATATCATTATTACCACACAGACCTGTATTGATTTCAGTACTTCTTGAAGTTCAGAATTTGAACTAATCAGCAAACTGTTCATGTATGTGTCTGAATTATGTTGTTTATGTGGATAAATAGTTTGCTGAAGCATAATATATACTTCTACTATTACAGCTAGTGAAACCAGTGATATATCAGGCTGTATAGAGGGTATAGAAGTAGAAAGTTCCTATACTGGACCTCATCTAACATTCCCTATAACACATGCTCAAGTTAAAACTCTCATACAGGCCTTCAAAGCAAAAAGGGTGAGTATACCATAATATCCAAAAAGAAGATTTCTCTATCCCTCTACAAAAGATGTATTGAGAATTATTTTGACAGTGAAAATATTTGTTATTGTATTCATATAGATTATGTCAAAATATAGTAGGCATGGTCACTGTTAAATGGATGTCTTTTGGTGCAAATTGATATGCAGTGATATAGCCACTTTAATAGAATTACCTCCCTTGGCACAGCAAATTATCTCCCTTTACTGCATTACAAGAAATTGCATGGTATTTGTGTATTTAGATTTCTTGCAGATAAATATACAGGGTTGACAAGATATCTCTGCTGTTGAACCATGTTTAACATATGAAATCCATAGCCAGGACAATTTGTCTTGAATGAGGAGGTTTGATTTTAACTAGTCCAGAGACAAAAGCAATAATTCTTGCTTTCTGTGTCTAATTCAGCGCCTACATGTAAGATATTTATTGGAATTGCTGAATGAAACTCAGAAATTATTCAAACAGATGAAAAATATCAACTATGCCTCCACATCTATCTCTAAACAAATCACAGTGTGTGGTGATTTACATGGTAAATTAGAAGATTTATATATGATCTTCCATAAGGTAGGAAACATTTGAACCAGGGGTCAAATTTCACATAAACACAATTATGTTCTGTCACCTTCTTGGTCTATCAATAAAATTGATTATATAATAGAGTTTAAATCACCCACAAAAGTAATACATTTCTTATATTGTCCAGAAAACATCATTCTCAATATTGGCTATTATAATACTTAACTGAAATATACATTACTCAGCATTCCTGCCTTTCATTTTTTATGTCAAATCAATTCTTACCATCTCAACGCTTTGTACATTCTGTTCAAAAAAAGACAGACAAATCACGAATCATTTTAATTCAACCAATCATTCCATTGAAGATCTTCTTGTTATGTCCATAAAAATATTTCTGTATCTACAAAGACTAAACTAAAAACCAAGCGATTGCAAAGGGAGAGTTTCTGGATAGACCAATTACAAACAGTTGTACCTAACGGCCTAAATATACAGCATGACAATCAAATTATACCTTTTGTTGCCACCTACAATTCTACAGCTTAAATGCCTCTGTGATTGTCAATTGCTTTTATAAAGAACTTCAGGACGAATTCCCAAACATCTATACTAAAGGTTTGGTGACTGCCTACAAAAGGAATAAAAATCTGAGTAATGTTCTTGTCTATGGTAGATTAGATCCCCTTTCATTAACACCCTAAAACCATCGCTTTGCATTTTATAATTATGTGTTTATCTTGTAAATCTCTCCAGATGTAGGTAACTTCTTATCCAATTGATGTATTCCAATTCTAATACCCAGTCTTTACTTGTAACCTAGGCCAGTACTTCTATAAGAGAGTATCTCTTAAAAACCCTTAAACCCAGTTTATGATAAACCTCCTGGCTGGAGGAAGACCAATGAGGTCAATTGGATTAATTATGAGAGATGACTCAAGCAACAAATAATGCTGTAAGCTGGCAACATTATATCTTCCTTTGTTTGATTTCAGAATGGCCTTCCATCTGTAGATAACCCGTTTGTATTTAATGGTGATTTTGTGGATCGTGGGGCTTCGTCTATAGAAGTTTCCATTATATTATTTGCCTGTTTCCTTGCCTCACCTAATGAAGTATTTTTAAATCGTGGTAACCATGAAGATCATGTCATGAATATGAGGTAGGTAAATTTTCTTTTCAAATGATTTTGTCACTTTCTCTAGTATAAAATTAAATAACTAAACACAATTTTATGGTATACTACTCCTTAGTTTTATTACACATGACGTTAAATGTAGCTAAAGGATTAAAATTGTAAAAAGGTCTTATATATACTGTATATAAATATCTGCAAGAAGAACACATTTTATCTATATCCATCTGTCAGAGAAGAAAATAAAATATGAGTAATTAGTGGGTGAAAATGATATATTTGATATTTTGTAGATATGGTTTTATGAAGGAAATCATTAGGAAATATAAGGTAATACAAATTGTTATACAAGAGTAAACAATCACTACCAAAGAAACTGAGCAATTGAATTTATTTAATAGAATTATTTGCTAAAAATTTTATGGTTAATAAAGAAACACAATGTCATGGTATACAATTCACAATTCATTATCTGTTTTAACAATTTACATTATCATCAAATTTTAATTTACCTCTACAATTGAAGATAACAATATACATTGCTTTAAAGTGTACAATGTAATCCAGGAATAGAATGTTATAAATGATACTTATTTCTATTGGATGTCCTATCAAGTAGATTTCCAAAGCTGGTTGCTTTTAATACTGAACTGGATTTTGAAATCTAAAGGATAATTCAGTATTGTAGTATCACTTAAAATAGGGAAAATCTGTAAGCTTGAAATTCAGTTGATAATCCAATTTAATGGCTACAGTGAATGTCTTAATTTGTAATGTATTTAAAGCTCTTTTTACAACTTTGTAACCTAAATGCTTTTAAAAGTCAATTTTCACTAACAGCTAGACGTTAAAATGTTTAAAGGTTAAAACTTGATATTCTATTATCTTATTCAAATCACTTACATCTATCATTATTTCATTTGACACTTTTGTTGAAGAAGACTTGCATTTGTAAGGTTAATAATTGAAAGAGTACTCAGACTTTAATAGATATTTCACACATTTTGCTCAGACAAAAAAAAAAAAAGGTTAAATGTCTGATGAATCTGATTGTGATATAAAGTTTCTGTCAAAGTTGTAACAAAAAAGAGAAAATATGATGTTAGCAATTATCAATTCTTTGCAGTGTGACAAGGTCTAGAGTACACAACAATCAAATATCTAAGAATCAATTTAATGGGATCAATTTATGAGCCAGGGGCACATCAATAAGAATTTTTTCACTATTTGAGACATTCTCAAGTTTTCTCTGCTATCCACTGCACATTTCCCATTTTATTTCAGGACTATTCTACACAAGTAACAAAGTCCTTTACCGAGGTGTTCAGCTGGTTACCGTTAGCAACTGTGATTGATGATAAAGTTCTTGTGGTGCATGGTGGGATATCTCAACATGTCAGTCTAAAGTCTCTGGCGCGACTAGACAGACATCGAGTAAGTAGAAACGAAAGCATGATTTGTGCTACATTGAAACAGCAATACCACTTATTTCTTTTAACTCTGCAAACTGTCGTCTGTTATATCTGATATGTAGCCCATAATGATTGTTATGGTTGGTCACCAGTTCTGTCCTTTTTGCAGTTTATATCAGTATTACGACCACCATCATTATCAGAAGTCAGTAGTTTAGAAAATGTGTCATTAGAATTGCAACGCTTAGAAGAATGGAAACAGGTAGGTATTTTTCTATTCTATTTCTAAAATGGTGCCTCAGTTTAGAAACTATATTTAGAATATTTGAGGATGCTCATATTTTCATCTGTGAGCTATTTATAATGTTTTAAGAACATATTTAACGATGAAACCAACTTTTTAACGTTGAAACCAACTTTTTATGTACAGGTATTAGATTTGTTATGGAGTGATCCTAAAAGTTTAATGGGATGTAATCCTAATACATTTCGTGGTGGTGGATGTTATTTTGGACCTGATATTACAGAGAATTTTCTTGAAGAACATAATTTTAAACTGTTGATACGCTCACATGAATGTAAACCAGAAGGCTTTGAATATAACCATGACGGCAAGGTATGAATATTTATTCCAACTAATGTATCAATGTCTACCCTTGAACAGATAGAATTGTGGAATATTGCAATTGGACTTAAAACCATCCATTATAGAGCTCCAGTCCAACAGAACTGGCCTGTCCATGAAAACAGTTTTGAGAGGGTTTAAAGTCATTGATATTAGTTTTGGTGAAACAAGCGTTTGCTGCCATAATGATATAAATATATCATACTTTTTATTAGGTATTAACCATATTTTCTGCTTCTAACTATTATGATATTGGAAGTAATAAAGGTGCCTATGCTAAGCTAATGGGACCAGACCTGACAGTTCACATGGTTCAGTTTCTAGCTTATCAAACTGGCAGCGTTCGCAAATTAACATTTACACAAAGGTAAGAAAAGGTAGTGTTTTAGTATTACTATTTTCTTCAGATTCCCAACTACTATAGCAGCTCTGTTATTCTAGGTCAAATTTCTATCTGTGGTAGCCATTGGCGACTGGATTGTTTCCGACATGTGAATATTAAAGTCTATTGATGAATAGAAGGAATATCAGCTAACACTTTATGTTTAGCAGATTCTTGAATGTTTTGATCTTGACAGTTCAATTATTGAAATAATTAAATTTTTGATTTATATTCCGAATTTCCAAATAATTTTCTCCTATCAAACTTATTTTAATTTCAGAATCAGTTGTTTGGAAGCGTCTGCTATGCAAGATTTGAGGGAGAAGATTCTAACCCTGAAATCTGATTTGATGGAAGAATTTAAAAAACATGATACAGAGGAAACTGGTAGGTAAAACCCTGAATATATTTAAGTTTTGACTTGGGATCTTTGATAGGCTCTATAAATATAACATCATTTGATACATTCAAGAAAGACACTCAACCTTTTGAGGCATTACATCTTTTGGCACATTTGTGGTAGAAACTCAAACTTTTGGCACATCTTAGACAGACACTTGAACCTTGACACATTTAAGACACTATATTTTGGTAAATTTTTTAACAGTCATTGCATATTTGGATATATTTTAGGAACAATAACAATAGCCGATTGGTGTTCTGCCATGGAGTCAGTAATGGATGTAGATGTACCATGGAGAATGTTACGTTCTAAACTTGTTAAATTAAACTCTGATAAGCGGGTCAATTATGAATCAACCTTTGAAGAACTTCAAATTTACCATCGATATAGTGAGGCAAGTTAATGAGGGCATTTTGACCTTTGAATTATATAACCCTTAAAACTCATAAATATATTTCACATGAGTCAAGAAATTATTGCATTTTGGTCCATCCATTTGATGGTTAAAAAATGTTTAGTGTATTCACGTAATTGAAATTACTGCATAAATGTGTATATTATCACCTCTTCTCTCTTCTTGACTAATTCATGGTCATTGTACAAATCATAAAAGCTTGGTGATTTTAAGCAATAGGCTGAATTGTTATTCTATTCTATCAAAATTGTAGGTTTTGTTATACCAAACTTTTTTGATCCACTTTTATTCATTTTTACAATCTTCCATGTTACAAGAAAAGTGACGTTTGCAGTCAAGGTAAGTACAAAGTTCAATATAGCTGCTCAGAATAATGGTCTAATATTTTTGTATTCTATTTCTAGAATGGTGCCTCAGTAATGGAGATGTTATATAGATATAAAGACAGTTTAGAAACTATATTTAGAATATTTGATAAGGATAATTCTGGATTTATTTCAATGAGTGAATTTACTGATGCCTGTACTCTTCTTACAAGACATACAAGCGTCAACTTATCACCTAACCAAGTTAATGACATTGCTAAAAGTTTAGATTTAAACAAAGATGGCCAAATTGACTTCAATGAATTCCTAGAAGCATTCAGGATAGTGGATCAGAAGAATTTAAATACAGTTTCCCCGAGGAATACTGAATCAGAAGATATCTATGATTGTGCCAGTGTGAATAGTTTTGATGAACCAATGGGAGTGAAGCGTAAAATCACATCTAATTCTGAACTAAGTAACTTAGAAACATAATTCTTGGATAATCAAATAGAAATGTGATAAGTGAAATATAAATACTATAAAAATACCAGTTTACAGTATTATGGGAAAGACTACACAGCTTGTTTCTCAAATTTTTGATACCTCACTTTTCAAACTTGCACCTTTATTTTCAATACTTATTGAAAGTTGGATCTAAAGAATGAATTATTTTTAAGACAAGATTGCGTGAAACATTACCTTCTGTAGGATTATTAATTTGGCTAATGCAGCACATAATGTAAGTGATGTTTGACCAATCTAGGCGATGTTCTCAGATGAGAAAGATAGAGATATAGTCCACCAAAGCTGACCAAATTAAAATACTCAAAGCTAATTGCTCAGAACTTTCTTGTGAATTCTGTTTTTTATATAAGCCGTTTTTTTTTTCAAACCATTTGACTAGGATCATTTTGACTGTGCAGTATCTCACTGCAGATATTGAAATTAAATTCAATGCTCCAATAAAGCATGAAAAATAGGAAGAAAAAGTGATGTACGGTATTCAATTAAATACTTCAGTGGATCAACATGAAGCAACCCTGCATTTCTTGTAATTTACACCAACCTAAGACTCAATACAATAAATAATGGCATTTGTTTGTTGTTGACTTGTTAATTTTATTGTTAGTCATGTTAATTTTACCCTAATAAAATATCAGTGATACTGTTGTAATGCATTCATTTCACATTTCCTTGTAAAAATCATCATTGACCTTTTCTCAAATAATACAAATTAACTTTCATTTTGATGCAGCCCTTGTTTTAATGAAGAATATCTTTACCATACAATGAATTTGCCACAAAATGATACAGAATATCTGAAAACTCAGAAGAAATCAGCCATTCCTTCATCTAAGAATTGTTTATAAATTGCCATAAATTTAGCCACAAAAGCTTCAAGATGATAAATGGCTTTCTGTCCTATCTGTAGTCTATGGTCATAATATGCAGCAGCTTGAACAACTTCTGTTTTCAACTGTCCATCACAATTAGCTAGCAGTTCTTGTAGTAGTCCCTAAAATGATTCAAAACTTTGTAAAATACCAAACAAAAGTTATGGGCCCATGTAGAAAGAATGGAATGTTGTCTATCTTTCAAATGAAATAAGCAAATAAGATATATATTCATATCTTCAATTGAAGACTTGAGATAGAAAGAAAGGTTTGCAAGGATTCTTTCTATCACCTGGTCCTTAGCTGAACCCACAAATACCATTTAATTAAAGTAACCATGACAAAGGACATCATTCCAATGCTCAAACTGCTTGTGTTACAGTCCATCCTTACAAGTTACAGTACAAATTCATCTGTTTTCAGATTCTTTTTCATTTTTATACGCCCACATGGAAATGTGGACGTATATTGCCGTAGCCCCTGTAGAAATGTTTCAATTTTGTACCCGTAGGATCAAACAGAATGACTATTGACGTCATTTCGACCTAAATCACTTGTTCATGGAGGCCGCCATTTTACATAGATAAAAAGTAAACAAAGCAATCTTGCTGGCAAGTAACATAATTGAATCAGACCATTGAATAATTGATATATAAGCATGAATGAGACGGTTCCCAAGACAAGTTGTGTTTTTCTTCTACAAAAACGAAAAAAAAGAAAAGTATGAAGATCACCAGACTGGTCTAATTAGGACTGCTTTTTCCTAAATCTGTTCTTCAAAGAAAAACAGATGCATATTTCTGAAAAAGTATGTCCCCTTTAAAAGAGTGATTTATGCAAAGATTGGCTATCTTCTGCTAGGTTTAATATTGAATCAAATATTATGAAGGATGGTAGATCATTGGTATTTCTTCTTGTTATTTTGTTATCGTCTATGTACGACGTGACGTTATGTCATAAAGAAAATGGTGGCTTCCATACATCAATGGTAAGTGCAATTATTTGATTTTTAAGACAAACTGTGAATTAAATAACCACAAAAACCTATATTTAATCATAATTAATAACAAATCCTGAAAGCTACTTTTCCTTTTAAGAAGTAAAATTTTAAATAAAAACTTCCCATAAAAGGTCTATGAGGACATCAAGAAAGTTATTTGACTTGACCACAATCAAACAATTTTAGAATACATACCTTAATAATAACATCAGCTGGTATACAATGTGTTAATAATTCATATAATCTAGCTCGCACCTCTAATAATCTGTAAAATAACAGTACATATCAACACAGGAAGATGGTTGGAGTTTCAAGGTGAAACATATATTGCATTCTGAAAAAAGCTGTTGTCAACTTTTAACATATTCTCAGGGAGTAATAATTCTAGAAATATTTCGTTCCAATCATTCCAAATTCAAACTTGTCCAAATATTCAATTAATCCTACTTCCTACACAACATTTTATGTAAATCTGACAAAAACTTTGGCCTCCATTGCATTCACTTGTGGATGGGAAAGTCAGTGCTGAACTACGATATTTTTATGAAGACAACAACAATGATAATACACTGTTACCTTTTAGGCGATTGTTGTTGTACTATCATAGTAGCTGTATCTCTGAGGTAAATCTCCCAATCAGGTTCAGATATAGTTTGATCAGCACTAAATGGATACCTGAAAAACATCAGTCAAATAAATCACTATTTTTAAGCCTTTTGTTCTTTTTGTAATAAGCTGCCTCTAACTCTTATCTGGAATTTGGAACATGTTGAACAAGGAGAGACAGGTCAATTCTCTTTTCATTAGAATCTTACTAAAGTCTTAAATGTCCAATGATAAGAGACTTGTTAGGTTGCAAACAGATAGCAGTAGTGTAACACTCTTTTGTTGATTGTATTAAAGTTTAAGCTTATATCAGAGAGTTTAACAGCCCTACAATCAGTCAGCAAACCTTAAGTAGCATTATTAAACAGAAATCAACCCCTAAAATGGCACACCCATCCCTCTAAAGAAAATAGCTTACTGTTGAACTTTACAGGCTTCACACATTAATAAAGCTCTACGTAGATTTCTGTTGCTCTTATTTGCTATACGTTTAGCTAATTCTGCAGGTAATGTGCATCCCTCTTTCTTACATACATTCTGTAATATCTGAGCTATCTACAGAGAAATACATAAAAATATTGGACAATAATAACCACATCTTTCAACATAAATGAAAGCATACACTTTTGGCACCCTAGACACATTTGTAGAAGAATGACATAGCATGATTTGTATAACAATATTGTCACATCAGTGGCTTCAAAGGTTAAAAACTTTGGCATATATATGTATACAAAGGAATTTTATACACAACCTGATAACAAAATAAAATCGTTTTGGTGATATTCTACACTAAATCATCTACCATAGTACTAGTATTTCACTGTATTTGAAATTAACATTATTATTAAAGATAGTAGATGATTTTAAGTTCCGTTTTGGCTTGAGGTTTGTGAAAAGAGAACTAAGATCTTGTGAAAATTCAAATGATACCCGCAGGAATAGATTAAAATATCCCAAAATTTTATCTTATACATACCTCTTCTTCACTAGGGGCAGCAACCCTAACCCCTAAACATCTACTTCTAATAGCAGGAATAACTTTACTTGTCGAATTACAGCACAGTATCAGACGACATGTTGCCATGTACTTTTCCATTGTACGACGTAAACCATGTTGAGCATCTTTTGTTAATCTGTCTACCTCTGTTAGCACCACAACTATAGAATAAATAATACACTGTAGAATAGATTTAATAAGCTATGGAATCGTTTCATTGTACATTGATGCTGAAAAAACTTTTATTATGTGAATAAATAAACAAACCTTTGAATTCTTTCTGAGATGAAGAATCTAGTTGATTAACTTGAGCTAGATTTTTAATTAATTCTTGTATCACTATTCGGTCATTATTTCCAACATCACTACAATATATATATAATCATGTGCATTAAATAATTAAGTTAATAAACTAAGAAACACATCAGATATTACTCAGATACAAGTATTCCCTTATGCAGTTAAAAAAAATGTATTGATAAATAATGGTGAATGGGCAAATAATACAACGATTATGTCTTCAGAGGTTTGATGAAATCTCAATAATTTACCTTGGATTAACTTCTATATGATAATTACTAGCTATAGTAGATATTTCTATCTTTTTATTGGATGGTGTTGTAAAATGGCTCTGTTCGATTCGTAATTTCTCTGCACCAGCACCATATAATTCCCGTAATATACATGTTATTCTGGTTTTCTTACCAGCACCTGATGGGCCATACACCAATAGATGGGGTAGATCACCACTGGCAATCTGAAATGTTTGTCATAAACTCTTATTATCAAAACAATCAACTTGAAAAATTTTTAAAATTAGGCTTGATTTGCTTTCATCTGATGCCATTCCTTACGGCATTCTTAGTGACGACATACAACTTTTGAGTACCGGTACTGAATACTAAAAAATTAGAGCTATTTTTAAGATTTAGCCATGAATTCAACATTCCAAATGAATTGTAGCAAAACTAACAAAAATTAAAATTTGTTAGGAATTTTAGAGCCCCTAGACCCACTTTCTAATATATCTATCCGATTATACTACTACGTAGATAATTAAAAGAAAATAATATAAAAAGGCTACAAGGCATTTTTGACAAAGTAAACTACTTAAAGACTGACATTTGTGGTGTTTAAAATGAATTCTGTTTTACATGCTTCTATCCTAATACAATTTTCTGACAACTGCAGAATATTAGCTAATAACGTTATTAATAATAATCGAATCATACTTTTTAAAGTGTTAGATTTTCTTTGTTGCATTCACCAATCATTATGCTTGAATGTTGTCTTTGACAAAATGTAATGTTATAATATAGATTATCAAGGCTGTTTTTCATGGAGTGATGTTTTCCAGCAAAGCAAATTTTTGCACCCAATTGCAATAATTAGAGTGACAAAACAACAAATATTGTGATGTGACCTAAGCCTCCTCCAAGTGCTTTCATTAGCTTTACGACTTCTCGAATAACAGTAACTATTTGGGTACAAATGGATGAACTATGTTTATTTCAATTCATTCTGCATAAAATATGCAAAATATAATCTAATTTAAGAGTTTTACCAATTTTTTTAAGTTGGCAGCTTGCTGTTTGTGGTAATCAAGCTTGTGAAGTTGTGATGGACGATGTTTGTCAACCCACAAACTCATTTTTCAAGATAAATTTAAAACTTAAAACGACTTGATTTGTTCGAAGTTTATAGTTTGTTGTCAATTTGTGGCGCTAAAATCGAAGAAACTCCCATTCATACGTCAGAGGGTAGTCCCCGTGCTAATTTTAGAAATTTTCAGACCAATGTCAACCGTGATTATCCCCCTTTTTCCATTGAAATAAAATTTAAAAAAAATCAGATTGGATTCTACTAGACTAGGCTAATCTAACCCTTTTTTTTCCATAGCCGTACGTACCTTTCGTACTGACACTGGAAAATCTAATCTAGAAAGACGAAGAATACATCTAATGCGATTTCTGCAGTGAAAATAGAATAAATATTTCATTATTTTTGGCCCGATTGCCCCCTCCCCCCTTTAAATACAAATACGCCACTACTAAGTCTAAGATCTAGGATAATATCAACTATAAACCGACATTGAAATTTAGCCAAAACAAGAAATTTCAGCAAGCAGCCAACACACATTGTGATATTGGAATCCAATCAGAAAAATAAGCACACACTGACACAGTCGATTTTGGCGACCATGATGCCATGATGGGATTGATTGATGTCATGAATTGATGAATTTTGTCAACTATAAATCATCAAAAATGGTCGCCAAATAGACTGTGTCTTAATTTTTCTCCCACTGATTAATTCATAAAATATGGAAATTTTTCCAAAGAACACGAGACAAGAATTTACATGAAAGGCAACAGCGAAATTTGTGTTCTAAACACAGGAGGTGTACATTAATCAGTGAGCGTAGCATTTGGACAATTTCAACGAAATAAAATGCAACTATAAACTATTCTCGTCTGATCCATGATTGCATGAACAATATATCAGAAAATTAAAAAATTTAAACATAACCGAAACCGTTAATCGAAGGTTAGATAATCTAAATTATTCTTGCATCCCTTTTTTACCATACAATATGCAAAATAAAGATACTAACGTGCGTATGAGAAGTTGAGGAAACACGAACGCCATTGAGAACGCTAGCTCGTGAGGCAATCGTAGCCTAGAAACTAAGCGCTTTCTATGAGGTCCGCGCCAATGCTACATAAACAATGTCACGTGGTTATTCTGCCTTACTCATTATGGTCAGTCCTGGGAGGTTAAACTCAAGTTCACGATCTAGATCCAGGTCTAGGTCTCGATCACCAAAGAAATCACATAAAAAGAATGCCTCTCCAAAGAAACGCTTACGAGGGCGAGGAGGCAAACGAAAAGTAAGGTCTACCACCTTATCGTCCACCGTAGCCGCTGTACGAGCTTTGAAGGACAGAAAGGGATCGACAGTTCCTGCTATCAGGAAATATGTCCTTTCCCATTCTCGAATTCCTCCAAAGCGCGTCAATGGTCTATTGCGACGAGCTCTTTCCAAGGGTTTGAGGACAGGTGCTCTCGTTCGTCCTAAGGGTTCACGCGCCAAGGGTGCTAAGGGTCGATTTAAGGTTGGCCGCGTCCGAAGGCGAAGGCGATCAACTTCGCGAAGGCGAAGGCGATCAAGTTCGCGAAGGCGAAGGCGACGAAGCCTCTCCCGACGACGAAGGAGACGATCCGCATCGAAGGGACGAAGGCGACGTAGCCGTTCCCGACGACGAAGGAGACGATCCGCATCGAAGGGACGAAGGCGACGAAGCCGTTCCCGACGACGAAGGAGACGATCCGCATCGAAGGGACGAAGGCGACGAAGCCGTTCCCGACGACGAAGGACCCGATCCAAGTCAAGGAGGCGACGAAGCCGTTCCCGACGACGAAGAAGTCGATCCAAGTCTAGGGCGCGACGAAGCCGTTCCCGACGACGAAGAAGTCGGTCTCGTCGACGAAGATCTGCATCAAAGGGTCGTCGACGACGAAGCCGATCCAAAGGTCGAAGACGAAGGCGATCCCGCTCTCCAGTCAAACGTCGGCGACGACGAAGGGCTGCAGGCAAAGTTCGAAGGCGAAGGCGAACCCGAAGAGCAAGGAAATAGATTGATGATCGAGATTATGGACATGGATTAAACCACACGAAACTCGGCCCTTTTCAGGGCCCCAAATTCTCAAAAAAGAGAATAGTCTTTTCAAACTACAGCCTAACTACTAAAATAAGTACTACTTACAAGTAGCCTAGGCCTATAGGCTACTGTAGCCTAAACATAGAGCTATAAACTATACAGACTACTACATCAAAATAAGATGAACACTTTGGCATACATGTCAGGAAACAGAACTCCAAAAGTGTCCTTCCAAATCCTACCAAATTTTAACTCGCAAAATTAGGCCTACCGTCACTGAAACTGGAATGCAGTCTGGCTGATGAAAGACATTTTGGAACATTCTCTCTTATGTAGAGTACAAATGCAAATCAATCAAAATAACCCTGGGATCAATGTACTGTTTTAGATCTCGTATCATAATAGCCAATATAACGAACATGAACATTCTTTCTTACCTTCGGTACAGTCCAATTTTACATCATAAATTTTGTCAGACCATGTTCAATCCTGTTTTGGATTTCCGTCTAGACTGTCTAACAAACATCGTCAAACATGATCCAACATTATATGATTATATTTGACCGTGTATGAAGAGAAAATACTATTTTTTGGAGGGAAAATTATTCAACATGCGGATGCTCAAAGCAGCCTGCTTAGTGCTATGAGCTTAGTTATACTGCTGCATCAGTTAGATGAGAGTGCGAAAGGTTCGCCGGTTAGGGGCCTGGGACTTGATCCAAAAAGAGGTAAACAGGGGATGAGGGCATCCAAATAGTGAATACTGATCCTCCCTCTAATCTGGAGGCGTCAAGTAATTTCTTTGTTAGACCTAGTATCGTATCTCCCAAGAAATCTGGAATAAAATAATTCTCTGTTTTTGGGAATATGGTATCCGCAAGCATATTTTTAATTAGTTACTTGTTCGTCCTAATTAGCTTGCTCAGAATCTACCCAAAATAGTTTGAGGTCGTTTCCTGTCGTTTTCCGGTCGTTTCCATTGGTTATTTCCTGGTCGTTTAATATCTACTCATGTTTTAGTAAGTACGATTATGAAGGCGATGTACACCATTTAGTCATACGATAAAGAATTCCTTCCATAACCCGATATAAACAAGTGGTAGGCCTATTATTACCATAAGCATTAGTAGCATAGTATAGGTTCTACTAGCTTAATTAGCAAGATAAATCAATGAAGAAGATATTCTTGGGCCCTTCTGGACATACTCAAGTAATAATTCATTTGCCATTTGTTTCCATGTTAAATCACGATATTCAACCTTCTATAACTTTTTCCAAAATTTTGAAAACTTTACAAAAGGGAGGGTGGAAGAGGATTTCTAAAAATAGCACGATACAATCCATAGCATAAAATGTTTTACTACAGTCGGTCCTTCTGAGGCCATTTCCGTAGGTAGGTATGTACCACATCTAATTATATAAAACTTATTACATCAATAAGTTTTCAACAATCAGCTTAGGTTTGGTTCTGGAGTTCTTCCTAACGCCCTTTTTGTAACGTTATTGGCTACAATACGTCGTCATTCACGCAAACCGATTAATATGCAAATTTTTGCGCAACTTCCCAATAACAGAAATTTGAAATAAAAATCTCTCAAACTGACATATTCGTCACCTAGCGGGACATTGAATAAATTGAATAACCGGTTACAATAATATGATGTCAACATGTTATAATATTATACAATATACTTACCATAAAACAATGTTTTACAATAGTATACATTGTGTACATTGCATGTATTTAAAGTTCGCATCCCACATAATCGTAGTTTGTTTTCTACTGACTGCTTTCTATGCCAAGCCAATGTATTGTATTAACAAGTCTGACTACCTTTAATTTAATTTTAAATTGAGACTTGATTCACTCCTGATTTTTATTTCGAAGCGGTTGAATCAAGGTAGGATGTGTTTTTGTTCATTTTCAAACAACTTTATTATCAAGACCAAGACAGTTGTCACTCAATTTTGGTTTTATAATTAATATAGGCGACAGAGTAACATCCCCTTTTTTCCCTTGTCACCGTGTTTTCATAGTAATAGAGCCTATGTCCTATCGGGATCCACGCTCCAACAAACAAAAAAACGACCAAGCCCCCCACCACCGCCCCGAATCAGTTTTAACGAGCGACAGCTTAAACATTATTTCAAATCACATACACCCTTTTCAAATCTCAAAAAAGATTTTGAAGACGATGATCCAGACTGATTATATAACATCTGATGATACTGATGATGGAGATTCTGTACTTCAAACTACTTGTGAAAGGGCTGGTTGTACCATTGGTATTTGTGCAGCTTGCCCTTCGTGTTAGCGAATGGTATGTAACGACCATTTTATTGGTCCCCGTGCCTTTTGTGCGAATTCAAGCTCCTTCACAGTAGATGGTATGCAAAGAGAAGAAGACCAGCAACCAGCAGCAGCAGCAGCACAACTTCCAAGAGAGACGTTGCGAAAGAACCAAGGAACGATGGGCTCTCGTACTCAACAGAAATAACTGACAAGTTTGTGGCCGCTCGAAATACTTTAAAAGATCGATATACATCGCTAGACAGAGAGATCTTGCTTGTCATACTCTGTCGGAAGAAAGACGCAAATCCTGGCTGTTCGGACCAAAAGAGGAATTCCATAATGCCATGCTATGTTTTTACAATTTATTGAAAACTCTACGTTTATACAAGAAATTACTATACACTATTACGAGACCAATCATGGGCAAAACGAGGGAGACTTGGTGCATAGCACCATCGAAAGAATACTGAAAAGGACAGAAAAAATAATTCTACGTCTCAACTCTCGACGCCACCCCACCAAAAATACCTGCAGACAAGTATGCAGATCTGCAATCGTTGTGTTCTAAGGATACACCTGTGGTAAAGTCACAAACTGCAAAATTGTTTTTTGGAAGTCTGTGATTTTAGACGTAATGTCCAATTCGACTTCAGTACGTTTTGAAGCGATACCGTGGTTAATTGTTTTCATGAATTTCAATTTGTGTTAATTTGTAATATATATTATGTTGAAATATTTCGAATTGTATATCATGTCTATTATCATTTTATTTCACCTCAAATATAATTGGCACGATTAAATTAACTATTATTACAGTACTTGTAAATTCTGTAATTTATGGATATACGACAAATACAAGTGAACCAGTATTATTATGATTGATTGTAAACTGCAGTTTACTGATAAGTCATTCATATCAACTTTAACTTTTTATACGCCCACATGAATATATGGTCGTATATTGTCGTCGACCCTGTCCGTCGGTCAGTCCGTCCGTCGGTCAGTCCATCCGTCGGTCCGTCCGTCAACATTTCTTGTGAGCACTATAGAGACTACAGTTTTCATCTGATTTTGATAAAACTTGGTGTGATGCTTGAGATTGATAAGATCTCGGTCAAGTTCGAATTTGACATATTTTCGATGAACGGTTTTTGAGATATTGCCCTTGACTTAGAACGCCTTGAAATTGGTTAAAAATTGTTCGTGAGCAGGATTGAAGCTACAGTTTTCATCCGATTCTGATGAAACTTGGTGAGATCATTGGAATTCATAAGATCTCGGACAAGTTCTAACTTGACGCATTTTCGATGAATGGTTTTTGAGTTATTGCCCTTGACTTTGTAAACACGCGCCAAAAGTTGTTTTTTGCCCTTGATTAGAGCTGTGTGATTTAATTGTTTGTTGTATTTGGGTTATTGATATTGATTTTAAAAAATTTTGTGGAATTATTCAGCATAAATAATTTCTTCAATATGAGAAAATTCGTAATTTAGTCACTAAAGACTGTTTTATTATTTCTGACAGTTGCCAGTGGGCGTATATTACCGTGCATCGAAAGCTATCTTTTTAATATACTGAATCGTAGCTCGAATCAGCATGAAATGAAATAAAATGTTGTTGCAACTCATTAGCATTTTGTACGCAGTACAAGGTAAATAATATGTGTTTCATTCTGAATGATTACCCACTCTTTTCGATTTCCAACTACACATGTAGGGATCTGTATATAACGTTTTTAGCCTTTAGCTGTGAACGCGTTGGCGAATCTCTTGTTTTTCCATGAAAAAGTCACTAATTTTGTATCGCAAAATGACAATCTTGACGAATATAGGTATCCTAAAATTATGTTTGTCTCAATAAGTGTCGAATCTAAAATACCTGTACCTTGACCTTTATCAAGGTCAAATCACATATGATTGCGCGAAAGTTATCTCATTTCGCAATAGATAAGTTAGAGAACACATATCCACCTTGATTATAATTGTCACATCAATAGAAATTTTAAATGAAAAGATTGAAATTTTTCAAAAATTTAGAAGCGGTTTTCTCAAAACACGAAACTTCCATATCATATCATGTTGGTTTGTGCATATTATGTGAACAATTTGGTTGTGTATGTGTTGGAGATTCGAGGCTTCAAAAAGAATGTGTCATGAATTTTCTGCAGTGTGGCCAACCGATCGTTATTACAAAGGAAACAAGCCAATACTTTTGAAAAGTTAAACCCCAACAACCATAATTCGAAATATATTTGAGGTACCAGCACGTTATAAAACCCTGTAAAATTCTTTTAATGTCTATAAAATTTGGAAATAATCGGTCTACTTACAAGAGACTTCACCAGATCTGTTTAAGGGCTGAGATATCTGGGCTTTAATTCCTATACAACAAATTTTGTTTCTGACAAGTTACTAAATATTTTCGTCACATATGTCCAGCACCTTAAATGCTATTCCATAATCTACCCGCTCAGGAATTCGTGCAGAGAACTTGGCCAACATCCAATAGTTTTCAATGCCCCTGTACTGTAATATGTAAGAAGCAGTTACATGTGCCCACTCAATCAACTCAAATTCTGGAACGTCTTAAAAATCTCAAGATATGATAAACTTTAGTTTCAATATCATGATGTTGATTACCACCCCTTCTTGTTTTTATCAAGATCTATCACAGATGTTGAATACTGGACATATTACAGTAAATTACATGTTAATCCAATTTAAACTATATCTCGAGAGTTCCCAGATGACCTTCAACATAAACAAAATAGGCTACATAATTGTTCTTCATAATTACCTAAATATTCTAAACGTAGAAAGAGGCTATTCATTCACATAGTTTCCTTATGTTCCTGTTATGAGTACATAATTTCATTATATTGATATCATTTATATCAGGTTGGTATTTGCCACTCTTCGGAATTAGTGAAACCCGACTGTAGACTAAAAAATATCGCGATTCCTGCTAATTTGTTCTCTTTGAAAGTTGGAAAGGTGGAAAGACGTGATAATACATTAAGTTGCAGATATAATTATTACTTCACAATATAAGTCACATATATACGCCGCCATATAACAACATTTTATTTCAATATCCAAAATATCAACTATTTATTTATTTCGGACTTCGAGAAATATTTGTACAAATAGTTGAAGTATAAGTGGTACACGATAAACGTAATCGTTGTCCATTAAGTTTTAAACAAACCTTTTCTATGTATTCATTTTGAGCTGCAGGCAATTCCAGGATAATACCAGTTTCATTGATATGATTTATGTCATTGGCAAACGAGAAAGAATAGAGATTGCACAATGACAGTAACTTGTTGATTTTGGCAAAGAATTTTTCTGAGTTTTTTCGACCTGACTATTAAAATGTACTGAAGAAGCGAGAAACCCATCAGATATGTTATCACCAAGTTGATCCTACTGCTACAGCATTCTTAGTATTATAATAATAGATGTAATTGTTTCTCCAGATTCATAATGATGTTTTTAAACTACATATTTTACCGACACCTATATAATGGCTATCGGCCACATCAACCATTTTTGACTGGTACCAATAATTAATATCATCTCTAGTGTTAAAGTTAGATACATGGCGATTTCTGTCATTTTGTTCTATCTAATCTACCAATGATATATGATTTTTGTTTTACCAATTATTGGCATTTAAACAAGGGTTGGGCTTTCTATATAGATAAAATTCTTTTATGTATGCTTACTCTTTCTGGAACACAGGAATCACTTCTCTCTATATATATTTTAAGAGGAACAGTCGGCATTTTCGGGGATTGATTTGGGTCTTGAATGTGCGTTAATAGTCTTAAGAAGTACTAAAACGCACGAAAGTCGCATAATCCCTTCAAATATACCTCAAACAAGAAATTTAACTGTCTATTTCTATATATGTGTTTTCTATATATGGCATAGTCTCACTAAAATTCGAGTCGAACTTTTAACTTTCAAACGTGAATAATTATGGATACATATGGATTTGAAGGGTCAAATTTCGACGATGAGCTGTAAACACCATTACTGATTATGTAAACTTAAAAATTCTTGTACCTGAAACTAAGGTATGATTGGTCGAACAGATAGTGAAGATGCTCCTTTTACAGATAAACAATTAGTGTCTCGCAAGTTTATTTCGAATGATGGACAAAAATCGTCCAAGGACTATATCTTCAAATTTAAAATATTTTTATAAATCTACTACATCTCAATCTAAGTAAATTGGGATTTTTTCTTGGTGAACCAAGTATCAACAGTGGAATTCAGAGAATTCGTGGGAGGGGGCGATCAAGATCTGTTCCTTTCTCTCCTCTCCACTTTGTCAGCAAAAGTCAACAAGTGCGGACTTCATTTGAATCATAATGGACATAAAATCAGTGTACATGCATAAACATGCAACTTCCTCATTCAATCAATATTAACATAATCTAACCTATGTTTGAAAGAAATATAAGATTATCTGTCGGCTTAAATTCTTTTTATGAGTACAAGTATGTTAGTATGTTACGAACTGATAATATTTATTAGCTTTCAACTTCAAAATCTTTGTTCTGTCTGCATACATTCCAGAGAATGTAACATAATACATAATACATTCAGGTAGATTCTACTTGAGAACTTAACTCCATAGCTTATAAAGACATCCAATTACCACCAAATTCTCTTAGCTCTGAAGTTGAGTTTTCAAACGTTTTTTGATTTTCAGTTTAAAGAGGAACATCGAAATTATTTCAATCTCGTATACCTACTGAATAAAACACTACCTAGATTTTGTTAAGGTTATGCATTATGCAATCATATTTAGGTCAAGTTGTTATATGGCTGTCTTCATTATATGAAACCACACAAACTATTGCAAATAAGTATGTGACTTATTAATATCTCCACTGAGGTGGTGTCTCAATCAATTCCACTTCTATCGCTTTCACTGTCCAAGAAGCCAACTATCAAAGATAGATTAGATTTTACAGTTCGTTTTGGATCCTCTTGAACTATCAGCGATCTATCTGCACCAAAGAGGAGACCACACACTTGAACATCTAATTTTTTGTTGTTTTATATGCTAATGTGATTACTAAGCGTGAAACGTATAAGAAAGAGTGAAGAACAGAATCGAGTGAGTCAAACACCCCAACTTACGAATTAATTTGAAGTTTGATCAATGCTTGAACAATGCAGCAAGTGAACATGATTTTGAAGTATACATTGATTATTCAGCTATTACTCAGCATGTGATTTGGCACAATTCTGAAAATAGTTGAAGCCGGTGTCTAAAAATACATTGTGTAGAGATATCTTCTGGCAACAAAATTGTTAGGGGAGAGATACTATTATTCTACAATATGATTATTCTAGCTTTGTACTGACCTGGAATTCACTTACCTCTAACAATTTTTCAGTTAGATCTTAGAATTTATCGTTTACACAATTAATAGTTGGCTAAATACATTTTTGAATATTAGGATTGCAGCATCATGAAATTGAGAAATTAAAACGCTTGTTAAAGGAGTTGATCTATTTCTAGAACATCTATAATAGTTGACACGTCTATAGGATATGGATGTCTGTTCGGAGCAATAAAATATACTTATCAGGTGATATAGAACAATGATCTGCTTAAGATACAGATTTTAGGCTACAGAGTATTTCTTGTTTTTTACTATACCATATGAAATACAATCACAAACCTAAACACTAATTAGTCATTTCAGTCAAACCAATATTCAATATAACTTGATCAAATTGCATTAAACATAGACATCTATTTCAAAGATAAATGTATGCCATCAAAGTTTGGCAATGATCTACTTCTCTTGAATGCAGAAAGGTTATTTCTATTTCTAGAATTCTTGGCATACCAAACCAATCTGAGGGGTTTACGAATTTGTCAATAAGCATTATCTATATAATTACAACATTAATTAAAGACCAATTAGTGGGCAATTATCATAATTTATAACATGCATCTCTTACTGTGAATTGTGATCATCGATATCAAAATGATTTTGAAATGCTTGGGTCAGAGCCTGGTTGTGAATTTTCGTGGTTTGTTTCTAATCTTGTGGAACCATTCGCGACAAATCTTGAAATGACCCAAGATACAAAAAATTAGTGTAGCTTAGCCCATATTCATAATGTACAGAGGAATGAAAATGTATTTCAAAACCCCCAAAATTGATTAAAAAACAGTACACTATAGCTTCCCTCTGAACCCAAATGAATTTGTTTTTTCAGAGATTTCACAAATTTGTAGGAAATATAGTGTGGAGGTGGTCGTTTTGCTGTTTGAGGGACACGTAAATGTCCCATTGCTAGAGCTAATTTGTCGGGGAAGGTGACAATTTGAATTATGATGTGATATAATACATGTACGCAGTCCTCGAACACTGGTTTATAAGCTGTTACTCTCTACTTACAGTTGCTATTAATTATCTAATTATGTGCTACATCCATTACGAAGCATGGAATATGGGTTGGCAGAATGGCCACCTCATAAATTAGGCCAATGGACAATTGACTAAATGGCAGAATCGTATATCATCATGGTGAAGAAACAGTACACTCTTTAGATAACCTTATGACGTGACACAAGCATTTTCAATTACAAGCATTAGCATGTACGTACTTCCGGTAGGGTCGGTTGACCCACTTGAACACGTTGGTTCATAATATCTTACACTAAATTCAAAGTTGAGACAAATTAAAGTGACTTATATAGATATGCGTGTAGATGCATATTCCCCACTGCTGTATTGTAGCCCAGATTCCTCTAAAAATTACATGGCGACATCACAACATACATTGTTTTCTCTGCATTCTTTTGCTTTGTTGGTTGCCAGAGAAAAATGTACAGTTTCTGGAAAAGTTAAAATGTTAGCGGCACTAGCCCATTCTTTATCGATTTCCACTGTCGAAGGATCTCGAAAGTGCATATCGTCCATAAGACAATTAATTGACGCCTTCTTATATCAACCCCCCGACCGACATCTTTGCAAGAATCGAATCATGAACCATCAGGTAAAAGAGAAAACGCCTAACTCCGCGACCTGAACTAAATTATAACAATTATACATTGAAAGTCAGTGTGAGTCGAAACGGTGGAAAATAGATCAGGTAATTTTCATACATCATTGGGTAAGGTGTTCATCCATAAACTATTAGAAATCAGTCCCCGGGCAATCATTTAATCATGGTTTATTTAATGTTACCGGAAAAACAAAATGGCCGAAATAGAATTATAGATCAAACTTTTTCAGTCTGTTGACTGAAATAACTTCAGAGGATGTTTTCTGTAGTAGGTGTTTGTAAATATAACCTAGCCTTAATGCCTAACAGTTCAATTCAACAGAATCATGCGAACGTTCTTCCACTCCTTCGCGCATTTAATATCTATCAATTCATCTGGTAAATCGAGACTTATGATGGCTCTCAGAATGATTGATACCTTAAGAATCTCCGCCCACTTCTACCACAATACTTTCAGTAAATCCTAATTCTACACGTAAAGAATTTAAGAATGTCACATTTTATTTAAAATTCTTTGAGTAAAAAATATCTATCCTGCATCACATAGGAAGTCAGAAGTAAAACGCGTTAATTGTCAAAAGTGAGAAAAAGTCCAACAATTTGGCACCTCGTTCTGTTATTCTATTTGTCATAGGAGAGATAACTGCACGCCATTTTTAGCTTCTAATGCATGAGAGTGTATTCCAATAGTTTCACTGTTACCTATTGCGAGTTCTGCTACGTAAGCGGTTGCTAGGGACATATTAGGCCTCACATTGTTGTTAGGTAGTCTCGCACTATTTTCTCATTTCTTTCAACGTTATACGTCATAAATGACTACGTCTTACTCAGAAGTTCTGGGCATACCCCCTTTTCCTTATATGGCAGACGAAGGTCACAAGCGAGAAATGGTACCGATAAAGCTTCGAATTAAAGAATAATAAATAGACTTAATGTTAATCAGCGTCGATAATTTGAGTTTTTACTCCAATAATATTCTTAGTCGTTTGGTGGCGCTACATATCTTTCTTATCTCTAGCATAAAGATAGTATTGGAGGTTGGTGACCATCTTTGACTGCTTTCATCTCAAATTACCTCGATTAGTACTAGGTAACGGAAACGCGCCACCTAGCGGCAGGTGCGTGTATATATACTCTAGCTATAGAAGTATATAAGGAATCTGTAGCGGGCGTTCAAAGATAGATTGCAAACCAGCACAGTGGTATTTAGTAGGCAGCTGGTCCCGGAAGAGGTTATCCCAATTTCTCAGCGTTTCGGTGGAGCTAGTTTTTCAGTACTTTTTGGATATTCTTGTATAATCAACAAACGGCCACAAAATGATGGGAATAGATGATTTTGACAACGTCCGAACTGTTCGTTCTATTCAACGTTTAAATGTCTACCGTGGCACATCTCCAGCCACCCAAAACAGATTGGAGGTAGGCATTATGCAATTTTAAAGCTTAATAACACATATATTGCAATTTATTGCTCAAATACTAACAATTTTTTTTATCTGCTTTTCTGCAATCTTTAAGTTCCTGTGGTTTGTGTTGTTAAGGCATATTTCAGATCTAGACGTTACATTGACTGTTTTGTGCTTAAATGTTGCCCTTTCTCTTAAAATGGATGCTATTTGTTAATTCTAAAGGATTACATTTCCAATGGAATAAGTGTGACGCCAATAAGCATCTGTGATTATCCGTTAAACAATAGACTTACACTGTAACATCGTCACATTGTGTCATCCATTACACTTGTGTGACCTTATACGACATAACGTGACAGTTTGAAATGTGCCTTAAACAACTGAACCAAAAAAATGATCAACTGTTTTGTTAGTCTTTGCAATTAAATTAAAACTTTCTACTTTCATTATTTATCATTTTAAATTGATGTTTAATTGTTTGACTCACAAAGTTGATTTACTAAATGATTTATAAACACAAACACAATACATATACCATAATACATAAAATTGACAAAAACACAATTACAGCAGCTAATTAGCAAGAGTCAGTTAGATTTACAGATGTACAATTTTGAAATAGCCTGATCAGCATTTTGTTATTAGTATTTTACAATTTCGATTAAGTTTTTAGATCGATTATTGCTTCTTGATATTAACTTACAGTTCAGAAATGTGTACACTTAAAGATTTATTCAAACGTTGTATCAAAATTAAATTCCTGATTGAGTCAGAGCTAGATGAAGTGCTGATATCAGCAATCGAGCACCTTGACCCCATTCTCTCACCTTTACAACCCACCAAGGTCATGTCGATCAAATAATTACCCAGATATACACATAACACTCACATAGTACTGGATATATACCTATATATGCAACATACAGAATACCTCACTACAAATAATGGGTTTGAGCCACCAATTTGACAAAATAAGTAAATTTAATGACATAATACATCATCTTTAAACTGTTATTACATTTCACACAGAATGAAACAAGTCAAGAAAAACAAATAAAGGTTGCAGCTTAAATCAAGTATTTCTCTATTAAGTTTTCCAATAATATCAATAATAATCTTTGACTTCATGAACAGTGCATTTTTGATACAAATTTTCAGGAAGTGAAAGCAGACATAATACGTTCCTAAAAGAAACATTGATATATTGTTATTATTTCAACATCTGTATCATTGGTGAGGAAAAGAAATATCTTACGTTTACAATGTTGGAATGTTCTATAAGAATCTCAAGTTATCAGTACAACACTCTGAAAGTTTCTTGAGGTGAATCATCGACCAAGAATCTATACCATCTATGTTGATGAAAAGTTTCACCAGAGGGCATACTTAGAAGAATATTTAATTTGATAAAGATATGAAATAAAATCTGAATGAGTGTAAATTGCAACGGATCGAAAATAAAAGAGAAACTATTTTGAAAAAGACCGGATCTCACAACTGGTACCTAATGATTAAGTCTTTGAAAGAGGATTTTGTGCACTTGAGCCATAAAAATATTTTCTTGGTATCTATTTCTTAAGACAAGTATAGCTACTAAAAGAGTATTAAATCTTCCTGTTTTGAAATCTTGTTTTTGTCTTAGTCAAAATCAAATCTGTGACCTGTTATGTCATTGTCAATTGAAATTTACCAACATTCTTCTTTCTTATCTATAGTAAAATTCTTGTTAAGAGTAATGAGGTGGCTGTTTGGCTGAACAATAAATGAAGGGGAAGTAGGTAGTCGACAAGGGTAGCTTCTGAGTTCTTGCTTTTTCATTTGTGTCATTGATAATCCTAAGAACATGATTTGATTTTGCATTCTTTGGACGGAATTGACTTGAATTTTTAATAGGAACGTACAAATATAGTAGAAGTAAATAGAAGTCAGATATGACTGAAAAATAGCGATAAAGATTAAACTGAAAGGAATGATAATAAATTTAGGACCAATGTAAAGAAAACATAAACAAACATGATAGACATGCCAGTTATTTGCTTAGGAAGATATTATAATTAGAAAAGGAAATATTGTAATTAGAGATAAAAGAGAGGTAGATATCATTATAGAATTAAAAACATGTGCCTGGAGAAACAAGTCATGTATTTCCTTTGATTGAAATCAAACGGAATGCTGAGTAACTAATGTTCAAGTGGAACCAAGATGGCAGCTAGGTATTCTGATTGATAGCACCTGATCATTACCTTTGGAACGTTACACTTCGTATACATAGTATTATTACCTAGGTAACGGCGAAAACTCAGCAGAAATCATTTTACAATCCGCCCTCGAGATTCAATTCTTTCTGAATTCTTTTGGTAACGTGATCTTCTATTCTAAACAGACTGGCACGTGCCTCTCCCATCTGTAACCATTAGCAACTAATACAATATGGCGGTTATCTGTCATCGGCGTAAAGTGTTTATGGAGTTTTCAAAAAAGTAAATTAATTTCTCGTTTACTTAGAAATTCAGTCAATATACAAACTTCATCAGCATTATTTTAAAGATTCCAACTTAATCAAATTAAACTTAAGTAAATAATATGTTAATGATGCATTAAGTAAAATATTTTAAAGTAAAACTGCCCTCTTAATTAACTAGAAGTTATATACAGCTCGCAATCTTACATTTAAAAAAAAAATGATGTAAATGAAGCCGAAATATTAATTTTCAGGTTTATTTCTGTTCCAAGACCAACATTAAGACAAGACTTTAGAAAGATTGCAGTCATATGAGATTTACACAAGAGAAACATAAAAATAGATGCTTCAAAAATAATAAGTTACAATTACGGTAGTCATGAAACTTAAAACTAATTATATCAGTAATACGATAACAATGGCAAGAAAAGTTTTCGTCGTTATAGGGGAAAAAGTAAACAATTGAGAAATATATAACAATAAACATCAAGATAAAACAATATACTGAGTCAGCATCCAGATAGAAAATCTATTCTACATGCTAATAACAGTGTTTAGTAGGCTAAACTATCTTGATATACCTTATCCGCATTTGGGCATCGGCATAATGGCATGGTGCCAGAACACTTTCTATCTTTTATCATCTTTGAGTATACTATTACCCCAAGTCTACCTATAGTTGATTATTACCACATACTGAGACAACACATTACGTACATTATAGATTAGGGTGGAACTTTCCGTAGTTCTTTGACGGCAGATACTCAAATGCTCTCAAGCTGTGAACTTTGATATCACATTAATGAGAAATCGGTGTAAACAAACAAATTTAAAAACTAAAACTTGTAATAAATTGACATGAACCTCGGTGAACTAGTTTTTCGGTTATATTCTATTATGTTTCATCAATCATAAATTTGATAGAATCTGATTGATTCTTTTGGAATCTAATATAAATAGACATTACATAATATACTTACAAATTCATAATTAGATTTCCACACATTAATAAAAGTTTAAATTTTAATAAAAAAAAACACAAATTCGTTAATTATGAACTTTGCTCTGTTTGTACTGAAATCGAGGTAGTCTGACCTGGCATAAACTTTGTTTAATTTCTATGGTCGGTTGCTTACTGTCAGTGCCTTCAGTTGGATATTAACTTTCAACCACCCTAATATCTAATAAACAGATACATAAACAAAATACACACATAGGTACAATACAAAAAATAATCAAATCGTATTTTTTCCTGTGGATTACTTCACTTCATGAAATTCATTTGTTATTTCATACAAAAATTCAACATTAGAAAAAAGGAATCGAAATATTCGATCCGTTTAATGACTATTAAGAACCATTCCAAATGATTAGTTCGAAAAATCAAATGCAAATGTTTGATAGCAAATTAATTATGCGTGGAGTAGCTTATAAGATGGAAGCTGCCAAAGGATTAATTCCAGATCCATACAAAGTATATAAAATTTACGGATTAGTTGGAATATGTACATCAGTTATCTAACTAACCTAGAATTCGTTGTCAGTTGATTTGGCACATTTATTCCTGGCAGACTAATATTTGTTACTATAAATAGTACAACCAGCGCCTTTTAAGGGAAAGGTATAGCGCGTGCAATAGTCGTGAAATCTTACCGGTATGCAATGTTTCCTAGACAACAAAAATTCTCAAATTAGAAATCAACATCTATTTTACAAGTTAAAATTATCAAGAGTTCTATATAAATGAAGTTTGTAATCTAGAACATGGGAATAATTGTGATAAGAAGGTGTCAGACTCTACATATCCTTTATTTCTGACTTAAAGTAAAATAGTTCTCTTAGTACATCTTTATCAGAACACTGATAAATTCTAGTCGACCTCAGTTGCACAAGATAAACAACATCAAATATACATAATCCTTTACCTCACAGTACTGGATCTTAAAACACATAAAAGTTAGCTCGTGCATCATGACCTGGGTCACTGTGTTTTATTGTAAGCACATTAACAAACCATCGTGCACTGCAGAAATTAATCAAACCATTTCACAAGATGAAACAATTTCCACAAAATTATATAAATGTTGTAATATAAGCAACATAATTTTTACTTTATAATAATTCTTATAGTCTCTTTTGCTTTAGTTTTTTTTTGTTGCATCTTCTTATATAGCCGTATAAAACCTGTATTGCTGTTGAAATTTTTTTGTTTATTATTAACCCTTCATCATTCAATTCCACAGACCAATACGGAAACATCATCATCCAGTAGAGTTGTCAAAACAGAAAAGGCATTTTTTGAAAAGGAGGAGACTCGATATCAGGTATAACGTCACGAGCACATGTTATTGAATGACGTCAAGTGTGACGTGCGGATTTGAAGTGACGTGTATTACAAATGATGTCATAGTTTGTGATCGCTTTAAATACCGTTTTCCATTCACATTCGCAATATCCATTTTGATGTGATCGTAGACCAACATGACTATCCAAATCCATATCCCAAATAGTTATTACCTTTTTTGTTCCTCAAAGAGTGGGTTTTGTCTGATGATTTTCCTTTCTGACACGAACTTTCCTTATCATCCTCATCACATCGTTAAATCCAAGCATACCATTCCGTGAAATCTATAACGGCAATTCTATCGTACTAATTCTATCTTTCCGGTTTTTCTACTTTTTCCGCATCCTCTTTTTTTCAGCATGCAAGTATTTCATTTCAATCTCTTTTTTTAAATGTTACTTTTATTATTTTGTAAAATTAATCTTTATTTACATAATTAAGGTAGTTTTCATAATAGCAAAAGGTTAGAAATTACAGCACATAGATAATGTATTCACTATCCATAACCCCAATCCAATAAAGTAATGATGTTTTTTTTTTTTCCAGTCCAGAATTCGAGAACTCGAAGACAGTTTAGATTTTGAAAGAGATCACCGAGTTCGAGTAAGTATCTCACATCTACTCTAAAACGAATATAAAGTTACAATCTCATCAATTGCAAAACTAGGAATATTTTCACAAAAATAGTGACTCAAAGACAGTTAAAAATATATGAAGAAGCATGGGCGAAGAAATTCCATACATTGTGTTCTCTTATGCAGTATTTTATATATTAAACAATATCTTTCTTGTTTTAGGTTGAGAAACTCCTCGCCGAGACCCAGTTCCAATATGACCAACTTTCAGACAGACTTGAAGAACAAGGTGGTCAGACCTCCGCTCAGGTAGGCTATGTATTCATTTCAAATGTTCTGCTAAAAATATGACTAGATCTGGTGCTTCAGCAAACACGACAATCCCACATTATTGGCTATATAGAATACCGTACAAGTAGAACTTGATAGTTTCCAAGACTGGTTATTTCCTCTCAATAAGAAAAGTGAATTATTGCCATTGTCATCATTAAAATCAAATGTCAGTCGCCGTGAAGGAATACTAATTGTCCATAATCTTTATTATCGCCAAATGAAAATTATTTTATCATTTCAGATCGAAATCAGCAAGAAACGTGAATCAGAACTCTCCAAATTAAGGAAAGATCTTGAAATTGTCAACATTGCTCATGAAGGAGCCGAGCAAAGTTTACGAAAACGACACAATCAAGCCATTGCTGATCTCACCGACCAACTTGAACATATGAGCAAAACCAAAAATAGGTAAGTATCATTTCTTCAACATAATGCCTTCAATCCCTTTAAGGCGATATGACATACTTTCTTTATAAACAATATCTAACTTTACTCAGTCAAATGTCTGTTCGGAACAGAATTGTCATATGCGTGGTTCCATTTCCCACTATCAATGCCTTTGAGCTATTTATCAAATAGCCATTTATTGTTGTTGCCATAAAAAAAATGAAGTATTTTGTCTGCAAACCACACGTTACTTCTTTTTCTCCATTTAAACGATTATCATAATGAAATACCGGTCCCATATCTGTAAAATTGATTTTATTTCACTCAATGCAATATCAACTATTTTATTTTTTTGTCATCTGTTTTTAGAGTAGAGAAAGAAAAGCACCAACTTATCATTGAAATCGATGGTCTTCAGGGAAGCCTTGACTCTCTTACCAAGGCCAAGGTTAGTCTTAAAATCTGTGCTTGTCCTAGTGAATACATTACTGAACAACGCTTCGTTATTTTTTTACATTCATTAAAAACCTGGCGCTATCATTATGAAGTGTTCTCAAAATTATTCATGGGTAGTTTCAGGTGCAGTCAATTCCTTTGTGTATCTTTATAATGATAATTTCTGTTTTTTCGCATTACAGACCTCTGCTGAGAACCGGGCCGATGCCCTTGCTGGTAGCTGTGATCGTCTCAAGGGTCAGGTTGATGATCTTACACGACAAGTCAACGATCTTTCTGGTCTTAAAGCTAGACTGACCCAGGAGAATTTCGACCTCCAACACCAAGTTCAGGAACTCGACTCTAATAACGCAGCTCTTGCCAAGGCCAAGGCCCAACTCCAGGCCTCCAATGATGATCTGAAGAGAAATCTCGATGATGAGAGCAGAGTAAGTAGTGTAAAAAGTAAAAAAAAATAAGGAATATTTTGTCGTTTTCTGTTCATTTACCAACACTTATGGTAAGAACATCGTCATAAGGAAATTCACACTTTCAGTCTTTTATAAGTTAAGGGAACAATATATTTAGTGATGCAACAGTTTTTTTCAGTCGATTTTTTTCACGGATTTAAAACTCTTATATATTTCACTTTCAGCAAAGACAGAATCTTCAAGTTCAAGTACAAGGTCTCCAAGTTGATTTTGACAGTTTGAACGTCCGCTATGAGGAAGAGGTTGAAACCTCCACCACTCTTCGTACCTCACTCGTCAAAATACAAGCTGAATTCACTTCATTGAAGACAAGATTTGACAAAGAGATGCTCGCCAAGGCCGAGGAACTCGAGGAAACTAGGCGTAAGCTTAATGCCCGAATCCAAGACTTGGAAGATCAATGCGAACAACTCAGAGCCAGAAACAGCAACTTGGAAAAGGCAAAATCCAAACTCACTATGGAACTTAAAGAAGTCACCATTGAATTAGAAAACGTGAGTAATATTTAACCATATGAAATTAAATTACATTATGTGGCATACATTTCATAAGAAGAAATACATGTTATAACCTTGTTTTAAAGCATTGCTCTTCAAGACATAAAGCAACATTTAGTTTCATTTCGATTTTACAGACTCAAATCATCGTACAAGATTTGACCAAGAGAAACAGACAATTGGAAAATGACAATGCCAACCTCCAGAGACGAGTAGATGACCTTTCGAAAGAAAATGATGCCCTTAGAGCCGAAAAGGCCGCCCTTGAACAAGAGTTGTACAGAATGAGAGTTGCCAATGCCGAACTCACCGAGAGAAACGAAGCTCTCCAACGTGAAAACAAGAGTCTTGCTGGTGAGTAACCTACACGATCTTTCTCTAACAACGCCCAAGAAGTTGTTCATAATCTAAACATGTGCATAAAATACAAAATGGTTACATTTTTTTGAAACAGTTTGAGATGGATTTTAGGTCTGTCTGATACTTAATTTTAATCTGCCTCTATATTTCAGACCAACTCCGTGAAGCCAACCTTGCCCTCAAGGATGCTAACAGGGAACTTGCCGAACTCAGATCCATCCGAGCCCAACTCGAACAAGAGAGAGACTCTCTTGCCGCCGCCCTCAGAGATACTGAAGATGCTCTTAAGGATGCTGAAAACAAATTGGCTGCCGCCAACTTAGCCTTGAACAACCTTAGAGTTGAGATGGAGAACAGACTTAGAGCCAAGGATGAAGAAATTGATAACATCAGGTAAGAATCCCAGTTGGCTTTAGCTGTAAAAATATTCTGTATCTATTCCCTAAATCAAGAGATGTGCTGTTTATAATTAAAGTGGTAATCGTGTTATATTAGTAATATATAAGTTGTATCTTTCAACCAGTCCTTTCAAATTTTCTTGATTAATAAGCGAATACCTTTAAGAATGAAAATATAGAGCCAATATTTCTTTTACAAAATTACAATGAAAACATTGCTGACCTTTTCATCTTATGACTAGATATCAATGGAACGTTATTACACCAAAAGAATTCTATTCTGAGATTAGGTACTAAGTGTAACACTGTGCCGCACTGAACACAGATTTGACTAGAATTGACAGCAAACCGATGGCTTTACATGTTTTGATCTATATAAAAAACGGAAAGGGTTAGATCTTGTGTTACGTTTGCTAACTATCAGGTAAAGATCAACAGTATGACCCCTTTGACCTATTGCCTAAAAAATGCTGTTTAGTTTGTGATAGGATACATATGTTCGATGTTTACAATCTTGTGTGTACTGACTAAGCAAAATTTGATACTAGCTAAGAGAGTGGGAGGTGAATCGATGGATATAACAATAATATCTACAGACATTTAACCATATTCTTGGGTATATCTGAAGCCTTGTGAGGGTGGGTCACATATTGGAGGCAGATGCTCTTTAAGAGTTCATCTTGATCAGCACTGATATATTTTTCTAGAAGTTTCTCAACGTGATGCTTTTCAAATTACAGGAGAAGCAGTGCCCGTGCTATTGAAGAATTGCAGAGAACACTGGTTGAAGTTGAAGTCCGCTACAAGACTGAAATCAGTAGAATCAAGAAGAAGTACGAATCTGACATCCGTGAACTCGAAGCTGCTCTTGACAACGCCAATAGAGCCAATGCCGAATATCTTAAACAGATCAAATCCCTCCAAGCCCGTGTTAAGGTAAGCATGATTTTCATTCGTAGTTGACAGTGAGCTCATGGTCGTTGTTGATGTAAATGAGTTTGAATCAATTGGAGGTCTCAATAATTTCACTATTACATTACATGTACTTACATACATTGGTAATAAGAGTGCCAAAAATATCTGAAGACAACGTGTCTGGTATCATACCATGCTCAAGAGATGCACATAACATTTGTCACGCCAGAACTTCTGTGTAAACAACTATATAAAACTATATGCAAATTCAAAACCTATTAGTTATTCAAACAAAGTAAATAAATCTGGTGTATACGAATGGAAATACACAATGTCCTCTTCTATATGTAAACAGAAAAGTTTTAATAGATCTTCTATAGTCAATAGCATTCAAAATAAAAAACAAACAAGAAAGAAAAAAATTATCTCAGAAAAGGCACTACCGCCTAAATCATCTGCAATGATAAAAATCGAAATTAACGAAAAATGTCTAGCGGTAATTGAAAATTGTACACATCATTGAAAACGAAATAGGTAATGGAATCAAATCAAAGCTGCCAGAAATTTTTTTTCTTCAACTCAGCGGTTTTTGTTGTAAGAAATAAACTTGCTGATTTCCTAATCTTTCTGTTTAGCAATAAAATATCGCAAGTGTGCTATTTTTCTCTGTTATTTTGGCACCAATTTTCCTCGTTTATTTGTCAGATGAAGAGTTATACCACGTGTTTGGCACGAGTTCAAGTATTTGTGTATCTGATATAGAAGATGTTCTGTTGGCCATATACAGCCAACACTTTTAGCTAGCATCATTCTAAACTGCCACTTACTTTTCAATGTTTATCAAAAATTTTTGTACATACGAGAACATATAAATAACCTAACTAGAGGAAAATAACAATCAACAACATTTCTTCTCAAATTATCCATTGTACAGAATGATAACAAATGAACAGATTATTTTGTTGAGATAAAAGCCTCAAAAGTAGTTGATTCTCCTTTCTTATGAAATAACACCTGATGTCACTTGGTGACCCGGGTTTACATTGGCTATTTATTATTCAGTATTTAGAATTACTTTACAAGATACCTTCCTATTTTCTGTTTATACTTGTTTCCAAACCGACACCATTCATCAAAGGTAAAGGTTTTTCCATGCATTAACTTTGGTATCAACAATTGCAGTATTATTTCACTTGAGCGACTGTTTTTTCCAGGAATTGGAAAGTCTTTTGGATGATGAACGACGTGTATCCGATGATCTCCGAGGTCAACTCACCGTCTCCGAAAGAAAGAGAGTTGCTCTTAACCAGGAATTGGAAGATTGCAGATCTCTTCTTGAAAATGTAAGTAGGGTCTCTCTTAAATTGACAGGTTATAACTTAACTTCAGGTAGTGGACTAACATGGAATATAACTGTACCAATGAACAAATCTTTGACATTTTAGATCAATTCCTGCAAATCGTCCACTTTCAAAAATATATTATTTATAATATGGATTGTTTGGTCATGGACTAAATTTTCCATGCGAACCAAGAAGTCGATTTGGTAAATTACTTATCTTCTTAGTTAATCAATACAATTGGATAGCTCTTATTCTTTGAAGTTACAAGACTTGTATATATTTTATCCTTTAATCTTATCGTTATTCCAGGCTGAACGTGCTCGCAAGAACGCTGAAAGTGAACTTAATGACGTCTCTGTCCGTCTTACTGAAGTAACCTTACAAGTCACTGCCCTCACCAACGACAAACGCCGAATGGAAGGTGATATCGCCGCCATGCAATCCGATCTTGATGAAGCCATCAACGCTCAAAGAGCTGCTGAAGAACGAGCTGATCGTCTTCAGAACGAAGTTGGAAGACTTGCTGATGAACTTAGACAAGAACAAGAAAACTACAAGAACGCTGAAAGTCTCAGAAAACAACTCGAAATTGAAATCCGTGAAATCACCGTCCGATTGGAAGAGGCTGAAGCTTATGCTCTCCGTGAAGGAAAGAGAATGGTTGCCAAATTACAAGGCCGAGTGAGTACACTTAAGTCAAACAGACGCTATAGTTGCATCATTTCGAGTTACAGTTAGTTTGTTTTATCGCTTGCTTTACAACTTAAGGAATTATTATTCTGTGAAATACTATGATGATTGACATTCGCTTTACTTTATAGGTGAGAGATCTTGAAGCTGAATTAGAAGCTGAAATGCGCAGAACACGAGAAGCTGTTGCAACACAAAGAAAAGTAGAGAGAATATACAAAGAATACATCGTTCAAACTGAGGATGATCGCAGACAATTAGCTGAATTGAGTAGCATTAACGATACATTGGCAAACAAAGTCAGACAATACAAACGACAGATGGATGAAGCCGTAAGTGATAACTTTTATTGCGTGATTGTTAACTAAGCATCAGATATTCTGGAAAATATCCGTGTCTTGCCTCGAACAGGGCAAAACTTTAAAGAGACTTTAAAGACTTAAGCTTAGAACTTTATAGAGCAAGATACTGCCTTTTGGGATTAATCAACTCTCAATTATATTCCTGAAGAAGCTGCTCTTCTGGTTATGAGGTGCATGTATCCAATTTCTTGACTCCATATTTAGTTGCATCACGATATTGAGACAAGGGCGTCTAATAGTCTAATATTTCATTAATTATCTTTTGCAGGAAGACATTGCCAACTTGACAATGAACAAATACCGCAAAGCCAACGCCTTAGTTGAAGAAGCTGAACACCGAGCTGATCTTGCCGAAAAGAACCTTACCACAGTCCGTAGAGCACGATCCATGTCAGTTACAAGGGAAGTGGTGTACTCAATCTAAATCTTCTAGAGTAGCAGTCTACTTATACATTTGGGGTCAGAACGGCAGTCAAATTTTAGCTTAAATTCATTCTCGCTGTAGTTGATGTATAAAGCTATGTTTCTATGAGTTCTTGACTTTTGGCATACTTCGAGTTTATACTTTTATCAATCTGATGGTGTTATAATTTTAAGAATTCAAATTGCGTTTTAATAAATCTCATGAATAATCATTCGATCGCGAACTCAGTTCTTAGCTGTTTAACCTCTCAATCATAGTTGATAGCTCTGTAACTTTAAACTTTTCGGAACATAGCTTTTGATGTTTTAATCCTTTGCCAACTTGAATAAATCCTTGACGTTGATGATGTTCGCTTTGTACTTGAAATGAAATCCCTTACGCTTTCAACGTTTGTACTTTATGCTTTTTGTATTTCACTTCTTGGTATTAATTTGAATCTCTGGGTTATTTCCTCGGGTCATTTTGGTAAATTAGAATGAGCGAGAAATAAATAATGCTGCCTTTCTGGTTCCTCATCATAAATTTCAATACATTGCTTCGTTCATTTATTTTAAATGAAAAGTATTTCAAGTCTCAAAATAACGAATCCGTAGAGAAAAAGCAATATTATTTAGACTACTGCATTTACCTATTGAGAAAAAAAAATGCCTATAACTAAAAAAAGCGAACTTTACTTTCCTTAAAAAAATGAACGAAACAAATGTATAATATCTTCTTATTTAGCCAGCAAAATTTCATGAATCATATTATCTAACACAGCGCATGCATTTTTGCATCCTAATATCCATCAACATCAGTACTATATCAGATTTCGTCTTTGGGAATTCTTTGGGTCATGGCGATGTTTGCTTGTAATATCCTTTCATTGAGACGGGCACACTTGCACTAAATGCACACTTATTTAAGATTACTCATTTATTTTATGAATTTATCTACATATATATGTTATCAGTAAATGGAGTTTCTGAGATGAGACGGCGCTTTCCAATTTAAAAGACGTAATTATATACATTATATAATTCATAAAATGCTTTTCATTTACGAATTAGATTTATTACTTTAAATTATCAACGATTTTTGTCTTACAATTCTGTCGGCCTATTATAGGCCTAATTATACCGGTATTTCCCCTGCGTAACAACTTTTTCTTTTCTATTACAGGGTTTCATCTGTGGTAAACGTCTAAATATAAATGTATTAGAAATGGTTCTCGCTACCAACCCAACTTTTTCTTGTATAAAAGTTTATTTTATATTTTATGGCATCGCGTTGAAACTTGCTTTCAATTTAATCCATATCAAAGCATATTGGGATGTGGCTAACGCTATAAACAGCTGTCACGTGTTCTGTTGTCATGGTTACTATGCATGTGCACGTGGTGGATTGTCGAAGTGTTATGTCATTAAGCCGGAACTTCTGCTGCATCTTTGGAACATGATTCAACAAGTGCCTTTTTACTATTTAGGGGGGTTTCTCAATTCAATTACAGTCAAAAGCTGAACAAGGAATTATCAAAAACGAATATTGGACATTTACTAACCTTTAGTAAAATAATAGGAAATTAAAAGCCCTTTGTTTTCGATTTGTTTACATTGATCATTTGTATTTTATTTTTCCTTTTTTGTAAAATCAAAAGATGGGAACATCTTTGTCAAGGGGACATTACGTGCAATAAATTTTAGGTTTTAAATAATTGTCATTGTGATAAATGTTTTTATTTATTTTTAAATCAATTTTATTTATTTCTTTTGCCAAAGGAAACAATATCTAAAAATAATGAAAAAATATATCTCAGGAGTTGTTGATTATGCGAGTTCAAAGGTCATATAGTGTTGATTTTAGGTAATATAATCAGGATAGGAGAGTTATCAGTCCTGTTCTATGTTTGCGAGTGTCCGTTTGCAGGATTTGCCTAAAGCGGCGTTGTTGATTTCTTGGAATGGAATTTAGCATTTATACTTCGATCATATTTTTCTTTGTTCTTTTACCACCATATTAGCTTCTAGAATACGAATCGTTCGTAGATGAATTATTTTTTATCATTAAGGTTATAAGCGACCTAACCACAAAATGGCGGTCCACACGTCGTTGCGACGTCTGCAAGTGTTTATTTTCAATCTGTCTATTTATTTACGAATAATGCAATGTATATGTGTATTTATTTTTTCTTTTTCTCTGCTCCTCGCCGCAGTCGCATTTTTTTGTCAATAAATACTATCATTGCAGCTTTGTTAATCCGACTTTTTAATCCTGATTTGACTTACCCCTGGCTTTAATATTCTTCAACATGTCAATTCCGATTGCGCACTTTCCAAACAGAATCAAAGCTATATCGTGAACTAATTATTGGGGTGGCCATATAATATGGCCATGAAAAGTATTATGTAGGTCTTAAGCTACTTCTTTGTCCTTCACTATAGCTTATAGCCTAGCCTATTACCAATCCTGAAATCCAAGAAGATGGTTGAATCCAAACAAGATCTTCAATCGATTAGGCATACTAGTGATTTGGCTACGATCCAATTGAGGAATTTGATCACATCGTCCTCAATATTGCATCATAATTATCACTTACACAAAACACATAACATTATCTAACACAAAACACATGACATAATCTTACTACAGAATTAAAGTCCAAAAGCATTCCATTTTGTCAGTTGCAATGAAATTTTTCTCCGGAAACTGATGAAGTCGAGTCTCTTAGCCTATCTGTATGGAATGACAATACGGCATAATAGACAAGTCCTTTTCCCCCGACATGGTTTATAATAAAAATAACCAATAAGTGCTTTTACTAATCGTCACAACAGAAATAAAACACGCACCAAACATTAAACATTAGAGACCAGGCAGTAACATGGAGTTATATTCATGTGTGGACAGTAACAACTATTATCCCGCCAAGCTATTACTTAATGGGGCCGCTCGATTGGTGAGTTCATGGCCTTTGATAAACAAGTTGGAACATAGTTCAGAACGCCTTTCACGTGTGCCGAAAAAATGTAGGAGCAGAGAAAGCAATAGAAGGGAAAAATTTTAAAGTGACATAATCTGGTTCTATACCTTTCAATTGAGGCCAAAACCTGTTCAGAACTCATCAAACGTTTTTCATTTGATTTGAATTGGATCCCCTTAAAAATATTCGGACCACAAATGATTTGGAAAAACAGTTTCTTTTTCCAACTGCAATGAGGCTAATAGCACATTTTAAACGATTTAAAGAAGCGTTCCCCTATTTTCATTTATGAAACTGAAATTGCTAAAACTTATATGAATAGAAAGTAGAGGTGTTCCAATGACTTGAAACAATACCAGTTTGTCTCACATGTCCATAATTAATTCATAATTAGCTAAATTTGAAGAGAATTAACAGCAGAATTCCGATGAATGACAATAAAGAAAGGTATTTTTTTAGTTTATACAGGCTGTACATACACGGACATTTATGATTGGTTAAAACTCTTATTTATATACAATAAGAACATTATGATATGATTAAGAATACATGATAATTCATTACAAGCACCAGTTAATCAAATAGTATGCTTAATTTGACACTAAAAGATAAGGAAACCCATCTTTAAATACTTTTCTAATAAAAAGGTTTGGGATTGGCACAAAAAGTGAACTACAAAAAAAAAGAGGATATTGTCTCTTAAAATTCTGCCTATTTTCATAAGCCCAATGGTGCAGAAGAAGAAATAAAACTTCATTTAATTTCTCCTTATTTACCATGTTTAACCTTTCCACTTAAGTGCATTAGTCAAACTAAAAGGACTTTGTCTAAAAATATAGAGTTAGGTCATAGATAATGGGAAGAATGGATATGTTAGAGAGAGCCTGTGAAGGGATTCCATCAAGTTAAGTACATGTTAATAATGTAATATGTTTCATCTTCGTCTTGATTATTGGTGTTTATTATGAATTATCCATGTATTCTTAATCTAAAGAAATGTATGTGGACCGAAAAGACTATTGGAATTTTATGTGCTAAATCTATTTGGAAGGAGATAGTTCAAACTAATTCATTCTATTTTTGGAAAAAGACTCATATAATTTTTCCTGTTGCTGGAAATAAAAAATGGAATACCAAAATACTCAAGTAGCTGTTGCATATAATCGTGTTATGACCAATCATTCCATGGCTGTACAGGCTGGATTAAAATAGATTTATTGACCTTTTCACTCTTTGCAAAATTCATTTGCATTCAATACTTAACTAATTATGATTTAATTAGGGACTCCTGAACACCTTTACTTTCAATTGATTAAGTATTAATTGCCCAATAATTAAATATATCTTGAATAAATGAAAATAAGGGAAGGCATCTTTAATTTTCAAATCTAAATAGGTTGGTGTAATTGGTAAATGTCTATGTCAAGATTTTCTGGAGAAGGGGGGCTCAAAATATCAGCTCACAAAAATAAATTGTTTCATGGTACACATGACAGATCATGGTTGCCTTGAGTTGTAGTCTGTGAAAAATAGATCACAATATCCTTGATTTTCATTTTCATGAGATTAATTCTACAACATAGATTCAAGAACACGTCTCCATTGTATTTCTTTGGCATCTGAAATATTTTATGAAGATGATCAATTATGATAATATTGCGAAATATATTCTAATTGTCTTAATTAATCATAAAACTAATCACTATCACTGTCTGAATCATCATCTTCATCATCTTCCTCACATTCTTCTTCTTCTTCTTGTGTCACATCCTTGTTAATGTCAGCAAAAAAATTTTCGTCTCTACTAAACAACTTCTTTGTTTTATATTTAGTTACTCGTTTTTTATTTATCTTTAACTTTTCCAACTTTTCAATATTCCAAAATTTAACACATTGATCATGAGAACAACTAGCCAATAAACATCTGTCATGACTCAGGCTAAGACCTTCAATAGGAAATCCATCATGTTCCCCTATTATACCCATAAAACTATTTGGTAAAATATTGACACCTCTGAAAGATAAATCATTGCAATTTATTTAAAAAAATTATAGAATATTTGAGTGAATAACTTTATAAAGATCCATCTTTTAAAATAGGAAATGATGTTATAAAGGGATACTATTGATATTAAGATACTCTCTTCATTTTTTCCCTTTAATTTCATGTTAAATCCAATTCAGATTATTTAAAATTATTAATCAAATAAAAAAGTGGATAGTAAATGTACCAATGAAATGAATAATGACAAAACCTACAGAATCATAAGTCACATTATAACATTGTTTTATTCCTTTAATATATAATGAAAAGCAGTTTACCTTATTATTCCATCACTGCTACCAGTACAGACAATATTTCTATTAATAGGTACCAGACAATCCACAGCATCTGTGTGACCAGGAAACAGATCACTATTTAAACCCCACTCATTCCAGTTAAATATATTTAGAGCACCATCCCCTGAACCACACACTACTTTTCTTTCGCCCTAAAATTAAATATGTATCAAGACGTTACTTGCAAGCAGGAAACTTAAACGAGTTGAAGTTGACTTTGTGTCAATCAACAAATTTCAGAAATTTTATGCCCTGGACTGAATTGTTCATAAAGTTGGATATGATGACATTAAAATTATGATACAATTATAGTTACAGATATTCCCATATGACAGGCAAGACTAAACATGTGAACTTATACGTATTCATAAGACAAAAGTTACAGACAGACTCACAAATTTCACTGTCTGTAAAAACACGACCATGAAGTTAGAATATCCAATTTCATGTGTATCCTTATAGAGCTTTTCATAATTGTATTATGAATTATGGCCACAGATTTTGGACTTAAAAAAACATTTTCATAAAATTACTTACCTTAACAATGGCTAAACATTGTAATTCTGAATCAAAGACTTCAGATTGTACAGTCATTCTTCTTTTCCTGATATCAAAAGCTGTTAGAGTACCCTCTCCACTGGAATACATAGAATACAAAGATTCATACAAAGCTTCAACTCTAGACAATTTAAAATATAGTCAAGACTTCAAGAATTTAAAGTACCAAATTCCAATGGAACTTTAGTTATAGTAGAGCTCATCAAACTTGCTCCTGAAGTATTAATAAAAAAATTACATGCTGCATTGACTTATTAAGAGAACCCACTGTAATAATACAACTTTAAGTTTCAAGAGTCAATTTCTTTATCATTCAAATCTTATGTTGACTAACCTGGTAGAGAGTAATGTTCTTTTACTAGAATCAACAACCATATCACTGATATACTCATCATTCTCTTTAAACTCACAAATTGATTTACTTTTTCTTAAATCCCATACCTGGTAAATAATTAATTTCATTGAAATTGCTTGCTGACATTTAAGAGTAATAATCTTATCAAAAGAAACAGATTAATTGTGATTTAACACAGAATAACTGAACACTCCTTTTAATTTGTTATGTCTGATGTTCAATAAGGTCTTTTAATTTCAAAAGTGTACTTGTCAAATACTGAAATTAAGTTTTTTACCTTAATTCTCCCATCATCATCTCCTGTAGCAATAATATTTTCATCTGAGACTAATAAACAATAGATAGGTGATCTAGAAAAAAATACAATTCTTAAAAAATGGCGCTAAATATCAAAAGTAGAGTATTAGTTATTTGGCAAACATACAAATGTAACCTTAGGTGACAAGTTGAAATACGATTATCAAAAGTAATAATAAGAAGATGCTTTTGAAATGAGGCATGAGATACTAAGTCACATTAAATTATGTTAATCATGTGTTAAATTAGTTGGTATCTTGGCTAAAACCCAACTTACTCATGTGCAGCTTTGATTTTATTCTTAAGTTGTCCAGTATCTAGATCACAACATTTGATAGATTTATCTTTTGATGCTGTAATTAAACAGTTTCCTGATGGATTAAATTTCAATGCTCGACATGATTTTTTATGATGTTTATAAGTGTTCTCCAATTTATTTTCTCCATCTATTTTGTATGTATATCTGAAACAAAAATGATTTGAGATTGAAATATAATATAGAGATGTGCTACACATGATAAACCTTTGATGTTATATATCCAGACAATTGCGATAAGAGTTTAACATAATATATTATAGGAAAGAACCATGTTAGCCTTATGAAAATGTCATACTATGTGCATAAAATGATATTTTGACAAAGTCAAAAATGTTTTTGCTTTTACATAAAATTTATTGAAAATGCTTTTCCCTACAATATTCTAATTCAGTCTTTGCTGAAGTTATCAAGAAATATAAAATTTTCAATACATGTATACAATTATAAAAAATCTTTACAATATCAAATACCAAACTCACAAATCTACATCACCATTAATTGAACCTATTGCAATTAAATCTTTACTAGGATGATAACAAACATTCACTACCAAGTCATCAAACTCTATGTCATTGGGTTTGTTTGCTGGCTTCTAAAATTTAAAAATAAAAGAGATATGATCGTATCATTTTACTAGAATTTAATCTTAGCTGCCTGCAGCAATTTAAACATAATATATTAAATATAGGAAATTGAAATTGCATAATTGTCATCAGATGCAGGCTTTATCACAGCAGTCACATAATGCTTATACTACTCTCGGACTACATTGAGCTTTTTTTCTCTCATTTCATAAATAATCAAAATGAAATTATTAACTGTATGCCATTTGCCTTAGATTGTCTTCGGGCCTATAGACATATAAGGTTCTATGCTTTTACATTTGAAATAGACACATTTCCCTCTCATAGACTCTCCCATTAAATTCATGTGAAAACAACCTACTTTTCAGACAAAAAGTACCCTCTGTAAAATCATAGTTAGTTATATAGTAACTTTTCCAATGATTGACATTTTCATCAACCAAAAAACAATCCAGGATGCTCCTATCTAGAAAATGACCTACTTTTCGAAATGAAAATACACCTCTGTAAAATCATGTTTAAAAATAATAACTTTTCCAGTGTTTGGCATTTTCATCAACCCAAAGACAATCAAAAACTCTCAGTAGTATTTTGTTATAGATATTTCAGTTCATATGTAAATTATTGCCAAAATTCAATTCAGAAAGCATTAAGCAGTGTAGTCGGAGAGTAGTTAAGTCACAAGTGTGTAATCAGAGAGTAGCGTATCATATCAATATTTTGCTTTTGACGAACATTATCTTAAGTCAAAAGTTACATTATCGGGAAATTAAAAAAATCGGCCTTGCTAAGACAATGGGAAATGTATATATGCAAATTTACGGTGAATATAATAGACAAAAGTATCACGTGTTAAAAATTAAATTACTTTCGACGCCATATTTGTTTACGGATCTGTTCATATGTAGACTTTATCTGTATTATTAAAACGAAATCTGAAATAATTAAAAAAAAGTTCACAAAGATTATATCTTTAATCTAATTCAAACTATATCTTAGAAAGTCTGATAACTTACAATAGCGTAATATTAATTTGATGAAAATAAAAAGAAAATAGGTAAGTTTCGTATCAGAACCTCAAAAGCTTTTGAATTTTAGCTTTTAGGAGGACTTGCTTGGTAAAAGCTTGCCTTCTTAAAAATGTTTCCAGTCTTATGCAAAGGTAGATCTACAAAATCAATCAAATACCGAAGATGTAGCATTCATACACATTCTAAATATCGTCTAAAAATCCATCTTGGTCCTCTTTCATAATGTCGTGAGTCATGGAAAATTGTATATATGGTTACGTATTAGCAGTCAGTAATTTAAAGTCTGGCTACGTTTTATATTACAGGGATGCTAAACAAGTACATATTAGTAAGACAGTGTCGGTATCGATAAACAAGGTGCGGTCTACATTCTAATTAATTACTTTCCATTAATTGGAAGGCTTCATTTGGGCGGTGACCATCGCTACCTCAACAACTGTCATAATGAGTAAAGTTGGAAGAGATCGCCGGGAAAATATCTCCAATGTTTTGTTACGTGTGCCCATTTTTGCGTACGCCGTTGTAACGGTTTCATTGCCTGCCGTTGCTTTATTTTTATGTTTTGTAACGGCTGTCATATTTCGCTATGACGAGATTAATGACACACAATGCAATGTAAGTATTGTTTACTTCTTTCTTGCACACCACATCTTAAAATTTTCAGTCAACCACTAATCTCCTCTTTCCTTGGAGACACTTGCATGAGTCAAACATTTACGGCCAAGGACGCAAGGTTTTAGATTTTGATTTTGGGCTGTGCATATAGTGTACTATAAGTATGAGGTAGAGTGATATTGATAAAAACAGGCATTATCTGTCAAGTAACAAATCAGTATGGACCCTAGTTACCAGCTTGGTAATTTTGGTACCAAGTGTTTAGACATTTCTTACTATGCTGTAATAACAACCACTTGTACAGCATAAGATTTTAAGAGAAATTGGTGTATTTGTAATTGTAACAAGATATAGATTATTATCTTAGACTGTCACATCCGATCTATGTTTCTAGCTATACCAAACTCTTTAATTAATTTTAAATTTGAAGTGAAGCACATTCTTATTTGTAGTGTTAGAATAATATTATTATTACTATTATTATTGGGTCACATCTGAATCTTTGCCATCTTAAGGCACTTCTTATTATGCTAGTAACTGCTATAAATGTATAAAAAAAATTTCAGGTTACCAACTTTGTTCCTTCTATAAGTGCAGTAACAGGAATCAGACCACAAACCTATCTCTGGAAGATTTGTATAGCTCTACATTCAGCGCCACGATTTGCTGTGGCTGTTATATACTATAATTATTATAAAGACCTGCTGTATTTAGTGTCTGACAAATACAAAGGACTGTTTGGGTTTTTGATGACAGTTAATTTTTGGTTCAACACCATAGAAGATGCCAGCTTGGTTGGAGTAACATACATTTCTAATAAAGACAATTATCGTAAGTATGCTCCCTTTTGTTTTTCAGTGGGAAGATATAGAAATGTTTAATTTGTTATTGAAAATATGCTTTGTGGATGACCAATATTATGACATTTATATTTTCTCCTTTTCAATGAGTTTGCTCTCTTGCTCACTTAAACTTAATTTCTCAAGACTACCTGTGTAGAGGAGAAATATGTATCATTATTATCAAATTTTGGCTATGCTATGAGATCTAATTAATTAGACTGTCTCTATTTGATCGTTGGCACGACTAAAATATTAAATGAAGGACATAAGTCTCATGAGTCAAATGATATAATGAATGTATCCCTTTATTTTGTTTCAATTCATTGTTCTCTATATGAAATAGATTGCAACTATAACAATATTCAATAAAATAATTCTCGATAGACTTTTACCCGATACATTATAATTAGTGAAGCTTCATATTTCATTAGTGGGTATTCATAAGGGAGTTGAAATGTTTCTGTTTTTTTTCCTCTTCATTTATGTCAGAGGTTAAAGAGGTTATTTACACAGTTTCCATAAAAGCAATGATCAAGGCCAAACTTTTTTGTTGAATAGAAAGTACTTTTGCCCTTTAAAGAGATGATTAATTTATATAGATTTTCATCCTATTATATATTGTAATTCCAGCTGTACATGAGAAGATATTTATAGTATTTATGGTATTATCTTTATGTTATATGTTGTTAAATACCATATTATACTATTGGACTCGTACTGGCAAGCTGTCTGAAGATGTAAGTATATCAATCAATATGCTGAATGTGCAGGATAAGATTCATGTTCAGATTTTAATAAGTAATTGTCCATCACAGTAATTCAGTTTGGTTAGTCATTGATATGTCCATAAAGTGGTAATGGTCTTCACATGCAATCCAGGTGGTAAAAATGAATAACCATATTAATTTGATAATTGATTGCCAATTGCTATCTGGCTGTGACAGTCAAGCAAAAATGGCAATGGGATCACCTTTTAAAAGAGTTAATTTACATAACAAATATTCTGTTCCTTATACAAAGCATGTAGATATGAGGGTTTCCAGATAGTTAAAAACAAGTTAGATATAGAGCTCCATTGTACTGTTTCTTCATGTCTAGCATTGCTGCAATGTACTAACACAAAAATTTTCTACACCTGTACAACATCTCAATTATTAATCATTGAATCGGCTAAATGAAATTACTACTATATGATTTATTTTCTAGGAGAAAAAGTCTTTAAAATGGAAAGTTGCTATGTTTATTGCCAATTTTACTGCTACTATGGGTTTACTAGCATTTTTTATACAACATCGGTTTTATTGTAAACCCTTAGGTGAGTGAAGTTTTAGTTGTCAACATATCACGGCACTAGCAGTATATATTGACCATTCTGAAACTCTAGTCAACACACTGAACATATCATTTAATCTAATAACATGCTATCTATATGCAAACTCAATTAATGGGTTATGAGTATTTGGAGTTCATGTCACAGCTTTCATTAAGTGTTACTATTTATAGACACAGGTTATTTTCCTTATAGTATGACAATAATACCAAATCCTAATCAGATAATATTCGTAATACAGGGAAACAAATATGTGTAAACTTTGTATGACTATTCTAAGGGCCTATTGTATGGTAAACTTTCTGTGTAGTGTATTGCACAACTAAGAATACAACTTACAAAGAAAGGTTAAAGGGACAAGTTCGCCATTTTTAAGATTTGATTAGGGTCTTGAATATATGTAAATAGTCTTCAGAAGTACTAGAAATGTAATTTCTATATATATCTTATCTATATATATCTATTATGGCAAAGCCGTTGATAACTGAAATAGGAGCAGGGATAGTTTGATTAAGACGATGTGAAAAAGACATACACAATAAACAATCAAATTGATAAATGCTTTCTTTACAACATTATTAAGTACTTGTTTATTTTCTTATTTCAGCTTTTAGTTGGTTTTCAGTCTGTGAATATATAATAGGCTATACAAATATGGCATATCATTTGTCTGCTTATTACGAGTTTCAAAACATGTCACTAGCTTTTGGACGCTTAGAACCGCCACATACAAATGGTTCTGTTGCTTCAAATAATAATAGTATTACAAACAATAATAAGAAGAAAGATCAGTAAGAGCTATTAAAAGAGTTGTTAAACTGATAAAAGAGTCGTGAAACTAATGATATTAGAAGAGGAATGACATATTATGGAAGATTGAACCTGCCACATAGAGAAAATGATTATTTTGAAAATTGAGGTTGTCAGATATATTTATGGAGATTTTAAATGTATTACATGCCACTGTGACTTACAAGATATTTTATGATGCTTTTTTTACAGTGTTACAGTTTGTTTAATCATTTTATCATTATCTAGCCACAAATCAAGTGCAATGTTAAACTGTTGATATAGTGTATTTGTATTTTATTACTGTATTTATTTCATAATCTACTTAGGACTGAATTTCTAATTTTATAAGAAATTGATACATTCAATTCTTAAGATTTCCATCCATCTTTCATTAAATTCGATTTCTTTGTTAACCCAAATTGAAAATCTTAACAGTGTGATTTGTGAAGATCAGAAGATAGATTTAGCATTTATTATTAGAATTTCTTCAAAATTAATGGAGTGACACGACTTTTACAGAAGTTTACTTCCAACAGTACAATTTGTCAAAATTAATTGATATTCTTCCTCGTTTGAATTGCTACTTATGTATTGCCAAACTGCTATTTTGGATTTTGAGTTTCATTTTGCGGTTCGGATTGGTTGCTCATTCAAGGATATTTTCCAACAATAACACAGAGCTTTGGGATAGTTTAATCAATAATTTACACAATAATATCTTACACTGTTTTTATATAATTATGTCAGTCATATACATGTATAACGAAAAACCAATACTTGATATTAAGGAATGTTATATTTTGTAACAAATTAGATTTATACAGTCAAAAAGGTTTTAAGTTCTTAGGATATTTATTGGTGACAAGGCTTAATTCTTGTGTAAGAAGTTACTTTGTATTACGTTACTCTGTGAAATTATGATGAAGTTTGCCACTTGCCCATTTATAAATGTATTCTTAATTCCATATTGCCTTTTAGAATCAATTATATATATATATACAGAGAGGAATTTGAAATGAAAAATTAACATAAACATATTTATTCTGATATTTATGTCTAAGTTGAGGTTAAGTTTAAATTACTGTGAAAAGATATGTATTAATGATAGAAAAGAAGAGTTAAATTATGACATTGATTAAAGATTATGAAAATTTGACATCAATTTTACTTAATTGTAATGTCCAAGTTGGTGTAAGTGATGAAGAATTAAGAGCAATTGCTGGCTGTGGTTATCCACCATATAAGTGTAGATTGGATGGCTCTCTTGTTCTTACCTTAACTCCACCTTAAAGAAACTCCTACCACAACTTTCTTCCAGCAGCTTTTGATATCAATTTATAAGAGCAAGAGCTTGTACAAGTATTGGTTGTACATCATACATGTTGGAATCTAGTTAAGATTTTGTTTATTTAGATTTAAAAGAATATGCTCATTTAAATAATTCTATACAATCAGATCTGAATTCAATTGGTGCATTCTAATTTTTAAAGTTTTTTTGACGTGTTCATTGAAATGATATTTATATTTTAAGATGGTTATGTTTCTTTTAGATTTGAACAAAATATAAAACCTGTGATGCACATAATTAAGAAATAGCCTGGAATAAGAACAAATGAGGTACAAAGTTTCAGAAACTAAATCAGCTAATTATGAGGTTTAATAATGCATTTATTTCGATAAGCTTTTCCAAAGATGAAATTTTTTTTCTACAGTAAAGAAAGCCCTCTGTGAAAGTCATAAGAAACCCATTTCTTTTTTTCTGCAAGGATAGTTAACAGATAACTAACTAATCAACATAGACTGTTTCATCATGAAACTTTAAAAAGAAAATAGTGATTTTACAATTTACACTCCAGGTATGTTTCATAACATAAACACAAGCAGTTATCGAAGGGTCCTTTAAGTGGTAATTACTTAGAGATTTTGCTTGTATAGCTTATAGAACTGTGCAGCAAAGTAGACTATTATTGTTTATATTTTGAAGCCTTCATCTCTCTTGTTTTTTTTTGTCTGAATGTAAAAGAACAAGGGTTAGATTGTTAACTTGATTCAGTATTTTAATTTGTCATGATGATTACAAGACCAATTGTGTCTTGACATATCTCTCCTCATCTCATATATTTCAGCATAATTTATCACTCATTGTATCAGGACATTGTTTTTATACTCTTTATGATTTCTTACCAATTCATCTCACATGTACTCCTGATTTCATTATAGAATATATATCTGGTACATGCTGAAGAATCAATTCAAGCAAGATCACATTTATTTTGCCAGATTTTCATGTTCAACTTGTACCAGATTTTTATACTAAATGACCCTTAAATCAAAAAGATGTTTAAACATCATATCATTACTGCTTATTGCAGGGATGCTGTTTTGTTGTTGCTTTCCTGTATTTTTTATTATTATTCACTATCTGAATTGCTGTTGCAAACACAGACATATTCATTTAGACAGGGGAACTGATATGTAGTAAGAATGGTATTTTTTCCCTACTTTGTGTTTAAGTGCATGTAGACGACTATTAAAGTGTTTGAATTTGCATAGATGTTTTCAAATTTGCATAGATGTTTTCGCAGGCTATGAAATACATTAATGTAAACAAAACAGCATCCCTTATATTTACAACTTGCCGGCCCTGTCGGCAGGTCTTATTGTTATCTATATATTATATGTAATTGTATATAAGTTCAAACTATCATTATATGAATATTAATTATAATATAATTTTAGAAAATTGATGTCTCCTTCTATTCATGTTGATTGACTTCATGACCATTGTCATTGGTCTGTATATTTAATATGTAAGGTCTATAGTCACAATAGTTATACTAATTCTGAATCTCATTTGATGGTGGGGAGCAATAACGATGTTGCTATGAACAATGCCGTTGTGTTTAACTTGGCAAATCAAATCTGGGTCATTATTTTATATTTCAAATGTTTGCAAGCTTATACCACATCCCTAGAGAGCAAATATTCTAGTCACTACATTTGGGGGTTCCACGAGTTCTGCATGCTTGGGATTTACAGAATCAACTGAAGGTTTAACAAAATAATTTGGAATATGTCTGCCGAAAGAATAGTTGGTGTAGACAGAAGTCAGAATGGTGGGGAGGTGAGTAGATGGGAAAAATTGTAATGTGACATATTTCAATTCAGTACCATTCAATTTAGGGTAGAATAGGAATAGATAGAAACCTGTTAAGAACTGTCACGCCTCTTTAGTTGAAAGTTTAATCATCCTTATTTTTACGGTGATCTTAACATAGTTTCTACATGGGCCACTGGTTCAGATGCATATCTGTGTGTTGAACAAGGGAATAAATCTGATTATAAATGTAGGGCACCACAAAAGTAGAACATATCCAATAATCAGACTTCAAAGTATGATCAATTACACCATTGCCTTGCTCTCTGCTTCAAATCAGGATGATATTACCCTGAGATAAAGGGTTTATCAAAAGTAAGAAATCCATATATCTGGTTGGTCCATAATGAAAATTTGGATTAAAAAAATAACAATGGGGACATTTGACTTTCACATATTTCAATAAATCATGTTTATACAATTGCAGAAATATATAATTAACATAAAAAGCCATAAGAAAAAAAATTGTATTCTTGCTTTAGGCACAGAATGACTTTTTCCTTTTCAAGCATACAGTAGGAGAAGCACAAATGGCTACAAATATCTAATCAGAAGTCATTATAAATCTAACATGGCAAATATTTCTAAATTTCCTGCTTATCAAACTTTCAGCCTAAAGCAGATCCAATTTAAAATAGTTAACAGACTGCACATATTAGTTGCTGAGAATATAAGAAATAGTTTCAAGAATATAGTTTTGTTACTGACGAAACTTGTACAATATTGCGATATTTTATACCATATTTCCAATATTGATTACTTATTTATTCTTTGAATCTGAAGCCATCTCCATCAATAGGTATATAATCATGTCTGGCTTATTCATTCTTTCAATTCATAACATCTAGACATACTTTCCACATCATTAACCACACATCAATATCATTTATTTTCTGAAACTGTTAATATATCACCCATACAACTATTACCATCACTATGATTTGATAATGGCTTAAGCATTAAATCTAAAATCACTTTACTTTGTCTATTTCATGTATGGCTCTCTCTCTCTCACTTGGTCACAAACCTTCCATACAAAAATCATAAGCTCACTATATACACAATTTTCATAAATAATATACATAATATAACAACAATGTAACAATATACAGATATTATTTAATCTATATACAAAAATCACAGCACTATTTATTGTGAGAATTCTCAACAATATTTCGCTCTCTTTCTCACTAAATATTCCCATTTGTGGCCTTCACTATAGAAGGAGATAGTAATAAATATAGTCAGTCAATATTATCTATGCACATTCAAATCTTTATTCTAAGGTAGAATAATTGATATCAAATCAGCTGAAATATCTCTGTCCTGTAGTACAGGACTAGGGCTAATGTGCAGTAACATTTTATAAACTTCAGTTTTTTAATTCTGATCCTGTATGTCTGAAATTGACATTGGGTTTCAATTAGCCATAAATCAACATTTCACTCCAATGCAATTTTGAAGTGGTGATACTTCAAATAATTGCTATATAAATGAATCAGAAAAAGTCTGTCTAAATACAAACATGGAATGAAGCAAAAATTTACCTAAAAATACAGTGAATAGTCCAAGGTTGTTTTGGGAAACCATCTAAATAATTATATGCATACATAATTGACTGACATAGAGAGAGGCAAGATGTTATCACGATTTTCTCTATACTTAACTGATGAAACCTAACTATAACTTCAAGAAGAATTTTATCCACAAATGTAATATTCATAAAACTTTAAAAAGTCTAATTACATGTACAAATATCTCTTCAATCAAAATCACTTAATTTGTCTGACACTATTTGTAGTACTACATTTCCACATCCTCTTTATTGTTAACATACTACAGAATGTCATAAATTCTTCTTCACAAATATCAACAATCTAAAAAATTCACATATATATTTTTATCACTCATAATCCATAAACTTTTAATCGTGTTCATATAGATCCGCAATTTGAGTTTAAATCTTGGAAATTTTCCATTCATTTTTAACTTGAAGCACTCATTACAAAGACGTGATGCTAGATAGTTTACCATTGAATAAGGCAATAACCACAAAAATAATACATGGTTTTCAATCTACATATTGCATTACAATGTATCACTATTTCACAGGAACAATTAAAGCTCCACAATACAGTTTAATAGTGACAACAATTAGTACTGCAATTTGATTTGTTGACAACTGTCTGTCAAATTACAACAAGCACAAAGCTGATTTTTTTTTAGTGAACATACAAGTTGATTATGTAAAAACATCGTAATAACCTTATTATAACATTTAATGAAATTCTGATAAATAGAAGAAACAACATATTTCTGTTATCATTACAAAAATCTTTCTCTGGAACTTAAAGGGGCATTCACATTTCAAAGATAAGTTCCCTTATTTCTGACCTGTTAAACGGATCAGATGCTGATGCTTTAGCCTGAAATATTGAGTAGATTCTAATTATGGACATTTTGACTAAAGTTTGTTGGTGCATCAGCAAAGAATGTAACCATTCTATAATGTCATATTAGGTTGTACTATTTGTTTCTTAGAAATATACATGTATACTACTAACCCTCTGGTTCCCAACCTGGGGTGATTTCACCCCCTGGGGGTGTGGGACTAGGGTCTCAGGGATGTGGCCAACTGGTGTAGGAGAAGAATTTATTTTTGAGTTGAGAGAGCACCTCACATCATCACATGCTGCAAATGTGGATGAAACAAATTTTGGGGGTGTGAGGTCCACGTGATTGCCCCAGGGGTGTGAAGGCTGAAAAAGGTTGGGAACTGTTACAAAAAGCTCCAAGCTCTGCATGTCAAGTTTTTACTGAATGAACTTTGGAGCTCCACACTCTAAAAGCTGAAGAGAATCATATGAACCATATATGACATCATTTGGCAACCGTCACTTGATAATCTTTATTAAAAGTTTTGTGGCTAATAAGACATCCTGTCAAGTTCAAAGAGTTCATGAATCACACATCTACATCAGTACCTTCAATTTTCACTCTTTGCTTAACATATTATAAGAAAAGATATCATTAAAGAAACATTAATATTGGTCCAATAAATTTGAATAATATCACAGAACAACAGTCATTAGAATATCAATGCAATGTTATTTGAAATTATTCTAGATTGTTTGTTTAGCTGGACTGGTACAATATGCAACATGTAATTATTCAAATCACTAACAAGACCAGTCCATTTTTTTCAAGGTAGGATGAGTGAAAAAAATATCAAAGAGAAAAACAGCATCAATGTGGAAGAGAACATCCATTAAAGACAACAGGAAAATACAAGCTCAAAGTCACTTTGATAGTTGCAACATTTTGTTGATCTTAAAAAATGACAAACCCAGCTGTCTGTTGAAAGAGTAAAAACTTTCTTTCAATACACTATACCCACTGATATCTCACATTGACTGCAGTATGAATTTGTTGATCAAATTCCAGTAAAGGGTAAAATAATGCCTGGAAGGATAGCCAACATCTTGCTGACTCACTATGTTGCCAATTCCAATAATAACACATTCAAAGCACAACTAGTTTGCAGATGATACTGAACAATTTTCATCATATTTTCATCATATTTGTAAATTGTAAGATCATTTTTCTCTACATCCAATGTAATAAAAGTCAAATTAGCATTGGAAAATTATATATCGCACAGTTAGTTTAACAAAATATAATTGCACTTGAAGCTTCCAGAAACAGCAACAAATGAATTTACTTTGTATTATATTTTGGTGTAATTGTCGAATTATTGTAGAATTGTAGGACAACTGTAGATCAGATTTCAATTCAGATTTAGATGCACAAATAGACAAATATAAGCTTAAATCTAATCCAAAAATCACCCTTCATGGGTCCATGTCTTGGTGGAATGATTCCACAAAGTCATCAAAGTCTTTCATATTAGTTTCGAACATAGCTAACTGTGTTGTAACTTGGTCCAGTGTGTCATTTAAAGTTGTCTCCTCTTCAAACATAGACATTGTCAGTGCTCCCTGACAGTCTCGAAAAAATTTACCCAAATCATTATTAGAGTCCACTCCAGCAAATGGTGTTTTCTGAAGATAAAACAAAATAATAACTGTATTGATTTCTTGAATGAAATAATATCTATGATTAAAAAAACAATTGCGATGTTATACTGTAAATGTTAAACAAGACTAAACAATTATAAACAAATGATATACAGGAATCCTGTCAATTCAATAAATAATTCCAGTTCAATAAAACAAGTTGGAACAGAATTCAGAAGCCGTTCCATGAGTGCCGAAAATATTGTAGGTGCAGACAGAGTTCAAAATGGCAGAGAAGGAATTAGATAGGAACATTTTGAATGTGGCATATCCGCTGTCATACTGTTTGATTGGGGGAAGAATTGGAACAGGCAGAATCTACTCAGAATTCTTTAAACGAGCGCCACCACAGATACCCTCTTGACATATCCGCTGTCATTCCTTGATTTGTCAAAAAATAATTTTAACCTCACCAATTCAACCATAACAAAATCATCATTAACAGACACGTGACTACCAGTAGATTTCATGATTTCACTTTCAGTAGTGGTTCCAGTTGAACTGTTAGCTGTCTCCATATTTTCTCCACTACTTGTACTACAATTATCTTTTCCTGATACTACTCTAGACTCAATCTTACCAGTGTCATTTAATAAACTCAGAAAAGGAATTTCTTCCAGTCCTTTCAATGGTAAGTCTTTCATACTTTGTGGCTGCACAAATGCACCAACTCTATGCAGTGTTGTAAAACTGTTGGAATTCTCTGGAGCACTGAAAAGTTTAAAACAAAGGTCTTGTATATTTGATATACTTCCCTTTCCTACTCCTTAGATTCTTGAAATGCATGTGAGATGAGGACTTCCTTTCTGTATCTGAACAACTAGATAAAACCATCCAATAAAATATCTCCTAAGATCCCCAACAGATCTCCAGGTCTGTAAGTAAATTATGTCAATCTAACATAGACCTACACAGCTCCTGCTCTTTCTGAAAATCAATTTCAATATAAACACTTTTATACCTTTGTGGTCTTTGGTCAACAGGAGGTAATGTTTGTTTGTGATTGATGCTGATTGGTGGTGTAGTTTTACAACTGCTTGTCTTAGTTTCTGTGATGAAAGCATAGTCTGGTGGAGACGTTGAAAATAATGTTGAACAGTAGTCTTGATGATCCAGCTCATCTATCTTTATATCTTCAGTCACACTAGTCCTGAAAAATAGTCAATTACTTATTTGTCTGGCAACATACTTACAAAAGTGCAAACTACTCTGTAAACACTTGCCTTCATTAAAACTCTAAAATTAGCTCTGTCGATTTCTTTATAACAATGTTTCAATACAATATTTAGTATTGAGCAAGATTATGAGTACATGTGTCATGCAATTCATTCAAAAGTGGTTATAATTTGCATCAAAGCTGAAAATATATTTATTCTTCCACACATGTATGATGCAATCCAGAATTTTACATAGGCTCCTATGTCTTCATGGCCCTGCTTCTTGTATGAGAATTAGATTTCTATGACAATACTCACCTTCTAAATCCTAGACTACATGGTTTAGGTTCTGTTTGTCTCCTAGGACAATTTGGGCTATTTTCAACTTTAAAATGATCATCCTTCAATTCAAATGGTAACTGTCTCGTTGCTTTATGAGGAGAGATTAATAATTTAGTTCGGTAAGCAAGATTTATAGTTATTTTCCCCATTGGTGTAGGTACAGCACCTACAACACATTTCTTGTAATCTTCTGCTAACTGAAAGAACTGAGGTTCTCCCAAATAAAATCTATAACATATAACATAGTCCCCACCACTGGCTCCCTGCTGCCGTGCAAGACGATAAGCTGGTGGAATGCGAGATACACTAAATAATGATTTTAATGCAATGCCCATTCGGTTGTAAACTCCATAAGAAACTTTAACAGAGTTGTCTACAATGGATCCATCTAATGCCATAAACCAGGTTTCTAAAACCATAGTTTCACCCTCAGAGGTTTGTAAAGATATTTCAGCACAAACATTTTGTCCTAACATTGATTGTTGACTGTTCAAAATTTTCTTAGCTTCCGTCTGTACATCAGGTGTATCTTTCACAGCTAGGTTAAACTGAAATTGAAGTTAAGACAATTGAGATAAAACTTCCACAAGTGATATATTTGAGTTAAGATCTGCAGTGTGTTGCTTTAAGACTTTAAGATATTTAAAATTGTCACTTGTCAACATGACATTTTCAAATTAAGCAAGTAAAATCTTAGGGTAGAACTGTACCCTTCATTTCAGTAATGGGTAATCTAAAACAATACTGATAAGCTTAAGCTTATAATCTATCTTTTTAGCATTTGATTCAGATAAGTTACGCTTATCAATTAATATTCTTAGTACCCTACTAGTCTTGAACTTTTGTAGAAACTATTACAAAGATAAACAATAAAAATTAGTTTAAACTACTGCTTCTGGTAAAATAAGCTGAAATAATAATTAGTCTTAGCATCAGAACTTTAAAAGAGGAGCATACATCACTGCCTACTTAGCATGCAAGCAAGCAAACTCCAATAACACTCACTATCCACAGAGTACTGAAGTATTTCAATGCACTTTCATAAGTATTAATATAGGCCTACAGATATCAATTATCTACATCATGCTACCGATCAATAATAAATATTTCAATTGAGAAACCCTGTAAATACTCAATTTTCAAAAATTCAAAACATGCGAAATTCTTAATGCCATCCGTTATTATTAGTGTCATAGAACTAGTTTGCTTTGATTGCTTATTAGTGTATGGCTAATTGTGGGTAAGTTATGTGAAGAAGGGAAACTATGTGGAAGAGATTACTACTAGCTAACAGTGACAGTGGAGAAATATAACTTTGACATAAAATCATACATGTGTAATCTATAGATGTTGTTGGGTTTGTACCGCTTTTGAACGTTGTCCACCGCTCTACTGACGGGATGCCCAATTCTACTTATTTTTTGTCCTAACCAAATTTTCACGGGACAGACCATAAATCAACAAAATATCTATCATCACTTCACTTGTACCTTGATTGCCGGTAACACGCATTAATCTCATCACATAATTATTTCATCATTGCCTGATTAATTAATCCCCCAATTAAGATAGTATCTAGATCTATTGATCTATTTTCACCCAATAATGTGTATTTTAAGCCCACGTGACACACTTTTTAAAACAACATCTGGCAGATTCTACTTTCAATTATGAAATTTGATAATCGATAATTGAAATTATAAATTCATAGCAATGATAATCAATTATTTTAGCCAGCCCTACCTACAGCTTTGATCATGGACCAATGTCAATGCATCATTCATTAATGCAAATTTGCAATGACAGTCTGCAGGAGTCATGACATATTCTTATATACCTACCCAATCTGCTCCCGACGAGACAGGCTTTGATTTCGTACGAATTTTCTCTCCCAATCTTGATTGCACGATTATCTGCAAGCTTTTCAAGATGAAAAAGTTAGTAAATTTCTCTAAATCTTTTCTGTCTTGAGGTGAAATGCGTCCAAAATTTGACGCCATTTTGTTTGTTTACGTTGCAGAATCAACTTCTTCGTCTTATTTGTTTCTTAACCCATTTGTTTTCTCCATTGACAGTTTTAGTTTAGGGCAATGATGATGTAAACGTCTGTATATTTGAAGAATCCTCTCCATTGAAAGAAAAATAATTGGTTTATTCCAGAAATAAAATGTTAATTCACATAAAAATATGTCAACAAAATTTCCAAAATAATACTTCCGGTTCACCACGACATATCGGTCTAAAGTCAAATCGGCACAACAAAAGAACAAAAATCGTAACAAATCGACAAAAAGTACAATTTGGTAGTCACGTGACAAGAATTATCAAATCACATGATCAAAATATGGCTGATTAATTTGTGAATTTTTAAAATAAATGTAATAAATGACAAAATAAGGCGTTAAAACCATTGTATAAGACAGAATGGCATTCCTTCAGGTAATACCACATTACCGTCAAAGCATAAAACACGTTAATAGTGGAAGAGAACTTCAGTTCTTGGTTGTTCAATATCCTGTTAGTGTTGAGCAACAATATAATAGGCTATGACATTTGATATATAAGTGGGGTGAGGCAAAATGGCTAAACTAAGTGGTTTTATCCTAAGTAAATCTGATATCAAATTGAAATCAATATTGTCAATCAATGCATTTATACTAGCACCTAATCGAACCACAGGCTATCTTGTCTGGTGCAAAAATATTCCTTCCATAAGCTTTTAGAACATAGATAAGGTATGAGACTTGAGAAACCCGATATAAAGGGAGTAAGGGGTTACTGATGTGATGTTACAAAAAAGCTATAATTTCAACAGAAATTCGTCACAAATAGTATTAAGTACAACTTGCACACTCAGATCAAGTTTTAAACAATCCTTAACAGTCTACACTTTTATTGAAACTCGGACCACTTGTTTATAAGATTCAAGCAATTATTAGGCATTGTCCTTTGCGCAGGTCTCAAAAAAAGTAGTTTGAGTGTGTTATGAAAAGTGATCCGAGTTTGCTTTGGTCCGAGTTGGAGTCACTTCTGGAGTATCACCCCTATTTCTGGTTTCTCGAGTGTCATACATTGTCTATATTATATATGGAAGGACTTTTTTTTCGCAGCGGATGAGAAAACCTGTGATCAAATCGAAAGGATGTTGAAAGAACACGTGCGACATTTCCAGAAATAATGAACATTATCTTATGGAGTTGATGATTTAAAGTTTTTTACTTTGAATCACATGTCACATGTATACAATTAGACTCAATCATGCTGTCCCAATTCGTCTACGCTGCAACAGAAGATGTCTTTGTGTCTGAGACTATATTTGTGGGAATTGTACAGTTCTAGTACTTTTGAAGACAATTTACATTATCCAAGATCCAAAAATGCTGCTTGTGTCCCCTCAATCGAGCAAATCGTTTCTGATGCGTTGTTACTTTGATACCTTTAGTATGGCTTCTAAAATGTTTACTCCGTTTCTATGACAAACTGTCATTACGACAAATTTCAGTCGTACACCAAAAAAAAGGCAATATGGGAATGAAATATTAATATTTATTTATTCTTTTCGGGGTAAGGATGGGGTAGCTGATTAGTTACAATCTTGAAATATATTCAGTTTTATTTACCCTGCAAACAAAATCTGATTCGCCTTGTGACGTCATATTGATTATGGTAATCAAATCAGATTTAAAAATTCCATAAATCATTATTCTTGATTATCCTCACTTCCTGATAATGAATTGCTCTAAATCACCAAAATAAGTTGTTTTGAAATGAACTATCAGGGATATGAAATAGGCTACCCTTTGCAGAAATCTGGTGGAAGATTTTGTTTTAATAACAGTTTGATGATCGCATCTTATGTTTGAACAGACAACATGGACAGATAATAATCAAGGAGTCGCAAAATGTAAATTTTTATTGTATTGATATATTTCAGTGGAGAAGGTTTAACTTTTTTGAAAAAGAAGTTGTAAAAAACCCAGAAACTGATAAAGTATTTGATGAACTAAAGGTTATCTTACAATTTTCTATTTATGTACAATATAAACTGTTGAACCCACATGTTATGAGTGATGTCAATGATATTGAATGACGCCCAACATAGTCATAACAGATATCGGAATATAGATAACAATTTATATGTCAAAATCTGAAGTCTGTAGAATGGTTGCAATTTATTCTACATACTGAATTCTAACCAATTTTCTTGACCATGACATAATTGAGCCTCTAAGAAAAAACCTCATTTCATTGAACTTTATGTTATGATATTAGAGAACTAATTGTCTTTTATTAGTTCTCAATTTAACAAATATTTGGACTATATAGTTGGCCAAAATTTATAAGATAGGTCCAATGAAATTTTACATAAACAACCATTATATTGTAGGATGTCAACATATCTGTTTGTACGAGTGGACGAGGCCAGTTGGTGATAGGAGATTATGAAGGAAATCTATATTTTATCAATAGACAGTTACATCTTACACAGTTTAAAGCTTATGAAATCAGAGTTTCACATTTATATCAGTTGAAACAAAACAACATTCTAGTATCTGTAGGGGTAAGCATATTGTCTTGTTTGATATAAGAAGGGCCCTGAATATATCAAGAAGGGTCAGGAATATATTAAGAAAGAGTAATGAGATTTATTAAGAAGAGTCAGGACTATGTTAAGAAAGAGTCATGAGATTTATTAAGAAGAGTCAGGACTATGTTAAGAAAGAGTCAGGAATTTATTAAGAAGAGTCAGAAATCTATTAAGAACGAGTCATGAATTTATTAAGAAAAGTCAGGAATATATTAAGAAAGAGTCCTGAATTTATTAAGAAGAGTCAGGAATATATTAAGAACGAGTTCTGAATATTTCAAGAAGGGTCAGGAATATATTAAGAAAGAATCCTGAATTTATTAATAAGAGTCAGAAATATATTAAGAAAGAGTCATTAATTTATTAGGAAAAGTCAGGAATATATTAAGAAAGAGTCATTAATTTATTAAGAAGAGTCAAGAATATATTAAGAACGAATCCTGAATATATCAAGAAGGGTCAGGAATATATTAAGAAAGAATCATGAATTTATTAAGAAGGGTCAGGAATATATTAAGAAAGAGTCATGAATTTATTAAGAAGAGTCAGAAATATATTAAGAAAAAGTCATTAATTTATTAAGAAGATTCAGGAATATATTAAGAAAGAGTCAGGAATTTATTAAGAAGAGTCAGGATTAATATTAAGAAAGAGTCAGGAATTTATTAAGAAGAGTCAGGAATAATATTAAGAAAGAGTCATGAATTTATTAAGAAGGGTCAGGAATATATTAAGAAGAGTCAGAAATATATTAAGAAAGAGTCATTAATTTATTAAGAAGAGTCAGAAATATATTAAGAAAGAGTCATTAATTTATTAAGAAGAGTCAGAAATATATTAAGAAAGAGTCATGAATTTATTAAAAAGGGTCATGAAAATGTTAAGACTAGAAAGATTTTCAGTCCAAAATTGTTTTGAAATATTGCATTAGTATTTGTTACATAAATTTGTCAGAAGATGTGACAAAAACTAGATAGAAAATGAAATATTATTTTGTAAGTGCACTGTTTTATATTTAAGTCAATTCTGTGTCAGACTGGGATACTGTGAAAGGACATTGTCCATTTAAAATTTCTATCTGTGACTATCACTTAAATGAAATAAAATGACTCGTTTATAATATTTTATTTTTAAAGGAAGATGAGCAAGGTGTTAATCCATTGATTAAAGTTTGGAATCTTGATAAAACTGAGAGGGGTAGTCCATTATGTACTAGAATTTCGCGAGCTATTCCAGGAAATAAACCTACACAGGTCAGTTATTTACAATTAAAATAGACAATCATTTTCATACCTCAGTCAATAAATGGTTGAGAAATTAAAATAGAGAATCTTAATTGGACAAGTATAGCAGAAAGGAAGCATGGGAAAATTTCCAACTTTAAAGAAAGGTGCTTCAACATGCTCCATATATATTTCTTTTTCTGTTTTTAAGGTGTCATGTTTAACAGTACATGATAATCTAAACTATATGGCTGTAGGTTTTGATAATGGAAGTGTTGTTTTATTTAAAGGTGATGTTACTAGAGAAAGGTGAGTAACAATTTGAAATTAAACTTTATAACTTTATGTATGATTTTAAGTTTATAAAGATTATTCCATGTGAATGTAAATTTGATTGGGACAGAAAACAGAGGTTTTTTGTGCCACAGGATAAGTTTACGTTCTACCACCATTTGAAAATCAAATAAAAATTTAGCGAATACCCTCCATTTGCATGCCACGTTTCTAATTCATTCACATTGCACTCACGAGTATGAAAATGTATTGCTTATAAATTATATGAAAATTATTTGGACCTGGCCTCTATTTATTGAAACTTCGTCAGCATTATGTTATTTTACATGGGAAGTATCTAACTTGCTATAAATATTTGTATATAAGACTTTTAGAAATGCGACAATACGCCATTAATTGATCATTATAAGATAGACTAAGATAACCCTGCAAAAATTGACACACATTTGTGACTCATTTTAATTTAATTTTATTTTCAGGAACAGTAAATCAAGAGTTGTTTATGAGAACCCTAGTAAAATTACTGGTTTGATATTTCGATCTGTTGGCAAAGATATATTTCTATTTATAGTAACAGAGAATGAGACAGTGTCTGTAAATTTAAATCTTAAGGATCAAAAGGTGAGGCCAACTCCATTATTTTATTTGTCATCTTCTATTCTTAGAGGTTTTTTTTTTTCTGAGTTTAAGAACTCTTAAGAATGTGGAAATGACACTTGCACCATTCAAGAGCGGGATTATGATAATGGTTTATTACATGAGAATTGATAAGGAATCACAAATTTATATCTTATCAACTGCTATGAATTTATCACAGAAAGGTTTTGAAAGGAAATGTTTATGATATTTTGTTAATTTGTTACAGTCTGTATTAGAGAAAATGGGAGCGAAAGTCGCTTGTACTGTGCTGAGTGATACCAATCAAGATAACCAGGTTGTTATTGGTAGAAGTGATGTAAGTTGACAGTTTTAGTTTGTCATCTTTCTAATTTACCCTATTTACCACTTCACCACTTTAAAATTATTACTTCCAAATCAAATGCTTATATTTACATTAACAGTAACAGTGTTGTTCTTGTACAATTTCTGATAGTAGTTATATTTATAATGCACTGAAAATGCTTGCCTTTATTTGTTGGACAGATGAATTTAGGTTCGAATTGTTTTTGCACAGGCACTAAAAATTTCATACGCAATTCATATTTTCATGAAAGCCTTTTTTGGAGATTATTTGCAAATTTGATGGCATTCTGGTTTTAATTCTAAAATTTCAGGCTGTTTATTTTTATCAACCAGATGGCCGTGGACCATGTTTAGCGTTTGAAGGAGAGAAACTACAGTTACATTGGTTCCGAGGATATTTAGTTATTGTTGGTAAAGAAACTAAATTACAGTCTAGAGCTCCTATCTTGTAAGTCTGTATATTCTATTGAAGTTCAGATTGTTATTAACATTCTCGCCATAATGCCAGCAACAACTGCATGTGAAAATAATAACAATGGCCTTCAGTGATTGCCATTGTACATATTTGTAGGATCTCAGTAATTGAGCTTTATCAGATGGTAAAGCAGCTGTTTAGATGACAAAATCACTTTTATGTTTTTCTGAAGTTAGAAATTTCCTTCTATATGTAAAGAGTTATTGCCCTTGTCTCAGTATTATATGTTATATATTTAAAGAGGAAATAATAAAGTCATGAATCTGCTAACAGTATATGATATACAGAATAAGTTTATTGCCTACTCAGCCCCCTATCAGGAAGTTATAGATGTTATGTGTGAATGGGGTTCTTTGTATATACTAGCTGGTGATAGAAAGGTTTGTAATTGGTATATTTTAGATTTACATTGTATTTCTCTTATTGAAAATGGTGGCTTTCCAAGAAAACTACATCAAGATATGATCAGCTGCTTTGAATGCCGTCAACAATCATGTAGTATCTGTTTGACCAAAAATTGCAATGTGTCTCTTATCATTTTCATTTTCATTTTCATTATCAGCTTATTATTTGATTTTGGATATTTCAGTTATATCAGCTACAAGAGAAAGATACACAAACTAAACTAGATATGTTATTTAAAAAGAACAATTATACTCTAGCTATCAGGTAACTTAGGAAATATTTGATTTTAAGCTCAAGTGAAATAATGAGGATTTTATCTATGGAGTTTATTGCTGCAAAAGATGAGCTACTATCTCATAGATTCTTTCTTGATAGAATGATCTCGCAGTTTATTTGTATAAATTTGGTATTGAGCAATCCATAACAAAACACTGTCTATATCAATTTTTAAATTAGATTATAGGTATTTTAAAACAAACCAAGAAAATTGATACTTCCATTTTAGGCAATTTATAAATATAGAAATCTATGAATTCCATCTGTTCATTCAATTAAAAAACTATTTTATATTTCAGTCTAGCTAAAAGTCAGCAATATGATCATGATGGTTTAATTGATATATTTACCCAATATGGAGATCATCTATATAGTAAGGGTGATCATGATGGTGCTATAGATCAATATATTAGAACTATTGGAAAATTAGAGGCATCCTATGTTATCAGAAAAGTAAGATAGCTGTGTTTGATAAATTAATTCTGTGTTAGAGTGATATGAGAACAAAATTCCCATGTGATAATTCAATAGTTTCCTTCATTTGATCTACAAGTCATTTGGCTCTGTGGATAGTAAATTGGAATTTTGTTTATGTCTTGCTATAAGATAATTCATCAAATTTAACGTTTGGTTTTTGGAGAGGATTTGTCAAAGTTAATGATTGTATACTTTTGGTTTTCTTCTTAATCAAAAGATTGTTCTCTTTTTTGTTCTCTAGTTTTTGGATGCCCAAAGAATCCACAATTTAACAAAGTATCTACAAGCTTTACATAAAGCTCAGTTAGCTACAGAAGAACATACAACATTATTGTTAAACTGTTATACTAAACTTAAAGATGTTTCTAAATTGGATGAATTTATTATGGTAAGATTGTCGTTTGTGCACTAAGCCTACAGTTACCATAAAAACATTCAAGTTCCTGTTAATTTTTAATTTGTAAAAATACCAAATGTCATATTGAGAGTAGAGCTGATCTTCAATTCATCCAATGCATTGTTGGAACAGTTGATGTGTTATTTCCTAGGATTATCATATAACACATCATAATGATCAAAGAGGTATTTCAAACACCCCCTGTATTGTTTGATGAAACCTCATGGTTGGAACCAGAGGTTTAAACATTTTTTTGGACTTTTAAAGATATCAAAACAATCCAAAAAGTCAGATGTTTTTTTTTCATATTCTTACAGACAAAAGATAGAGAGATAGATTTTGATGTAGAAACAGCTATTAAAGTTTGTAGACAAGCTGGATACCATAAGCATGCTCTATCTCTAGCAGAGAAACATCGTAAACATGAATGGTATTTGAAAATACAGCTAGAAGATATCAAGGAATATCAGAAAGGCTTGGAATATATTGGGAAATTAGAATTTGAGGAGGTATGTTGAAAAAAGGTCATTCACTGATGTGCATTGCATCAAATGATTATATCTTTTTTTGCAACAGGGCTTTTCTTTTTCAATGCTAAAGATTGTAGGGACTGAATATCGAATGGCATTTAATGAGTCAAAATTTCAGACGGTATGTATATTGTTTCTAGATTGCAGAGACACGGATAATTAATTGTCTATGATGTGGCAAAATGTCTCTCATTGCACATATAGTCTTCTACTAACTTTAATGTTGTTTTATATTGTAGTGTGAAGATAATTTAAGGAAGTACGGTAAAATACTGATGACAGAGGTACCAGAACAAACTACTAGTTTATTGAAGATTCTCTGTACCGATTATAAACCAACTAATAGTATGTATATATTAGCTAATACATACCTTACAGAGTTTTTCTAACCTATTTGTGTATATTAGGCAACATGTAGCTTCTTTTAATACTAATAACCAATATTTGGGGTCCCATAGTTCCAGAAAGAAGCTCTAGAAAGAAGCTACATGGTACTTTTGCTTGTGCGGAATGGTTTAAAATGAAGCTAAAAGTGTCATAGACGATTGATACAAAGACCTTGAGTCTCTGTTGTCTGGAAGGTTTTTATACCAAACTAAGAATATATGTTTCGAAAGAAATTTATGATGAAAACCAACTTTGTGTTCAAATCTTTTCATGACCTGTTTTATTGTTTCAGAGCCTTTAGTTGATTCATACAGTATGGAAGGTAAGTTTTAATGATACCATAATATGTCTTTTATTTTTATTTTATCATTTGATCATTATTAGTTGCACACAATGAACTGAAACCATTATAATTTCATCTGATTTGAAGTTGGATTCATACAAAAGCTTTATGTCTAGCCAACTGCCACTGCTAGTGTTTATGACCTACTCTTAGACAGATAGAACTAACCTCTCCCTGGATTGTTTTCTTTGTTTCAGGTGGCCATTCATTAATATTGAAGGCTAAAGCTGAAGATTTTATCCATATTTTTGTTAATAATTCAATCAAATTAACAGAATTTTTGGAACATATGATAGCGGTTGGTAACATTATGTTAAATATTTTTCTGAATTGTTTTTTAATTGATTTATGAAAAAGATTAAAATAACCATACCAGGTGGATATTGTAGTTGATTAAAATGCTATGAATATCAATAGTCCATTTGAGAATTCTGTGGGACATATTTTGAGTCATATACATGTATATTAATTATAAGCTAATTTCTGTTAAATCTGAGAATCAGAGTCTATAAAACAGCATCTTTAATGTTGAAAATATTTGTACAGTTTTATAACATGGTATTCTAGGTTCAACCAAACTCATCAGAATTAGTTTACAATACACTGTTAGAGTTATATTTACATGATATGGTTCATAAAACAGAAAAAACTGTAAGTTTACGTTTATTATTATAGTGAGATATGCTGTTGTTCTATGCACTATTTTTGAAACAATCATAAAAATGATCAGTTATTGCCAATGACTAAAATTTATTGTTTTGGAGTGATTTATTGTATGCAATATTTTTGTATTTTAGAGTCGTCTTGCTAGAGAGAAGAAAACATTAGAACTGTTGAAAAATCCAGAGGTTTGTCTTTGTGTTTATTCAATAAACTTTATTGTCTCAGATATTTATAGAAGGAGCCGCGGTGGCTCAGTGAGTTAGACGCTTGCTCGCTAACCTGAAGGTCCAAGGTTCAATCCCGGCATAGGTCGAGATAATACCTTCGGATTTTTCAACCCGGTTTCCCCCTGTCAGTGATGCAGGTAAGAGGGGCTGACATGGAAAAAGCGTCTAGTCGTTCAGATGGGACAATAAACCAAGGCCTCGTGTGCTACAGGCTGTGCACGTTAAAGATCCCTCGACAGTTGGAAATCAAAAAAGAGCAGGCTAATGCCGCTGTCCTGGCAAAATTTCCCTCATGGCACCCTGCATGGCGTTGCCCGTCTTCATTAGCCCACAAGGTGCAGAAGAGTAGGACGTAAAACTCCATTCATTTCATTTCATTTTATTTCAGATATTTATAGAATGGAAACTAATATTTTATCTAATTCAACTTAATCAACTTTTCAATTTAAATTTGTTCAATTTAGTGAGAAAAATAATTATCTTGATTGGTTATACAGCAGTTCAAGTGTTCATCATTAAAACTGACAAGTTATACTGTTATTTCTGATTTTCAGGCTAGATACAATATAGATCAAGCCCTAATTTTATGTCAAATGAATAATTTTAAAGCTGGTATCTTGTATCTGTATGAAAAGGCTCATTTGTAAGTAGAATATTCTATATTTAGTTTCCAACTCCTTGTCACTAGTTAAAACATGGTAAAGATATAAAGATAACTAATTCTGTAGTAGAACATCATCCATATTTTACATTCTTCATAATTTGCTTGTATTCACTTGATTTAAGTGAAGTCTTATTATATACTGTGTACTTTCTGACAGTAACCTTTCAAATAGAAAGATTGTTCTGCAGAGCATGTTTGAAATTGAAATGGTAGTTTTTATTAGTTATTGCCCTGGATTAAAGACAATATTTTAATTGTTACTACAGATATCAACAGATTATAAGATATCATATGGAACAGTGTGAATATGGTTTAGTTATAAAAGGCTGTGAAAAGTTTGGGTAAGTATTATTTTACGCAAGAATGCATAGTTCTTATCAAGACTTGTCATTTTTAATTTTGTTATTTGAATACTATTATTGGATATTTATTGTCACGCATTACAGTGAACCTTTGTGAAAAACTTGCATTCATTTACCAATGAACTACAAATGTCCTTAGTGATGCTGTAATGACATGATCTCCTGTGACAACATGGGATGTGGCATATAAATACACAACTTTCAACTGAGAATAGAATAGACGTTGGAACCTTGTACTATTTTATTTGTGTTGTTTGTATACATACGTAATTGTCAGCTAGTAACATAGGGGTGAGGCTTATAGTGAATTGACAGGAGCTGTTATTTCGCACTTTTCTGACAATAATATATTAATAACTATATTATGGCAATGATTTTATCCTCAAAAGTACAGTGATATATTCCTTAACACTACCGAATGTTAAAAAAAGGATTGAATGTAGATTTGTTTTTTGTTCACTGGATGATGGACGCCAAATTTACATGTGTAATATCTTACATGAATGGCCATTCATTTGAATTAACAAATGAAAATTCTGTGTTCATCAACCAATTCAATCCTTAAGTATTGTCTCCTTTCGTAAGATATTTATACGTGTGTGCCTTGTCAATTTAGACTCAATATTACATGAATAAAATAAGAAATATCATAAAAATATAACTATTGATTTTTTTTGTCCAACCAAGGTGCGTATTTTTTCAGATTTACATAATGTATCTGGATATATGTGTTGTTTTGATGAAGGTAATTTTTGGTTTTCAGTGCTCAGGATCCAAATCTATGGATACAAGCATTATCATATTTTGCTAGAAAAGAAGACTGCTGTAAACCTCAACTGATGGAGGTTCTGTCTCGTATCTTTTTTATTAATGAAAACTAAATCTTCACTTTTTGTACAAATACAGAATTATGAAATTAGATTTTCGTATATCTACTTTGAGTTCAGCTTTTGCAATCCCCACAAGTTTCAGGTATAAATTTATCATCAGAAATGTTTTTAGCTGAGTGAATATGTGGTGGAAGATATTTGATGCTTTGATCTATTATTTAAATCATTGTGAAAATTTCCATAACCATCATGTCAGAAATTGACAGAAGAAATCTACTGCCACCATTGTTAGTAATTCAAACATTGGCCCATAATTCAACAGCAACACTTTCTGTGGTCAAGGTAAGCTTGATAATAAAATTTTGTTTTCTGCTTGGTATTTGTCTTCAGTTGGGTTATCCAAAACATAATACAACAGAGTCTTCTATTGTTTCACTTCATAATACCCATCATCACGAATACAGGTTTTGACATGGTCTTATTAACTTGTATTGAATTAAGCCCACTAACCCTCGTTTTGTGGGAGTGGAAATGAGATTGGTGCTATTTGAAGCTGATCAATCAGATCAATCAGATCAGTAAAACAGAAATGAGGTCATGTAAACAAAACACAACCTTGATTTGCGGCCGCCACTTTTGAAGAGATAAAAACACATTCTTTCCAAGTAAATAAACCAAAGTAAGGATTGATTTTCTCTCGGCTTCAATTCTTTAACAAAAAAACTCTTACTCAATTCTGTACCTTATATATTCATCAAAATATGTAATAGCACGCTGCTTTTGTTTTGTTTACGTTCGCAAACAAAGCATCATAATGCTTGATTTGTTTTTGATTGGCTGAAATTTTCAACCAATACAGTAGGGCCGATTTGGATTGGACAATATTAATCTATGAATACGTAATTTTTCTCACTCGTGTTACCACAGGCCCTGAGGAAGTATGCTGAATGGGGGTGTGGTTTCGATTTTCAAATAAAGTTTTCTAGAATTTGTCATCTTCCATTTTAGGATTATATTATTCGTCGTCTGCAACTAGAGAATGACCAGATAGCAGAAGATGAGAGATTAATTAAACAATATCGTGAAGATTCAGAAAATAAAAAAGTACAAATAGAAGACTTAAAAACTTCGTGAGTGACAAATTTTAGTTAGTAGACAGCTAATTCTTATAATCAAATACTATATTTTTGACTTAGTAATGGATTTAGATTACAAAATGTACTGTTGGGAGACATGTTTACAAGTCATAAACATTTGAAATATTATTGTTTTCAGGGCCAAGATATTCCAAGCATCTAAATGTAATATTTGTAATCATCCATTAGAACTTCCTTCAGTTCATTTTCTTTGTGAACCACACTCCTATCATCAACAGTAAGTAATATTCATACTTCATTAGGTCCACAGGACAAGTAATAGCAAATATGTGGGTTTGAGATATCTTCCTAATGTGTTTCTGTTACTAACAGTTCTGTAACTAGTTCTATTCAATATTTTGTTTGTTCAAAATGCACTTTATGAGAGGGAATGAGCTCAAATATTAATCATAGAATTCAGTATTAGAATGTACTATAATTGTGCACATATACAAAGAATTTAATTTTGGTTCCTTTGGTATATTTAGTAAGCTAGTAACTATAGTTTAGACAAGGGTTTAAAGTGTCCTTTTTTAAGTTTTATGAGCTGAAAAATAACTATGATACTGCTGAAAGTAATAGAATGTCAATTGATTTTTTTGTTCATAAAGCCTATTTTTCTGAAATTAAAATATATATTTGCCATAGTAAAACATCTGATTTATTATTTTATTTTTTTCTAGTTGTTTTGAAAGCTACTCTGAGAATGATAATGAATGCCCTGTCTGTGCAGCAGAAAACAGGTATTACTTCTTTTGTCACATCGGAAAAATGGTCAATTTACATGAAAATGCTCTCAGAAACTAATAATGACTTATCATCGATGGCCCAGGCATCAGGTTTTGTCCAACATCAATTAGATATATTTAACAAAATGCATTGTTTTTATGGGAGCTAACTCTTAATGTTTTCAAACATGAGGGGTGGTGTTAGTGGCCTTAGTGGTGTTTTATTATTTCTCTTGTTCTTAAAACTATCTTTACTGTTTACCCTATATCTTTTCTCACTGACTGACAAACAAGGCAGCATTACACAATTAATGTTTTATATTTTTTAAGGAAAATCATGGACATTATCCGAGCACAAGAACAAACAAAAGACATTCATGAAACTTTTCATAACCAGTTGGAAAGAGCTCCAGATGGTTTTTCAGTTGTTGCAGATTATTTTGGTCGTGGTGTCTTTAATAAAGTTAGTAAATTATTGTGATTGCTCACCTTCTCAACATAATTTATCTAAGGCTGTGATCATACAGCAGTATTTTCATGTGCTAATTTTTGTGCTATTATATTTGCTATTGAGATCTACTTCAATAGTTAAGCAAGGCAGTTCCTGAATTCGATTCCATGTGCAAAATTACACATTTTTTGTAGTCTTATACACTTAATCACTTAATCAGCAATTAAAAAAATCCAGTTTGTCCAATATGCATATGTACCCGTATAATCCTGAACAGAAAAAAGATATGATTTACCTTTATTTTTTTTTTATTAATTTTGCAGGTAACTTTGATAACAGATTCTCCTTCAAAACAACCTTACAGCAGAATGGCTTGAGCGATGGTAGATGGTATCGTGCATTACTAAGATATTTCACATATAGTGTTGTTTCAAAACATACACAAGGATCAGTCGCTATAATTTAAAATAAGTAGTAAATAAACTCATAGTTATTTCAGATTCACTCTGTATCTTCACAATGTACTCAATAGATAAAGAAAGACATGTTTGTTTTCAGTAATGTTTCAGACGCATTAATGACCTCTTGTTGACTTGGTGACATTTATCAGCACTCTGAATGTATCAATAATTACAAGTTCAAGAAAGTATTATAATGATAACAAAGATGATGTCCAAATCAAATGCTTTTAAATATCCAAACTTTATAAATAAAGAATATTTTGTTGTGTAATCTGTTCATACCAGGTTAAAGATTTACTCATGTTAAATTGTATATAGAGATATTTAAAACTATAGAGTATTATAATACTTCAAAATAAATATACCAGTCATTATCATGTTTTTTGGAGTTTTTTTTTGTTTTTCATTTTTAAGTGTTGAGTGATCCTGTGGATGATATTCAAGTTCTTATACTTCAATCCACTGTGTGCAAAATTTTCTGTGTCTAAAGAGTTAGGATGCCTTCACATTATTACATTAAATTGGTTTAAACATGGACATATAAGAAGAATTTTTCCTTTAAACTTTTTCTCTACTTCAAAAATAGTCACCAGATTAAAGAATTATTAATGGGACATAATTCACTCAGTGCTCCTTTGAGTCAAGAAAAAGAGGGAAGAAGTTAGATTTGGACTAAAGTTCAGATTTGCACTTAAGTTCAGATTTTTTTCTTAAATTAAGGATCAAGAAAAAAAAGTATTTTTGTTTAAATAAGCTTATTAGCTTAAGATTATCTAAGACAGGTATTGGGGCTGTCTTAAGATCATGAAAGTAGAACAAAGATGGCAGATATGCTGCAAAAAAGAAATGACTGTTACACATTTATTAGAACATTAGGCTACAGGACACGTAAGAATTATTGTGTTTGTTTATATAATTATTGGACAAATTACATTTTTGGTATGATTTTACACAGATTGGTGACCGCCCTTGATAAACTTAAAATTTATCGAGGAAGTTGGCGCATCTTGCTAGGCAACCATTTTTTTTTTTCCACCAGGGCATTCTAAAACTCACCCTGAAACAGAAAGTTTCCCTTTTATATGAGAGGTAATTTAAATTACTATTTGAAAATTGAAGTCATGATTTTCATTTAAGTCGGTTTCAATTCTCACAAAACTTTTTAACTACAGACAATAGATATGTTTTAGGCTAATCTAATTAAGTTTTTGAAATTTGAAACTCCTGCAAATACAGAAATCAGAGATTTTTGGCCCTGTAGGACTATTTTTTTCATTAATTATTTTCATTTTTTACAGTAAATTGGTTCCAATGCTTTTGATTTAATCAATTAATACAATGTAGGCCCATTTCAAAAGTTTTTTCTTTAGTTAGCTTAATCACATCTTGGCTATCATTTTTGTATGAATTGAAATATTAATCTCCAAATATTGCAGAGAGTTTTAGATTGTCTTTGTCTTTGATGAAAATACCAACATTGAAAACAAAATTATTTGAAACTATGATTTTACAGAGGGAGATTTTCACTGTTTCAGTTAAAATGTGTCATTTTTCACATGCATGAAATTTCTTGGAGAGAAGTGTGTTCATTTCAAGTGCAAAATTTTCAAATCTTATATATTCATGGACCCAAAGGCATTCTAAGACAATTAGTATGCACTTGAAAATCATATTTTGAATATTTGTGACATGACTCAATGAGAGAAAAAATTCAATTAAGAACTCACAGTCTCACTCTCAATCATCAATGTGGCCAGAGAGTCCTCAGTCCAGAGAGTAGGCCTAGAGTAGAGGCCGGCTACTGTTTCAGCTAAAATTTGTTTACAGCTAATATATTAATTTTAAAACATTAATCGTAAGCAAAATAAAATATCAACTAGCTGAACAAATGCATGTCAGGTGTTCTATCAAAATAACGTGAACCTTTGGCTTTGACGGTAATCCCCGTAAGTACGTCAGGGAATGTCCTTTATTTGAGGTAAACCCCGTTTCTATAACAACAGTGACGTCATAAACTTTTTCAGTATCTAAATATAGTAACATAATATTTTACCCTGGAATGTCTCTTCGCCATTTTGGAATCCGAAATTCGCTGATTGTATGTCAGTCGATGAATTCAGTGTTTATGAATCCTAATTAGTGTGATTTCAAAGATTTTGGTGCCTGCAATGGATTTCTTAGTTTTTTGTGATGTTATGGGTGAAAATTATGGATTTATTTGAGTGAAACAAGCTAAAACACGACATTATTTTGAACAGTATTATTTTGCGCGCCATTTTGTTTGGCCGTACAAACTGTCTGAGGTCAAGCTGACTCACGCCCTAATTTTTGGTTTAAAGATCGCTGTTTCCAAGTGTGTTTTACCCCAAAATATAACAGAAAAATAAGGTAATTTTTATATTTAATTTTAACCAAGTTTGATTGTCCAAAATTTGTCTATATTTCATTGATTTTTATATATTTTATTTAATATTTTCATCATATCAACACGACCTGAGCTGATCCGAGGGCAAGAAATCGCTCCGCTGTGACATGTCGTGTTCGGTTCGTTGCGTTGAATAGACTCCTTTCAATTCTTATGAATACTACAGACAGTTGTTGCTTTTGATTCCACCCAATTAACGTCAACTCAGCTCTTCAATTTTTTTTTTCAAATGTAGACGTAGATCTAGTAGGCTAGCTAATGCCTCTAAAAGGACAAATATGGCCATTGTGGTCTGTATTCTGTTTACATGGAAGAGTTACTGTGAGAACTGTGTTGAACTGTTTTTTTGTCTAGACTTGTCACATTAATTGAATTGATTTTTATTGCAATTATCGGAGGTGATACAGGTATATCTACATGGAATTAATTGAAAAATAAAAAAAACATTCATAGGACTTTGGCCAAATGCAGTCTTCATCATTTAATCATATTAATAACACATTGACACCCTTGAAGATAATCCTAAAATGAAATTAAAAAAACATGATTCCTCTTAAAATTCAAATTGAAATTTATTGATATATGATACTGGTTGCAATTTAGCAAGCCATTTAAGGAACTTGGGACTTTTTTGGGAGTGTATATGAGTCAAGTATTATATAAACTATTGTCTGAGCAAAGCAAAATGTTTTTTAAAATTTTTTTATACTTTTGAAGACAATTAGAATGTGAGCCTCGAAATAGTACTATTTGTCTAAGAATGTCTTTCAGTTGATAAAAATGAAATTTTTTGTACTGTAAGTTTATATTATGTTTATTAGTTTATTGAAAAGAAACACATTTTTCCCTCCTAAGAATTTCAACCAAAACAGACAGTATTTGAAGGCATACCCATTATTGTCGGCTCATGTTTATATTTTTATCAATGCAGACGTTCTTATTCTAACAGTACTATTAGCCAACACGGTTTTTCGTATTAACCAATTAATCTGCATCAGGACAGAGCTATTCCATCCTGATATATCACATCAATTACACTTTCATAAGATGATGTTTTATCCTATCCAGTTAAATAACAATTAATTAAAAGTTTGTTAACCCTTATAAACTGACCAGAATTTTCAACTACCAGCTGTGTTAAAACCGGATTGAGAGATACTTCTATTGGAATAATAATGATGTGACAAGTGGATCAAGCAGAATAACAACTAAGATAATCAAGGTTAAACCTAGCTGTTTCCATTTTAACTCAAAATAACTAGTCAAATTGTTACATGATCTGCATGTTCCAATATCATTTTGAAAAAGAAATTCAAAGAACCTATAGTTCTAAATTTATTTAATCAAAACATTTTTTGGGAAAATCAAAAGGTTTGGCAAAATAAAGACCTTTCATTTTCAAGTAAATATACATGAAGCTATGATATCATTCCAGAAAATAAAGTTGATTGTGTATCAAGATATATCATGAAGATAGGTCTAGAAGACAGTAAAAAGGTCATTCCAACCTAACCTCAAATATACTGTCTAGGATATTTCTACCGACTTTTCCAACTTACTCAGTAGCTTCAAATGTCGTAACCTATTACACAGTTCAATTAAGAATTGTATTTCTTTTGGGGTGGAAGATGGTGACATAATCCTTTAATATTTGATAAATTTTCAATAGATTTCTTTTTCTATCAGTGTTTGGTTTTTCTTTTTTTTTTATAGAAAACTCACAGAAAGTTTTTATTTTTATACTTATGATTTATAAGGTTATTCCTGTTGCTTTGGTTCTCTTTTTTGGAAATCAAAAATTTCCTTGATTGCACCCTGCATGGCGTTGCCCATATTCATTGGCGCACATGGTGCAGAAGTACGACGTAAAATCCATTCATTTCATTTCATTTATTGGTTCCCTTTTCCAACTTTGAATCAGTGACTCTTTACGCTCATGTTTTAAATCAGATTTTGGACACCAGAAATTAAATTATCCCTAAGAATACACATAGAGATATTCCAGATCAAATGGTTAAATTTTGCTTTTAAACTTGATTGAACTGCAAAAATATAATTTATATGCCAATTTAAAACTAAAATTGCAATTTTTACTAACAAAGAAAGATGTAACACAATGTTTGTGAATTGAGATTCTATGACCTTGACATGTTTAAAAGATTTGGAGCACCACTTTAATCAAAAGCAGTGAGCTTATATTAAGAAATCGAATTTGAATTAAAAGACTGCTGAAAGGTAAAACAGTTCAGTTTCAATTCAATTTATATTGACACATCATGTTCAGTGTTGAGATACTCTAAATCACTTCTGGATATTTGGAGCTCAAATCAATATTTGTATTGCTTGTATTGTAAGCTGTATTGTAAGCTTTTGTGATTTTGTGATGGTTGACCAAACTGCAGGACCAAAGCATCAAAAAATGCACCTAGGAAGTACTAGTAGGGAAAGTTTGGCTTATTGCCATTGTTATCATTGAAATATATGAGAAAAAAATTTTGTTTCTCGTTCAAATAGGCAACTAATATAGGAAACATTAAAAAATTCAGCTGCAGTTGTCAATTATTTGCATCTGTTGTAGGTAATTGCATAGTCTGTGTAACATTGACAATTTATGCAGAAATCAAATGAAAACATTGGATTTCATTTGTATGACCTAGGACAGAAATGATTTAAGTGAACCTTTCATTTCACGATTTTTTTGATTTTCAAAATGGAACTCCATTAAGTCCCAAATATCAATGTTTTTTGATGATCCTGTTGCATGGTTTATAGCTCCAATCACCTAATTATTGGTACAGTTTACAAAAATGTATATTTTTGATCTGTTAAGGTATGTCATATGGTATGTTAGGTATTTTACCTTCAAGGTATTTAACTCACTGTCACTAGCCTTTTAATCTTCTCATTTGTACCATGACATTTAACATAATGATGATGATTATGAAAATGCTTGTAAGTCTTGCAAAATTGAGAACAGCTGAGTTATTTCCGATTATGAAGTGTCAGTGCAAATGTAAAATGTTCATTTTCTTTTTTCAGAATTTCATTAAATCATAAATTTTGTAAGAGAAATTACTCCAGACGATAAAGCAACTCAAATACCTGGTACTGCAAACATAAAACTGAACCAGGATCAAAAGGAGACATAAACTCCTCTAATATACATTGTATCACTTTATAATCTTCTATGCACTGCTGTGAACAATGTTAGAATGATAATAACCCTTCTGTCTTTACAGAAAACATTAATGATGCCATAATTGTAGCCACGGGATTCACATTTTCATACTTTATTTTGAATAATTAGGAATATGTCTGACAGTGTAAAAATATATTGCCTTCAATATACAGAAGCAGCTAATTAGGACTATCCTATTCAAGAAATTTGTTATATTTGAACAAGTTCTAAAAAAAGACGAACAATTTTAATTACTTATGGGTTGCTATGATAGTTTAACATGTACTTGAATTATAAATGCATATGATTTAAATTTTGAACTACCTATTGAAATTTTAATTCGAATGTGAAGCCTTTTACGATATACTAAGAAATCTGTCAATATTTGTCCAAAACAAAAGTTTTCTTAATATTCCTTTTTGACTTTTCTGAAAGTGGCATTCAAACCATATAGAGTACACAACATTATTTGAATAAGTATTCGATTGATGTCAAAATGACAAAAGTTACTGCAAAAAACATGACTTGGGTTTAAGATGCCCTTAGACTCCTGATGCTTTTAGATTTTGTACATGCTTTAAGTTTATTGATTACTTTTCTCAGTTTTTTTTTGGACTGTCATGCAAACCAAGGATTGTTGAAAGAATTGATAAGTATGTATGATGTAGTTTCCCAATTAAGGAAGTGTTAACTTTTTTCAATAGATGCTCAATACACTCACCAGGTAAATAATTTTACCTTCTAAATTTATGGTTTGCAATTTCATAAGCCAAATTTGAATTTTATTCCCAAAAGTTATCTAAATGATATGTTATTCAATGATTAAAAAAATTAATACAGTTACAGAAATGATTTTCATTTATGCGCTTTATACAGTTTAAAGAGCTGAGCAATTTTCTTGCTTTTCATTGAAAAAAATTACATCAATGACATGCTATTATAGCATTGTATGTCACCACAACAATATTGTGTACTGAGCAACCAGAGTGATTTTAAACTCTTTATTATATAATTAATGGTTATCAGTTTACCAGAATTTACCTGCTCAGGTATTATAAAATTTAAACAAATTGTAAATCACCTGTTCTGACCTGAATTTATTACAACCACTCACACTCATACACAAACCATCATCACAGGGAAATGAGTATTTGATTGGTCAGTTATTTATAGGTAGGTTAGGTCAAGTATTTTGATTGGATAATAATATAAGAGAGCCTGAGGGATGTTACACAGCCAACCTATTATGGTTGATGTTGAAAAGAATTGTTGTGCTGCATCAACTTCTCGTTACCGTGGCTCGACCTAGTGAGGTCATCGTTACTTATCTAATGTATATAGACATTGAAAGAGAGGCTGTTTAGGGTGGATTTAGAGAGTTTTTGGCCAGTAAGATTGACCTAGACTAATGGTTCATATTAAGAAAGTTAATGGAAAGAGGTGGTTATTTTCATAGTTTAGTGTGGTATACAGACTGACTTATAGGTGGCAATATGGTGATGTAGACAAGGTATTAAACCACAGCTGTCAAACTGACAACTCACTCAGTCCAAAGTCTAATATCTACATTCTAAATATAGTGCATATGAATATTTATTGATTTAAACTTCATCAGTGAAGGTACATTGATCAGTATTTAGATGTTGATGAAGATAAATTGCGATAAAGGTAAATGTAGGCGGGGTTCCGTCTCAACTGGTATACTTCATAAAACAATGGATTACTTATATACTGTGACCTTCCAACTCTATTTGAACATGTTCTATGTACCAGTTTGACTGGATGACATGTGGATCTATTTGAAAGCGTGGTTGTTTTGAAAAAGTGGTTTAGAAAACAAATGTTTTGCACACAGTTGGATAATTTTATTGATAGTTTGCAGGAAAGTGTAGTCTATGAGTATGGCTTGTAATATCCAATGTCCAAAATATTTGAAAACATTGGGATCCTGTTAAGAAGTGTTTTAACTGATCTGCATTCTGTGATTGTAAGGGATTAAAGCAGTGTCCAAACATATATGTATACTTATCTTAACATTATTCAGCATCAAACCATGAATAACAAAATAATGTGGCTACTTCAATGGAAATGATTTTTTATCTCAGATAATCTAATATTCGTATGACTTATTTGAATATTCAATAATATAGGTATATATCTTCATTAATTCAATTTGGAAAGTATGTCAATATCTCAAGAATGAAGGTAAACATAAAAAAAATCTTGACAAGTGAAAGTAGATATCAGTGAACAAAAATTCTCAGAGGACATCAAGATAATCATTTCATAATTTGAATAATTTTGGATAAAATATACTGTGACCTGAATAAACTTGAATTTTTTAATAAAAAGTTTATCTTTTGACCACACACTAAGGTAATTCAGTCAAATTCAAGGACTTAAGGTTTGTGTGACAGTGGAAAATAGTTTTTAGACATTGGTATATTTCTACCAGTTCTTGCTTATGTTTTACATCAAAATTTAATTCAGAATTATTTACATTACATTACTATGGAATTATTTATCCTCAATATAATGTGTACTCTTTGAATGGCTTTTCTTTCAAGCCAGGCTTCCAGGAACTTTGAGTTTAATGAAGACACAACACTCTTGTACTGAGTGCAAAAATGCAATTCAGAGCAGAGAAGGAATAAATCTTGGAAAGTAGTCCACAAGACAGCACAAATCAGAAGCTTATCAAATGCTGACAGTGCGACTGTGAGTTATGAGCAATATACATAAGTGACCTCATTTTACCTTATGTGACCTATTTAGATTATGACTGTTTTAAAACCTATTACCAGTCTGGTCTGATTCAAAACTATTTGATTAAATTCATACTTTAAAATTTACTAGATTGCACTGGCTGTTTACTGACTGCATATGTTTGAAATTAAACTAACTACCTGTAATTGAAAGAAAGATACATTTGTTGTGGTAAAGTATGGTACTTTATTCTCTTGGATTTTGTGAACAAAAAAGTGGAAATGAATGAACAAATTGAACATACCTACTAACAAAAGTTTAGAAATCAGAAAAAAACATGTATCCCCATATAACTTAAAAATACCTATGAACTTAGTTGTTGTGGATAAATCAAAGATTTCATTAACGAATGGTTCGTCAAAAAAAGACAAGCGCAAGCTCTACCAAAATGTTGGATGTGGAAGAAACGAATGGGTCCTACCCCGATGATGCTACTTTGTTAATGAGTAGATCTTTGTGGTTGAAACATGAACAGCAATCTTATGAGCAGACTATGCGATTGAAAAGTAAGGTCATTTATTTTTCTTCTTTATGTCCTGTGTGAATGACGTTAATTTCAGCCTCCTATTTCCTTCCCGATCTGACAATTACTCCCCATTTCCTCCCTTGGCAATAATTCCTCCCATGGTCGTTCAATTCATCCCTTGGGAAGAAATTCCTCCCGTTGAGAAGCAGTGCTTTACAGTATCCATTATTTTTTATTACTATGCATGTATCCACAAATAAGTACTCACATTCTCTCTTCTCAATGACATGCTCAAGCTCATTGCTGATCAATTATTTGAGTTACAAAAAATATTACTCAAATAAACAAAACTGACAATACCTAGAATAAAAATAACTTCAAAAATATAGATTGATATATATGATGTTGCTATGATCAGGTGTTCCATTTACTTAAATGGAATACAATATAGAATCTTACCAGTGTTTAATGGAATAATTGTAGAACAAATAGAAATATTGAAAAAATATTAACACTGAGGCAATAAAAAATATTGGCAATATGAATATAGCATATCACATATTTATATAGTGTGTGGACTTTATAAATCTGAGTAATACAATGTAGACATTCTGTGCTGTCCCATATTTCTCCCTATGAAAAAGATCTTCAAAAGGTATACAGACTTATGATGTTGCAAAATACTGTGCCATGACATAGACATCATAACATGGAATATGAGTTTGTTTATGTAATATTGACCTTGAAGTTTGAATTGTAACAATCAGTGCATGTTATAATACATGTGACAGGTGGCAATTTTATCAGAATGAACTTGATTTTATTTATATTTTATGAGCCATTGACATTATTATTTGCAATGGACTTTGAAGTTGAATAGTATGTGGAAGTTAGATTTGCTATTGTACTCAATTTTAACCTTTAGAATATTGTTGACCAACTTTTAAAGATGAGTTTCCTTATTTTTTAGTGTCAAATAAATAATTGGTATTATTAATTATATAATAAATGTCCATGTATGTACAGTCTGGTATTTTTCCTCATCATTATAATACTTTCTATTCAAATAAGTATTAGCATTTTTGTTTTCATAAGGGAACCCAACTTTAAGATTTAATGATCTGATCATAACAATGTATCTGTATCAACATGTTACAGACTACCTACCGGCTACACTAAATAATTATAACCAATTTATATAAGCTTATAGTTAATTGATGTGGTATTTATATAAGTATATAATCTTAATTTGGTGTGATTTCATTATCAATAATGACAACTTCAAACTTGATCAATGAACAGGAGCACTTCATTCAAACATACTTTTATTCCTCCATTGTTTTTTCTTTCACTCCATTTAATAGGTTATTTACTGCCTAGTGCTATTTGTCACAAACATGGGCAATGTTCTAACCCCTAAGTAAATTTCTATTTAGAATGTCTTGATTGACTTCTGCAATGAGTAACATTGAGACCATCAAGATCTATTGCTCGAATTATCAAAAAAAAAAAGAAAAAAAAAGACACCTGTCCCATGCGGTGTCATGAAAGACATTAAAAAGCCTGTTCCAAAGCCTGCTAATTGTACCCTAGATAGCTGTCATTATTTAAACTGGATGAAATGTACTTATGTTTCGCAAGTATGATAAATTTGAAAAATCTCCAAAAGATTAGCAAATTTTTTAAAAATTGTCTTAGAAATGGAACTTCAATGAAATATAGGAAGATAAAGTGAGTCGCTTGAAAAATTATCCTTTAACCATAAATTATCATGCAGAACACTTTAGAATAAGTTAATGATAATAAAGGATACTAAAGTCATCCTTTAGGTTTTGGTTTAAAATCCCTTTGATGTTATTTATAATACTATTTCAAGCATGTTGGCAGCTTAATTGTTAGGTTAAATAATGGGATTATGGTCTTTTGGTACCTACTTTGTGTGATGTGATGTGATTCATATCACTTTAATTCACTCTGTAATTGTGCATACCAGTACATGCTAATAACATTATGTCTTAATTTATGTGTGTGTTGTCACATATTATAATGCTATAAGGTCTATTTGACCAAGCCTTCAAAAATGCAACAAAATCCTGACACCCTGTCCATCTTAATTGTGACAGAAATTCTCAGCATAATTGGTCTGCCAAAGTTTGTTGTGAAAATTAGAAGTGGAATGTGGAACCTGTTACAAACATGTAAAATATTTTGTATTGTGATTTGTAGGTATAAATAAATTTCAAGTGTCAACCACTAGGTCAAGGGAAAGAATCACTGGTTATTTTCACACTACTGTAGCTCCTGTTTTCAATTTATTTTAAATTCCTGGGATAAATTAGGTTAGAAAGACACCCTGATTCAAAAATTGTGCTTTAGTGTAATGAACAGTTGCCAAATTATTTGTGAAGTCAAAATCGCAGCTGAACAGCACCAATTGTAACTGAGCCTAAAAATGTTGCGGTTTGAATTTCAAAGTTGGAAAATTGAATGGCACATAAAATATACCAGCTTACAATTTTGTAAAGACCAAGATTACGTGCGTATTAATGATTTTTAAGCTATCATTAAAATTGCCTTTTAAAATTTGAATGTATAATACAATAGTTTACCAGGTTTTTTCAGTTTTAAATTGGGATGGTTAAGGTGTGTTAAATGTTTAACATTTTCTTTCTGGTCTAGTGCAACATTGTAAGATGTTAGTTGAAATCAAGATCTGCACACTCTCTTCAACACACCTGGCATTACCTGTGAATTGTTAGTTGATTAGAGCATTCTGATTTTTAACATAACTGCACTTTCTCAAACTCCCCCTCACATGTATCTGTTATATATAACATGAAAAATAAATTGGGGTTAAGTTAAAAATTACTTTTAATTGGCATAATTTCAGTCTGCAGTTTCATTTTCAACATTCAGTGCTTAGCAACTAATAAATGTTTATTTCCATCCATATCAAAAATACTTTGACTTGAAATAGCATCTTGTGAGGCAAGATAACTTATGCCTACCAATTTTTTTTTAATTTATCTCATCCTCTGGAAAGTTAAAATAAAAAATTGAAAAAGAAACAAATGAAATATTTCTTTAAAATACACAGAAAAACAATGTTTTGAACAATTAGCTTTAGGAAAAATTTTGTAAATATTGTATTTTTGTAGGTATTTAGGTGAAAATAAAAATTTAGAAATTGTGTAGTTAATCCATACCTCTTGAAGTAAAATTATTAAGATAAGTAGATCTAAGGAGATATTAGTGTGATTATAATTGAGATAACTTCTTCTGTTGCTAATGGTACTTGATGATACCCTCCCCCTATTACTAATAACTTCTATAAATTACAGTCATCCAATCTCTGATAATGACCAGTTAATTCACTGTTATTTCATTCACTAAAACTAACAGGCATTATATAAGTCACGTGACTGAAGTATATCAAATAACTACTGAGCGGGTATAAAATACTGTATTTGTTAACAAGGTGATAAAATGATAGAAAGGGGTGGTCATTTACTTAATGTTATCCTTTTGTCCCTAGCTTTGCCTAGTTTATAATATACATAGGTTAAGATACATCAGTAACCTCATATCAATTGAAGTATATCTTATACCTTAGTAGATAATGTTACTATTAATAGACGTACTGCACAGCAACAAGCATGTATTAAACTCTCCCAGCTTTTCATTGGTTAATATTTTATACAAGTTGAAGGTCGTGAATCATTCTCTAATCACGTGATATAAACAATCTCTTGAATTACTGTTATATTACAATGTTACATTCAAAATAAAAGTAGGAAACTGGGCATTATTTCATAATCAGAATGATATATGATGTTATTTTTCTTTGCATAAATTATAACATTGCGTACACTGCATATTGTTTAAAAAATGTAAAAGTTTCGAATTCTTACTTGAATCTATTCTGAAGTCATATACCCACAACATAAACCCTAGTTAAATTGATTTGAAAATAGCTTGTTGATAGTTTTCAAAATCATCTGCGATCAAAAATTAATAAAAAAAAATAATAATTATAAAATGCATAAATTATTATTCCTAAATGAGTTGTGCATGGTTAATTTAAGTGATGGAACTCTGTGAGTGCATGTTGTGGAAATAAATTTAAAATTCCCTCACAAAGACAATCAATATTGAAATATGGGAGTTGTTAGGGATGATATTGAGAGGAGCTTGGGTGATTAGAATTTGACCTCACCAAGACTTCATTGTTTCACAATTTGTATAATGATCAGTCTGGTATAACAAAGGCTATCTATGTTTTCTGTTGACTTTTCATTAGAAATTAAAGGCTGGTATGATCTAAGCTACATAACAGTAAACCTTTGTACTGTTTAACCCTGACTACATTTTTACCCATAATACATTGTAATGTTTTCATGTAGAAAGAAAGGGGTTATTTTTGTTTCTAATATTTTCAATGGTTTAATGTATAGGTTGTTGGGTTTTAGTAAGTGATAAATGTGTATTCAGTGATGTAAAAAGTTGTTAAAAGTATTGTGGTAGTGTTTTGAGAGGTGAATTTGACTGAATGAGGATTAAAATCGAGATACAGGTCGTGTCTAGTCTTGCCCTAGTTTTGGCTCTAGTATCTTAGAGCATGCTTCCTTTATCCACATAAACAATACAGTTGTTAACCAAGGCTTGTAACAGGTATGTAATGTTCTGTATAATTTAGGGTATATATTATTTGATCAATGTTTTATTTTTATGGATAATTTCTCATTTTCTATTAAAACCTCAAACTTTTATCAGCTTGTAACCTGAATTGAAGCCATGTTTGTTTTGTTTGTATTATATGTAATTAAGGTCAAACTAATTAAGGAGATATAGGAAATGAGTAATGGAGGAAGGGTTTTATGGCCTGTACCTTGGGGTGTTACTAGCTACTATTATAGCTCCATGTTCATATACCTGAATTGGTAGCTAGTTCATGTTGAAAAAGAATTTTTGGTAATTAAATGTAAATTTAGGTTGGTATAATTTAATATTTGATTCTAGATTTTTGAAAATTTTTATTTTAGGTCTTTGTCTTCCAGAAAAAGAAACGTTATAACTTTTTTCTTTCAATTGTTTTGTTTCTTGCATAGAATTATAATAATATACTTCTTTTCATTTTCAAGGGTGAAGGTGTAAATTGAAACAAACTTATATAGGAAGTGTTTTAATGATAGGTACCAAGCATAAGATTGGCCAAACAGTTAATCCCCACTCAGCAGAAATAGAAAATAAAGTTAAGCTTATTACATAAGAGATACACTGTAAATAATAATCATATGACTGGGTGTAAAGTCTAACTATAAAGGGTTATGTAGATAATATAAATATTAATACACCTTGTCATTGTTATCATTACTTATCTTCTAGGTCAATCAAATCATCAAAATAATAAACAACTTGAAGTAAATTTCAATAGGTCATATTGACTAGTATTAGTAAACAGAAGATTGGAAGAGTGAATGTTTTACTTCTGGCCTGTGCAATCTTTCCGCAACGACGGGCGACATTTGGGGGATGCCAGTAGGCCATGGGCCACGTAAATGACCATGAATGAATCATGGAAGTAACAATGAGAAACTGCAATTTTTTCAAAAAACGCGTCAAAATTTGTTTGTGAACACAGTAGATACTACAGTTTTCAACTGATTTTAATGAAATTTGGTGTGATCATTTATATTGATCAGATCTTGGTCAAGTTTGAATTTGACATTCTTTCGATGAACAATTTTAGAGTTATTGCCCTTGACTTAGGAAAAACGCGTCAAAATTTGTTTGTGAACACTATAGAGACTACGTTTTTTTAACTGATTTTAATGAAATTGGGTGTGATCATTTATATTGATGATATCTTGGTCAAATTTGAATTTGACGATCATTCGATGAACGTTTTTTTGAGTTATTGCCCTTGAATTAGGAAAAATGAGTCAAAATTTGTATGTGCACACAAAAGAGACCACAATTTTTATCTGATTTTAATTAAATTTGGTGTGATCATTTATATTGATGAGATCTTGGTCTAGTTCGAATTTGACGATCTTTTGATGAAGGGTTTTTGAGTTATTGCCCTTGACTTGGAAAAACGTGTTGAAATTCGTTTGTGAACACAATAGAGACTACAGTTTTCAATTGATTTTAATGAAATTTGGTGCGATCATGTTTATTGATGTGATAATTTGATGTATTTGGGTTATTGATATTGATTTTTAAAAATTTGGTGGAATTTCTCAGCATAAATAACTGGCAGTAAATATATATATCATTGAAGTCAAAGTATTAGAATTTCTTTAATATGAGAAAATTCATACTGTAGTCACTTATGACTGTTTTATCATTTCTGAACGCTGCCAGTGGGCGTATGTTAACTTGCCTGGCAAGCTATCTTGATTAAAAGAAGAAAAATGATTATTTTCACCTCGGTTCATATGTTTGAGCCTTATTTTGTTGCATGGTCTGTAGTGTTTCCCCATAGTTGTTGAATGCTCGTTTAGGCCACAGACCCCTCTCTTCCAAGCGAGATGCAATCTTGTGTGGAAGAAGATGTATGAGTGATGGGCAGTCTGCCTTTGCCAATATTTCGTTTCACTGCAAAAACAGAAATAGTGAACATTTAACCATGCAAACCGGAATGTCTTCATAATCACTGAATGGCTAAATCAAATCTTAAAGGTCGTAATTCATTAGATTTAAGATATTTATTCACAACATTTTGAAAAAAAAGAATAACAGATATATTCCTGAGCTTACTTAATAATTTTGTGGCTGATTTAAGCTCTACTTCTGAATGAACTGATATGCTTAAAATAAATAGACAGAATGGGAAAGTCCATTTATCAGCTGATTTGTACAGATAAGCTGTTATGTTGGCTCTAAATTATCCTTTTACCTCAAAATTCTAGCTTTTGTTTGAGGCCTTCTAGTAAAGATTGATTGATTGGAAACCATTGATCTTTAAGAAAAATAGAAATGACCTATTATATGTTCAATTTCATTGACTACTTCATGAATGAATTTAATTACTGAAGAAACTTCACTATGTGTTTTTATTCATTCATTCATTGGACTTAAAATTCCATGAATCACTTTTGATTTGTTTGTTTACAAATGGTTTGATTTATTCCATAACAAGTGGGTCAAGTAGCCTATAAGTTACAGCTGACTATAAGACAGTCAATGAAAGACAGTTGTTAGTAACTGCCCGCTTTAACAGCCACCCACACAGACTACCTGTAAACTACCTACTACAGTTATTGTTATTTCTTAACTTACTATATCATTCATTCTTTCATGATCTTTCATGCTGTCATATTGTTCAGTGTTTTTATCAACAGTCCAAAGATTTCATTTATTTATTTGTTTTTTTTCTTTTGTTCTGAGTTTGCTCTTTAGTTGGTTGTCATGTTGGTTGGTCAATGAGCAGTGAATTCATTGTAGTCATTCTGCTTCAAAGGTGTGCCTTATTCATACACTCAATTCTAAATTATTTTGTTTTAAGTTAAAAATAATGATGATTGAATAAAGTGAGGTATGAATTAATCAGAAATGAGTAACTAGTAACAGCTGTTTTATTGCCCAATTAAGTTTGTTTTGATGCATTCTGACATAGTCAACTCTTATATGATAGGCTGTGTTGAATTGGTTCTGTGAAGTTATTGTTTTGTTTACGGAACTTTAGCATTATTAGATTTGGTAGGTTTATCTTTTTTGAAAAATTTATTGTTAATTCAGCATGCCTCAGATAAAGGTTTATTGGGATAAATTCATAAAGATTTCTTCAAAATATTGAAGGAAGTCTTAAACTCAGATTTTTGTATTTTTTAACTACATTACAGCAGCTTAAAATCTAATAATTTATAAAGTAGAATTAATGAGCACAATGATCATAACATTTCTTTTATTAAAATTAATTTAATGTGCTTCACTTGCTAAAGCTAATAATATTGAAATATTAGAAATGAACAATGTGGACAGATAGGTCAGATGATTGGGACTAACTAGCCTGCAGCTATTTTTACCTGTCCTGTCTGGGTCTTTCTTAACGAGCTCACAAAAAACATCAAAGAGATGATATTATTTGATGTTGTATTTAAGATGGTGAAAGATGTAAGGTTGTGTTTTATGTTTGATTTGACCTGAGGGTAGCTGTCAATCATATTTTTAGCTGACATCTACCTGGTCAGTTTTCTTAGTCAAAATGACCTCTGGGCAAAAGAGACTCAAAATATAGTTAAAATGCACTTAAGAGTTTCGTTAGCCATTCTTTTTTACGTTATAAAATACTGTTAACTCTTTAACAAGATCTTCCTTTAATGAATAAGATTTTGGTTATTTTGATGATGATGTAGCAAACTTGTGTCATAATCTGGAATATATTCCTTGATTAATTTTAGCTCGTTGGCGCTCGCTCGCCCATCAGTATGTCGGTTTTGTCTGCATATACTTTTGTTACATTTCTAGAAATGGTATGAGCTTGTTCTTTGTACTTACAGCCTTCATACTTTCATATTTTTGAACTATTTTATTATATTGTACTGGAACATTGATACAGATACTATTACTTATATTTCAGGTGCAAACCGAATCTTTGATATTAATTATGAATGAAGCGTCTTTTCAAAAGAGAAAAACACATTTATTCTATCTTCTAGAATGATATAAAAGCCACCTTTATTGACTGCCTGAATTTTATTTAACTCAGTGGAATCGGGAATTACGACTTTGTTAACTAATCATTCTACTCGGTCAAAAGTCTAGCCAATGTTCACGCCGAGAAGACAAGGGCAACGACTCTATGTAGATCTAAAGACTGTATAACCTAGACACTTGACAATTGATATTAGTTTTACTGGTAATATAAACCTATTATAGATAGTGTTAGAGTCGGCCAGCGAGACACGATTATTGATTGATTTGAGTCAATGCTGCGTTGTTTTGACCAGGATCTCGAGCTCTCACTGACCAGACACGCTAATTATATATAATAATAATAGAATGACCTTGTATCTCTTTTGTAACCATATTTATCTTTAACTTATTTCAAGGCTTTAGGAAGCAAAGCAGACTTGCCATGTTTCACCAGCATTCTAAGAGCTCACCATATAATGTTTTGTACCTACTGGTTCTGTTGCATAGAATTATATCTGCAAATTATATATGTAATAAAATAAATTCTTTCTAGGGGTAAAAAGTAACCATTATTGTGAAGAATCTCCAGTGTGGTCCATATAATTTACTTAGTCAACGTGATTATGTGTTAATTCTATTGCCTTCAAAATTTAGTGAAAATGACTACCTTTGGTAGCTTTACAAACCTAAAGCAGAGATCATCAAAGAATCAGAAAGTTTAACAGTATTAAGTTTGAATATAAGACGTACTTTCATTTTATTAGATAGACTTTGATTTTTATGATACAATGAATGAAATGGAACTATTAAACTACATTCATTCATTCCAGTGCAAATCACCTCGCTAGGTTATTGACCTACTGAACAATGTAATAAAGTATCTAGAGCTGACTGTTAAATCACTTCTCACAAATAATCAATATCTAACTTTTAACGTTAACCTTTATTCTTGCTAAATTCATAAATCTGTCAAATAGAAATGATTTGTCCTTGACTAACTACTAAGGCATTTTCTTGTGATTTCTGAAAAACTTTAATTACTTACATAAAATGACAAAATAAACTTAGCTATATTTGTATTGATGCCAATAAAACAGGACAAAGATAGGAAGGCCTCATCTATTAATCTCATGAAATATTATTCTTTTAATGAAACATACTAATTTGGAGAGCAACAGAAGTCCAATGTTCAAGGCAAATCAAAATATTGAATTTGTTTTCTATTTCTATTTCCAGGAAAATTGTGGAAGGGTCGTCAAGTGACGTCAGGATTATCAACAAACAGTGGATATGGTCAGTTAGGCGTCAATAACTTTGTCATTATGACAGACAGCCAGACTCAGGACGACGTGTCCGGGATGCACCATCGGATACCCAACTCATTCCGAGAACCATCAGCGGCTCCATTACGGAAACTCAGCGTAGATCTCATAAAAACCTATAAACATATCAATGAGGTAGGTACGATTGATCTGTGTTTGCGAAATCTTAAAGAAATCAGAATTGCCTTCTCTTCCTCTTACTCTGTTTTCATATTCATCATATTTTAAATTCTTATCTTTATATTCTATGTTTAAAACAGAACATTGCTGTAGGTCACACCAGCATCTACACTTCAATGATTCCAATAGATTTAGTAGAAATAAACAGGAAACAGGAAGTTACTTTCCAAAGATTAAAAGAAAAAAGCAGTTTCAATCTCTTCATATATTTGAATCCTTTTTATACGCCCACATGAAATGTTTTATAGGAGTTATTGACCTTGTCCTTGAAAACGCTTTCAAATTTTTAGCTTAAACACTAAAAGGCATGATTTTGACAAAACTTGGTTTTATTATTCAGTACTGTGCTGAAGATTGAATTTTGACTTCTAGAGTTTTCATGAGCTAAAAATTGAACACTTTTTCAAGAACAAGGGCAATAACTCATACTCAGTATTATTCAGTATCGCCCTAAAGAGTTCAAAAGAAGTGTATGACTGAAGGTTGAATATTTCATACTGGTGATTGTTACGGTACTGGTGAATATTTTTATTAAAAATCAAAGCTGCCAGTGGGCGTATATTACCCTACCTGGCAAGCTATCTTCTATTGTGGCAACTAATGCAGTGATGAAGAAAATTTCTCTTAAAAGCACTGACCCATGTGCAGCCAACCTAATATACAATGTAAGCTTAATTGATCTGTCTTCTATTTTGCATTAAGTAATCTTGTCTTAATTGTTCATAAAAATGTAATCTTGATTCAGTTTTAAGATAAATAAGGTTATATTAAACAATATCGGGACCAGATTTTTAAGAGGACCCCCTCAATGCAGATATGGAATGATGCAGTTTTTCATTCTTGACTGACATTCAGAAGATTGATTTCTCAGTGATGGAAGAGATGAAAAAACAGCTAGTGAAACCCGCATCACATTTAATAATGAAATTGGATGTTACATCTTTAAACAAAGTGTAAAAAGTGTTTGTAATCTTACTATGAATCATATCAGAATGTAAACTAGGAAAATAAAAAAACTGACCAGACAGACAAGAAGGTCTTATTACAGATATATCTTCCTCGTTTATTATGTCTGGGTGATGTTGTCAGTACTCAGTGACTTGTGTTGTAATGACTGGACAATCTGTAATGTTATTGTAATAAAACAGGTACACTCCTTATATTGTACTTTAACTCTGAACGTTACCTGTTCTCCTACTAGCCTATTATCTTATCAAACAATCTTCTTACTTACCTTCATAATGTCATTCTTATTGTCATTCTCAATCGCCATCTAGTCCTCAACATACTCCCGTGTGAATTGAATTGAAAACATTTTAAAGGATTGGTCCTTTCTTTAAAAAAAAAAGTTTATGGTGTATTTAGTACTTACAAAATAGTTGTCTTGATTATGCCATTTATCTGTTAGTTTATCCTTCTTTTATTATGAGTGCTGATTACATTGATTTCTGCACTGATTTTTGTCCTCTTACCTACTTTGGATAATCCCAAATCAGCATTTGAACTAATAGTAGAGTGGTTTATAATAGTATTTGTCGGTATTTTGATTAGTAATAATTCTTGAAAAAATTGTTCATAAATTTCATTGAACCACAATAGCACTAGGTCAAGGTCATTCCTCATCATGAATTCGTAGTCTGTAAAACTTATTATACATTTTATATCATTTATTATTAAAATTCCATACTTGATACAAACTCTACATGATGCCAGATATTGATAATGAAAATCAAAGGAAGTAAATGAGCCCAGTGGGAGTTTTGTTTCAAGAAGTGCCAAATATTATCTATAAACCCAGCTAGATATTTTTTGATAGTGGGCAGTCATTGACTAGAATAGTGATTTATCTTGTATCAGTCAGATAAATCCATCAACAATCTTGATAACAGTACTATTAGAAACTTGATATTACTTTTAGCTTGATAAACAATTGAATGAATGAAACAACTCTATTATGTACTATTATAAAAAGAACTTTATGACCTTTTTTACAATATTCAAGTAATAGAAAATCTGAGGCAAGCTGGTTGACAGTGGTCATGTAATACAAGCACCAAGTAATTATGACAAGCTGAAAGTAGGATATTATCAATTGTCAATGCAGAAAGCTGGCCTACTTATAGTAGCTCTAACAGTTTGAATACAAAGAGTATCAGACTATTCATTGGCGATCTACTGAACTTTTATTCACTGCTGATTCACCTACCTATACAGAATGTACCAGTTTATTCAGATGCAGTGTATACTGAAAATAACAAATTTATCATTTGATACTTGATATTACTGAAAGTGCCAAATTATTTGCTGTGATATTCAGAAAGTCTCATGATTAAGTTTATTATGAACTGGTATATAAAATGAACATAAGTACATTGTTGCATTATCTATTCGCAGTATACTTAAAACATGGTATCATTCATAGTCAATCTGCAGGTAGTTTATATGTATATTATTAGTATAGAATATATAGAGGAAGTGTAACAGTGGTGAAGAATGTAAAATATGTCAGTATTAGTTAGATTATTCTGACTTGATTCTGGAATATTGTCAGACTGACATGGAAGTTAGAATATCTGGTACAGACTAGTTCAGTCGGGTCAGTGGTAGGTAATAAATATACCGTAACATTCTACAGGTGTAACTTCTGTTTACTTTCTCCACATGTGTCAGTACTTCGTTACCATTAATTATCTTATGCTTTGAATCAATCATTACCTTTTTTTCAATTTTTTATCAATATGGAATATTTAACATTGAATCATTGAGTACTTTTTATTAAACAAAAAAATTCCATTCAGGCATCATTTCTTCAATGTCTTTGACCTTTGCTTTTACTGAGATCTGAGCTTTATCCTTGAAAAGTGAGCACTGTACATTGTACACTATTTAGTGGGGTATTTTTGATGTAACCAAGCGGGTTTCTTCGAATTCTTTAATTTCTTCAGAGTTCAGATTAATTAGATTTGATTTTTCCAACATCATAAAACATTTATAACAACAACACAGATATTACTGATAACATATTTTGAATAACAATTTAATTAACCATGTTGTTTTAACTTATGTTAAGAATGAAAGATAATAACGTCTTAAATTGCTTTAATTTATCTGGAATATTTTATAATCATGTTCAAATTCGAACTAAAATATTAAATTTAAATCTTAGACTGTCTGATGAGGGTTAATCTTATCATAGAAAGATAAGATGTTGTCTGTAGGAATTTACATCTAATATCTTACATCTTATTCTAGTGCAACAAAGTCTCAGTTCTCAAAAGTTCTTTGTGAAGAAAAATGCCATGCTAATACAATTCTTTATCACCCCTGATAATTTTGTCAGCTTCTTTATTTAGTAAAAATGTTATTAACTCCTTTAAGTGTTTTGTCAGCCCCTCTCTGAAATATTTTATTTGCTCCTTCGAGTGTTTTGCCAGCTTCTGAAAATTTCATTAGCTCCTTGAAGTGTTTTGCCAGCTCCTTTCTGACAAATTCTTTTACCTGCTTCAATAATTCTACCACTCCTAATGTTTTGTCCTTTCTTATGAATTTTCAAATCCTCTTTTAAAGGATTGTTTTTGTCCTGTATTTCAAAAAGTATTTTAGATCAGTCACTTTGCGACTCTCTTACTTTATTTCTCAACGCCATTGTTTTCTCCTATGGAGAATTTCTGATTCCATCAATTCCTCCTTTAACTCTTTCACTCTTCTCTTTTGACTAGGATCTGTTTAGAGACAGCCTCTATAGACTAGTTCTAAGTGTTGCTGTTCTGTAATAATTATATAGAGATTGAGATGTCTAGAACATCAGCTGTGTTTCTATTGACGTCAATCTACTACCTACCTATTGTTACTATATATAGTAACAGGTGAATACAATATCTTCTTGATTCCATAAAAACATTTTTCTTCTTGAAACAAGACATGAACATTTTAGATTTTCCCAAAAGCTGTGCCTTTGATATCTGAGATACAGGTGTGTAAGCTTACTTGAAAAATGTCCTTTACTAATTGAACCAGCTTGCCCTTGATTGGACAATAAAAGTCTCTGTTTACTTTTCATTCATCTGCCATTCAAGATTTCTGTCTGACCATTTAAAACAAGAGTCAGCTGTTCAAGAACAGAATTTCTGCGAGTCATTCTGACCTTTACCATCCTGATTTTAGTGAGAACATATCTGTTACCAGAAGAAGGGGAACGTCTTTAATTTGACGTCATAACTAACGTCAGAAGTTTGGTGTTCTATGCTGTCTAAAGGTCACTGGGCCATAAACCAGATTTTTTTGGGAATAAAGTTTTGCAGAATTGAGACAAGGATAACCTTCCATTCCTCTTATGTTTATCTCCTAAATTCTTCAAGAATTTGTACTTTTGTATTATATATAAAGGAACAGTTCTTAATCTTATTTCTGTTTCAGTGTAAATGATATTTTGATCATTGACATGATATTTCTATTTTGAGTTTTAAAAAAAGGACAAGTTTCATGTATCAGATGTTATAGTTTAGAGGAAAAAAACCTTGAGGCGTCAAGTCTGTGGCACGATAAGATCATTTAGGCTGGTTCTCTTCGTGTTATTTTAACATGAACAAATACAAATTTTACCTCTGATAGAATTAGATCATCTTACATTCTCTCTACAATGTTTAACGTCATAGAACCATTTAAATTTACATCTTTTAGCTTCTTAGAATTTGGGAGATATCGAAGTGATTGTTGACGTCAAATAATTTTTGTGTAATTCTATTCTTTAAGGAAAAGATGCGATAAAAGAGGCTATTTTAAAGGAGTTATTCTTTTATTACATGCTAAAAACAGTAATCAATAATTTAACATTCTCACAGATGTAAATGAGATTTTTTTTTATCTATGACAGAGTTAACTCCAGAAAATATAATATAAATTTTGTAACCCAGTTGAGATATTTTTTTGACTAAGAATAGGGCCATTCAGACCTTACTTATATCTCTACCTACATCAATAGGTGATATTTCATGCTAGTCTGAATCAATAGTTTTTCTTTCAAATACATCTTTTGATTATCATTTCATACAAATGAAGGAGTCCTTTCTTGAAGACCCTTTGTTATTTACCGGCTATACTCATTGAAATATAATCAAATCAAAAGAGAGGATGGTGAGGATATAATTCTGTTTATGGACATGAAGTAAAACAAGTTGAGTGGGTTACTAAAGTTTATTGACTTGTCAGTACTATAAATATCACATATCAGCCTGTCCTTATCAGTTAGCATTTAAAAATAACTATAGGTTCCATTAGATTAATACAATATTTCAACTTGAATAAAGGTAGCTACAGGATGTTTAACTCTCAGCCAATGAAATACAAGAAATTAGCATGTCAAGTCAATGAATGGCAGTGGATGATGAACAGAGAGTGAAATGAATTCTGGGGCTGGCATTATTAAATCATTGTTGTCGATTATTTGGGTCACATTTTAACTAGGTCAGCTTAATGTCATTGCTTCATGTTGATTTGTCACTGCCGGCACTGGTCTATTGTTATTCGGCTATTACCGACACATGGCAGTCACTCGCCTCACAATAAGCTATATCTCTCTTTAAACTTTTGTGAGGGAATTTATTTTGTGATCCCTCACACAACCACATAACTCTATTGATAATTATTATTGAATCAGTTCATAACCAACCTATAGTGTAAAAACCATTTTAATCCTAGTGTTGGTGTGGCTTTACCTTCAAATCTCATGATAGTGTCAGTCTTTATTACTCGATAGAGAACAAAAATAAGATATCTTGTGCATTAGCATCAACCAAGTACCATTTCAGGCAAATAACATTTGATTTCCAGATATATATTTTCTCTTTACTGAGAGTGCCCCAAATTTAAACAGATGTACTTAATATCTTTTCAGGTTTACTATGCAAAGAAAAAACGTCGAGCTCAAGGTACCCAGGGCGATGAGAGTGGAAACAAGAATCGTAAAGTAAATGTACATCATTACAATGATGGGTATGATGATGCAAACCATGATTATGTGGTCAATCCTGGTGAGAAGTGGTTAGATCGCTATGAAATAGATTCCTTAATAGGGAAAGGTTCCTTTGGTCAGGTAAGATATAGTCTATTTTAATGATTTTTGTGAATTTATCAAATAAAGTGGCCGACACCATAGCGATCACTAGTTGCGTATGGTTGTGAATAAGGACAATGGTCAAAAGTTTCAACCACAACTCTCATGCAACTTAACTTATTCTTGGTTATTCTTAGATTTAAACAAGGGAGTACTGGTTTAACCCCTTGACAGACTGGACCTCAGTGTTTTTATGATCAAACCAGCTGGTCAACATATTACTGACCTTTAACCTCTAACCTCATCTGACCTTATTTAGGTGGTTAACCCAAGATAAGTAATTAGGTTAAACAATGTAGAACTTGAATTGCTTCTTCAATAATTAAAATCTGAATTATTAATATCTTTTCAAGTTTTCTTTCTTTGATCTTTTATTCTGTGCTACATTAAATTTAGTTCATTTGAAGTTAAAAGGGATAGGAAAGAGGTTTCTAAACTTTTCATGTGGATCAGGGACAGTAACAGTATCAATTTGTTAATGCAAAATTTGCTTATATCACCAAAGGACCTTGGAGATTAGAGACCTCATCAAACAAATAGTTTTCTTGGAATTACAGGAACTACAGATTGATGCTATCATTGCCCCCAATACATTTAAAAGTTCAGAAAACCTCTTTACTATCCCTTAAAATGAGCATGTTTGATACGTATATCAGCAGCTTTTATAGACAGAAACCAAAATACTCATATTTCACTGTATTCTTCTAGTCATTGAAAGTGAGAAAAAAATTGCAGAATAGTATAAAGTAAAGTGTAATAAACTTACAGCCAAAACCAATGGCAATGCCAAATTTGACTGACATGCATAAGTTGGGAATAATATCACTGTCATTTACAATTTCTGGCAAAACAAAATTAGGTATAGATTGTCAAAGAAATTGTTCTTATGGATATGTTAAAATACGCACTGAAGTCAACATGTGAGCATGAAGAAAATAAAGTTAATGAATAAATCAGGTGAACAACAACAATATTTTGACTGGAATAAATATAAATTCTGGCCCTCATCTTAATTTTTTCTTTTTAACTGCAAACATCTACCATCTTAAACAAAATCTTTCATAATTGTGAGCATCTTCAACTCTTGAATTCTGTTTAGCTTAAAGGATTTGTAAAGAGGTTTTCTAAATTTTTTATGAGTGTCTGGAACACTGATAGCACCAATTTGCACCATTCAAACTCGCATTCCGTCTGTGGTTCTTGCAATTCCACTAAAAATAACGCGTTTTATGATGTCATTAGAGTTAAGCAACATGAAGCTATTGATATCTATGCAGTTACCCTCTGGTGATGTCATAAGACACGTTAGTTTTAGTGGAATTGCAAGAAATACAGACGTCGGAATGAAAGTTGGAATGGTGCAAATTGGTGCTATCAGTGTCTCTGATACACATAAAAAGTTTAGAAAACCTCTTTACAATCCCTTTAAACAAGGAAAGTAGCCCTCATACATCTCTGCAATTAATGTCAAAAAATAATTATAGCCCAATCTATTAAAAAGATTTTAAAGATGGGTTCCTTATTTTCAGTGTCGAATTAAGCAAACTATTATCATGTATTCTTAATAATATTATGTTCTCATTGCATAATAAGGAATCTTAACCAATCATAAATGTCCATGTATGTACAGTCTACTTCAGCTAATTATGTGAGACAAACTGGAATTTTTACAATTTTTCATTAGAACACCTCTGCTTTCTATTCATTTAAGTATTAATATCTTCATTTTCATAAATGAAAATAAGGGAACCCATCTTTAAGCATTCAAGAAAAAGTTAGTCACTGAGAAAGATCTTTTGCATTTTTGTGGTAAAAGAAATATGATACTCAGACAATTTGATAAAAACATAAATTCAGATATGACAGGATATTTAATTATTTACAAATATTTTACAATATGGTGATTTATATGGATACCAATGTCAGATGTACCTAACTTAGTTTGGCTGGTACTTCAGCCAAACTATTCGGCACCAAATTCATTTGGCCGATGCTGTGGAAACATTGGGCGAATGACTGCGTATTAGTACATATAAGTTAGGTTTTGACTCACATAATGTAATTAATTCCTTTTTACTTTTCTGCGCTCAACATTGCATTCACAGGAGGTCACCATTTTATTTCTCATGTGACGCTTCAGGCATCTGTGATTGGTTCAGTTACAGGAAAGTTTGCTATAGACTTCTCGGTAATGTACACACATGCCGAAGGAGTTGATGGCGATGAATATTCAGGCGAATTATATCAAACACTCTTGATGTTGGCAAATGGCTTCAGCCGATGGTTAGATGAATGTCGTAGCACTGGACACAATAGGCCAGTGGTTCCCAACCTATTTCAGCCTTCACACCCCTTTAGCAATCACGTGAACCTTCCACACCTAAAAAATTTGTTTCATCCACATTTGCAGCATGTGATGATATGAAGTGCTCTCTCAACTCAACTCAACTCACAGTGAAATTTCGCCCATACTGTCCGCAGCTGTAGATCTTTTAGTAAGTGTTCATGTTTAAGTAGCCAGATATGACTGGCAAAGAGTTCAATGATAAAAATACTTGTCAGGTTATTAATTTGTCATTTTGGATCTTTAAGAAAAATACTCTAAAGCTTGGATTGTTGTAAGGGCATAAACAAATATTAAGTGTATTTTTTTCTTGGCCTAATAGCCAGTGTCCAGGCAAAGAGAACAGGTCTGGCTATGTACAGCAATGTAGGTCATTTGGTCATTTGAGGCCAGGGTGTTGTTTTCACTCTCTTTGACCCTTGACCTCACAAATATCTTTGGTATTTTGATGAGGTTTTTATTGGGAATGTTGTATTTGAATTTATAACTGTACATTAGTTTATAAGTTTATCACTTACAGATTAGTTATATATCTAAATTTACACCCCTATTTTTGAATGAAAGAATCACTGACAGACCTGTTTGAGGAAGTGATGTCCAGAGAAATATGTTTATTAATGATTTGTTAATATTGAATATTTTTTTATATCAATGGTTAATTAACATCAAACTTGTTTCAATCTAAAAAGCTAATTGATAAAAATATTCATAATAACATAGACTACCAATTTCTTATCAAATGCAGAGCTTATCGAGGGTTGATAAGGTCCAATAGTTGATAGAGGAATATTATTAGTCTTGAAAAAGAGTGCGAGTGGGGTGGTTGATAAATCTTGACTGCATGATTCAGTATTTCAAGATGAAAAGCAACCAATATTGAGAATACAATGTGAGTGAATATGTACTAGACATCAGTGTAATAGAGCACTGTTTCCAGACGGTCAATGACCTTCAGTGTGAGAGTAGTCCAGACAGTTTCCACACTGACCAGTGGTCAGTCCGTCACAATGTCTTTCTGACATTCACTCAAATGGTGGCCATCTTTTCTCATTCCAAAAGGAAGATATAAAATATTATATTTGTCAAGACTAATTACTGTAAGATCAACAAGTCTTGTCAAATTCATGGTATATTTAGACAATCTTTTAAGAGAAAAACAAGATATTATCTGTTTAGGCTTATGCAAAGAGAGCCATGATTGGTCAAGTTTGTAATAGTTTATAGATTGGCTCACAACGACCTACATTGACTAGGGAAAAATAATGGAGCTATCTCTCAAGATGTGTTTGTATTGAATGGTGTATGTTTTGACGGCTAGCTAGTGATGTATTGACCAAGTCTAAGTAATATTAAGTGGTCACTGGTCAGTAGGCTATTTCTTTTCTTAATGGCGGAATTATTCTTGTCGACCAGTTTAGTAAATAAGTTGTCTTTTAAAATTATCTGATCAATTATTTCTTTCCTTGGTTGATTTGACTATTAACTAATAATTTAATGGTACTAATAAGCTTTTAAGATGTCAAATAAATTTTTGACTTTGTGTTAGTTCATACCAAATTGTTTGTATACAAAATTAAGTTTAGTTATAGACTTAACAAAGTGTCCAGATAAGGTGGTATTGTTGTCCAGAAAAATGTCTATTTTAACTTTAAGTAGCCAGACTGAATTTGTCTGGTTGAGTTAAGGTCTATACATTAAATAGCTGAGTAAATATGAAGTAGCCAGGCGGGTCTGCTGACCAATGGCTGAGTGTCCAGTAAACAAATATGGCTGACCTACTTACAGTTTTAATAAATAGTACCTGATTATACTTAAGTAACATGTCAAATTATTTTTAAGCTGTATATTTGAATAAGCTCTAGGAACTGTTGAAAAAATAGTTCATAATAATTATTGATTTGTGGGGGAAAAAAAGCAACAAATTATCATAATGCTATATCATAAATGTTTGTTAACTATATATTTTACACAAGATCTTGTTTATAGATTTGAATTCAATCACCGAATTCATTGTTTTAATTCTTGGTGGTCGAAGTTATTTCTATTTCTACAGTTTTTATAGATTGTCTATTTCAAGACTAGTTTTAAAATGTCAGAGCCATATTTTAAAAGTTGTTTCTAGTTTTTGTGACTATATTTAGTATTCTATGTCTATATTCACTTCACTGTCTGTTGATGAAATTAGTCTCCAGCCTCCAAGTTTTTACATAAAAAATTCTCAGACAATAGGCTGCTTCAGATTAAAATAGAATTGAACAACCTTTATCAGTCTTCATCATTCTTTTTGTGTTTGATGATATCTTTAGTTCAGATGGTAAACTAGCATCATGTGATTTTTTTCTTGGAGAAATTTGTGAGTGAAATTTATCATGATTTTATCTTGAATCTTTTGATATATTCAATTCCAAAGATGTCAGATACTATTTTCTATCTCAGATGTTGTCTTTTATTATTGAAAATTCAGCTAGACTCAAATTAAAAACTCAAATTAATTTTGATTTACAAAGAAAGAAAAATGTAAGAACAGTCACAAAATTCTTTGCAGCTTCAAATTGAATGATTTTTTCGCTAAAACAAAAACAATAGTTTTATTTTTGACTTTTTTGAATATATAACACAGAAAACAGATGTGTTCTGCATAGTTTCAGATTTTCAGCCCCATAAATGGACCTTATTATCAAGCTTCAAGAATATGTCTAAGCTAACACATCATTTATTATTATATTTATACAGGAGACCAGTTCCATAATATGTAAGCTTACATGTTGTCTTTAGGACTTCAATACTTAGTAAATTCCTGACTGGACTAAGATCTTGACCTTGAAGAAAGGTGATTCAGTGTGGCTATTTATATGTATAGAGTGAAGAATGAATCAAATCAATAAAACCAACTGTCAGAAAATTTTGACGTAGTTTTACACTAGATAAAACAACGTAGATACCTGATTCTTACTCATCATGATGTATCTTTTTTAATCACTGTCTGAGGTTGCTGGCTACATACCAAATTATGAGACATCTTGGCCAATTTAACATGTGATCAATAAGTTTTTATTAACAATATTGATCAGATACGAACATAAATAAAAAAATAAATTAAAAATATTAGTTTTTTTACAATTATATCTGACTCTTTCTCACCCTGTATATAGAATTATGACCCATCATTAAAGTACACTTTCTAAGAAAACAGATTACAAAAGAAGTACAGACTTAATCAGTTTATGGAAACTTTAAAGTTGCAATATAAGTGATGATTGATATGAGACCAATGAGAACATGTTAGCAAAAATTTAATATGATTAGAAAGCACTTGAAAAACTGCCACATTATTCTAGATCAACTATCTATTGAAAAGACAGTCTTTTCTCAATATGAAATATTAGAAGTCCATGAATTGGTCCGTAAATATAAACATCAATATCAATGGACTAAATTTTTACTCTTCATATTTTCAGGTTGTAAAAGCTTATGATCATAAAGACCAAGAACAAGTGGCTATTAAAATCATCAAAAATAAAAAACCTTTTTTAAACCAAGCTCAAATTGAAGTGAAGTTATTAGAAATAATGAATAAACATGATGCAGAAAATAAATATTATATTGGTAAGTATTACGAATAAGCCGATATGGCAGATTGATTGTATCTTTGAGTTGTTGAAGCTCTGTGAAAAGCAATGAGGTTTGTTGTTTCTTCAGATTCTTCACAAGAAAAACATTTATAGGTAGAGTGCCTTGTCCAAGATAGCTTCTGATTCTTCTGTATAGATTTGCAACTTGTATAATGTGGATGATTTGCTGCCTTATTTAGTAAAACATTTTGGTTGGTATTAGCATTCCACTTCAGCTCTTGTCAGTAACTAAAAATTTTTATTGTATGATAAACAAATCAATGCCATATTATATCATATTGAAATAGTTATACCCATCACCATGATTGATAAAATTTTTTTTATATTTCAGTTCGTTTGAAAAGACATTTTATGTTCCGAAATCATCTGTGTTTAGTGTTTGAACTATTATCTTATAATTTATATGATTTATTACGGAATACAAACTTTCGAGGGGTCTCGTTAAACTTAACGAGGAAATTTGCTCAACAATTAGCGACAGCGTTACTATTTTTAGCAACTCCAGAACTGAATATTATACACTGTGATTTAAAACCTGAAAATATTTTATTATGTAATCCCAAACGTAGTGCCATTAAGATTGTTGATTTTGGTAGTTCGTGTCAATTAGGGCAAAGAGTAAGTATACTTTGTTTTGCAAGTTTAATAACATTTCTAATTATATGATAGAAAAACAGAATAACTACTACTACTACTAATAACTAAGTAGAACTGTCTGCAATTATGACAATATTTTTCATAAAATTAGAAAATGAAATTTTACCAATGGGTACAGCAGCTCACCCACTGCATTTATGAAAACGAAATATGAAATATTTGTGCACATAGGTAACACAAAACGATAACGCAAATCAACAAGGTTTTAAAATTCAACTGTCAAGTTGGCAACTATTAATGAGTAAGTCTTCCTGCCATTGGCAATCACAATTATGAGAGTATCTTGACATATTTACTGATAAACATAAAAGAATTTTCACTCAAGAATAAGTTTTTGATGAAATGCAATGTTATTTATCGTATTGTACTCTAAAATATATGTTCTTTAAGGAACAAAATAAAATAAGGAAACACTCTCAATATTTGACATACTGTAAGGTATATTTTTAACTGCAGATGTTTATATAATTATTGGTTTAAACATCAACCACACTCTACAGCGCCTGTCCACAAACTTTTTTTAAACAATAATATTTACCTTCACAACTTTTTTACCTACATTCTTCAAATTTCTGTGTGAAATTTTTGTTACGTGAATAAATAGAAGCTATTTATTGTGAACTGTTTGTAGAATTCTCAAATCTTTTGTTCTGCACTTTCAAAACATTTCTTCAGATTTTTATTCTTTGAAATTTGAAAGGTCACTGGAAAATTACTATGAAACTTTTGAAGTTGAAAATAAAAGAATTTCACAGAATTTAATATAATATTGGTTATGTGACATTTGTGCTTTTTAGAAATATACATTTTAAAATGGCAATATTTGACATTCCTTTTTTTTCTCAAGATTATCAAGTTATCTCAAAATGTGGGGCACAATATTTGAAAATGAGTGTCTTGAGTAATATTTATTCAACAAGTTTGCTTATTACTTTTAGTCGTAGTTTTAAATATTAAAATATATTGTTTATCAGTTGAAACAGTTCAGTGTCTAATCTTATCTAATCTAATCCAGATAGTGGATACACAAACTTGTAACTTGTGTTAATTGCTTATACTTTTGATACAGAAGAAATGTTTGAGAAGGCGGAATTGACAACAATAATATTTATATCTATGTGAAGGCGTAATTTAATAATTTCCTGTCTTAATAATTTCCTGTCTATGTAGAAGTAGGTTAAAGACAGATACAACTAACTTATCAAAATACTGTCATTCATATCGAGTGTAAACCTGGAAATATTTCAAGAATTTGGACAAATAAAAAGACTTTCCTAAATGTTTTATCAGATGAGTGCAAAAATGTTAAATGTTTTCATTTTCTGAAACACAAGTCCACTATTTTGTGTGGACAATAAAGAGGCTAACATTCCAGAAATTTCAATATGTAATTTTTTTTTTTATTCAGTTGAAAAAGCAACAACATTCATTCACCCCCTATCACTAATCAATTAGACTACTAAGAAAGAATATTTTGAAAACATTTGGTATATTTTTTGCTCATGACATAACAAATGCAATATATTTTCACGTGAATTCTACATTTATTAATGTGCTGAATAATCTTAATTGTACTGTATTTGAATTTCAATATTGATTAATTTTCTGTTTAATTTACTAATTCTGTGAATTTTGATTATTTTCAGATATATCAGTATATACAGAGTAGATTTTACCGATCACCCGAAGTTTTATTAGGTATTCCCTATGATCTAGCAATAGATATGTGGAGTTTAGGCTGTATTTTAGTTGAGATGCATACTGGAGAACCTTTATTTGCTGGCTCAAATGAGGTAAGTTTTTTAAAGTTTTTGTGGATTTTTCATACAAGATTTTTTAGTGATGCAAGTTGGGAGGGTCTGTCACAGAAAAATAATTTGCACAAAAAACTGAAAAACTTTGTCCCCCAGGCTGTTAAATTCAAACTATGCTAAATTTAATTTCTCATGTCCAGATTAATATGATATACTACATATGAAATATTCAGTATATTAAGTTCAGACATAATCAAATCTCTCTATACCTTTCAGTTTGACCAGATGATGAAAATAGTTGAAGTTTTAGGAATTCCACCGGATAATATTTTAGATCAGGCACCAAAAACAAAAAAATATTTTGAAAAAACGCGAGATGGTTCCTATGTGTGTAAGAAACCAAAAGATAGCAAAAAAGTAAGTATCTCTCTTTTCTTCAGCGCTTATTCAAGTTAGATCCTATAAATTTGATGGAAATATGCATATAGTTTAACAAAAATATTTGCACATGCTGGTTCTATTCAAAACACAAACACTAACAGTACATTATAAATAACTATTTAACTATTATTAACACCCTAGAAAATACCCTAGATGTACACAAATGTCTTTGTTTACCTATCTACATGTTAATCAGAGCCATGAACAGAAAAAATGTAAACATAAGTCTGCACTTGTATTCAAGGGCATTGGTTGACAGTTTTTTTCTAACATGCAATCCAATCTAACTGCATTTTAACAATGTCACGGTGTAAGATTGTCTTGAGTTTGTAATGACATTGTAAAGATTGTCTATTCCAAACCTACACAATATGGTCGAAGGGGAGGTAATTAAAAAAAGTATTGATTTTTTTTAAACAATCAGATTGAAAAAAAAGTTGAATGTTTTGTATGTCTGCATATTTTTGATTAAAGTTGATGATAACATCTTAACACAACTAATTACTTTTAGTTCTTTGAGTTTTTTATTGTCTATTTTCACTTTGATGTCTTCTTTGGGTTTTTATGAATTTTGGCACAGGACTCTTACCTATTTCATCCTACTTCATAGAGTAATTTGATAAATGAGTGGATGTGTGACTGTCCAAAGTGTGACATATGTTATTTTGTCTGACCCAGGTTACACCAGACTTCTGCAATAAGAATTATCTTAACAATTAGCAGTAAGACAGATGCAAAAAATTGTGAACTGTAACTAAATTTGAAAATTTAAAACCTCAAGAAGCTAAGATGATGGAAGACAGACAAAAGCTTAAATGGTTCTCTGGCGCACGTTCCTAGTAGTATTTTGTATTGCTTTTGCTATTCTAATGTGTATGACTTTTTATTTCAGTATAAACCACCCAACTCAAGGCGATTACATGATATAATTGGAGCTGAATCAGGAGGTCCAGGTGGCAGACGGACAGGAGAACAGGGTCATACAGTTGCAGATTATCTCAAATTCAAAGATTTAACATTACGAATGCTGGAATTTGATCCCAAGAAACGAATAACACCTTACTACGCTTTACAGCATAATTTCTTTAAAAGGACAAATGATGAAAGTACGAATACATCTAATAGTACATCCACAAGTCCAGCCTTGGAGCAAACTGTCTCGAGCCCTACAGGTAGTCTTCACTACCAATATTACACTTCTTTCATTCATTCTTTAGTAGAATCAAACTGAATTTATTCCTTTTAGTTCATACTATCTCTCTTTCTGGCTATCTTTTTGTTTGTGTTTGTCTCGTAATAAATCTCTGGTAACTTTTAGTTGGTAGATGATCAAACTTTAGTTCAAACTTTTCTTTAGTGTTGGTAAAGATTTCAGCCAATATGAGGTGTTCTAGAAATCATAGTCCTATAAAATAACAACAATTTTGATACCTATCCTGGTAGAGCTTTGTCCTTGCTCTTTCATCAATGCTTACATTTTCTTTTTTCTTTCCTTATATAAAAAGGACATAGGTCAAATTTTGTTGGTATCTGAATTTTTGGATAAAAGTCAATGCTTATTGCACTTTTTAGTAATTCATGGTTTTAGAGGGAATAGCTTATCTAATTTTTGGTTTGCTTTGTTATAAGTTTCCATGGTAATTGGCTTTTAAAAGTGATTGGTGTCTTGTTTTATATTTTGTACATGTAAATTGACTGCCTGTAGGACTCTACTACCAGAAAATAACCAGGATTATTTTTTTCATATTCTTTAACATTTTATGAAAATTAATCATTGGAGCATTATTCCAATTTTTTAAACCATATTCTTAGAAAAAAGTTTTAGATCATTAGAATTGAGAATTCAGGGTTAGATAATCTCTATCCTCAGCAAAACACTGGTTAATTTCTGTTCATTCTTTGATATTTTCCTACCTTTTCTCTCTTTTTCTGTAGATAGTCAAACTGTAATCTCATCCAGTCATAGTAATAATAATAATAGTTATAGTATAGATATAACAGTGAGTCAATGTTCAAAATCCAACTCCTCATTTTAGCAAATTTTCACTCCAATTCATTCTTTGGGGAAAATTGACTGAACCTGAAGAGTTGGAGATGTGTTCTGTTATAATATTTGACAATTCTACATTTATACCTTGAGAATTAGCATATGTGTATGGTTATTAATTTATTAACCTGCAAAACAGATATACTGTCGCTAGTAGCAATTGAAACAGCTAAGTACATTTTCCAAGGGAATTGATAATCTAATTATATACTTTTAAAGCTGATGGCTGACTTTAATATGTTTTAGCCATAATATCATTATAGATAATCAGGATATTATTTTGATATTAAACATTTTTCTTGAAATTGAAAAGTAAAATATATTTTTGGTGAAAAAATATATCATTTGTCAAGTGGAGGTATAAATGTAGTAATGTTCTGTTGAACAATGTTTCATGTTAGTTATTTATTATTTTATTTTTACAATTGGAATTCAAATCAATTTTGAAATTTTGTATCATGAATTGTTATGAGAAATTATGTAGTTCTGAGATACTACAAATATGTGTGAAGGCTTTACATTTATAAACCACCCTTCTGTTGTTATGTTGAAATATCTGTTATTGTGTTTGATAAATTTCTCTTATATTTTCAGTGAGTACAAGTAGCGGAAGAGCTAGATCAGATCCAACGCATCAACATCATCAAAATGTACCCCCTCAGTCTCACTCAGCACACCAGACAAGGACAAATCACTACTCCAACATGGAATGTGACAGCCCAACTGCACAACGCCCTGGAGCACATATCCTTGCGCATCGACAATTAGAGCATCAACAAAGTTGGACTGGATTGGAAGGACAAGGTCGTCATAGTAACGGTTCACATTCCCATCGTCATTCGCAGAGCATTCAACATCAGTCACCCCCATCATTAATGACAACCAGTTTTATGAGTAGTCGTTTAGCAGGAGGTACAGGAGGTGCAGGAAATATCGTGATAGATAATTCAAGTTATGGAACGACTCGAGGGGGAACAAACTATACAAACTCTGTGTCTTCCACATTATTAGACTGTGATAACACGTTAACTACTGCTGCCATGACAACGAGTGGGGTCCCTAGTGACCAGGCTATGTCTTTATCAGGCACAGTAAATATGCAGTTGACGGGTTACCCTTCTCAATATAGTCAATTTCCTCAACAAACTGCTTGGTCTTCAAGCTCATTTCCTTACGGTCTCACAACGTCAACGGGGCCTGTAATGGCCGGGCATGAACAATCTACTCAACATACAAGGACTACTAGTGAAAGAAGTGATGAATCCCCCATGATGGGAGTGTGTGTGCAACAAAGTCCTGTCGCCAGTCATTAAGGTCATATCACAAAGGTCGAAGGTTAAGATAAAGGTCAAGATAAGGATAAAATGATGTATGGTATTAAACATGAGTGGAACTTAGACTACCGAAGTCTAGCAAGAAATTATCTTGTCATGTTGATGGTGTGTTTATATCGTACTGGCCTGTTCACAGAAATATTGATGTGTAAAGGAGTTGCAAAAAAATAAGTAAAAGAGAGTTGCTGAATGTCAAAAAATTAGCTTGTGTTATGCAAAGTGAAATAAGAAATCGTTTAAGGACTAAATAGTAAGGGTTGCCTTCTGATATTTGTTTTATGCCATTGAATGAACATTTATGAAACAGTGTAAGATTACAGTGATGTGCAGACTGTTTTTTGTCCAGTGAAATGGAAAAGGGTAAACTGATGCCAGTAGTCGTAAGACAATAAGAAACTATGCTTGGGCTATCCAGTTCCGACGAACGGTCGCGGGTGATTTGATCACCTGGAAGCGATGATTTCAGGCCTTTTTTATGAAACTATTTGATAAAGTGGAAGAAAACCACAAAAATTCCACGAATTGTACAGTATATTGTGCAATAAGAAAGAACTATAACTAGAGTGTGAACTTAACCCTAATGAGTTTTCACTTGTGACAATATGCTTCACTGTATTTTCTCCCACTAACTTGCACAATGGCACTAAAACACTAGTACATGCTGAGAAATTGATTAGAATGGTGTTTTTGAAAGCAATTGAAGATGACAGGCTGATAGATACCAAGTTATCTGTCCATAGATTTCAGTTAATTTATGGGAGAATTATGCCAAATTAAAGTGTAATTGTAAAAAATCATAGACTAATATTGTAAATATCTATAAATAAGACATTCTTACTCTAAAACAATTTGATTGGGTGCGGGTAACATTTTAAACTAGCCAATAGTTATAAAAGATGGTATGTCACATGGTTAGTGACGTCATCAGGATTGTTTTTATATATATAGCATTGTTGTTATCAAATCTATTTAATGGGCATTTCCTTGTAAATTTAACATAAAATTCTTTGGAGCAAATTTCTGGAAAACAAAAGATGATTTTGGTATCAAAAATTAGGTGTTATTTTAGCGTGAAAAGTTACTATTGTATATCTTGAATTGTATTTCTATTCAAAAGTTTGTATATGAAATTGTCCTTAGCTGGACTAAGAATTTGATCTTACATCGTTTTGAATTCACAAAAGATAAGTTTCAAAATCAAATATAAATATTTAACATTTTTATGATCTTGGAGAATTTGATAACAACAATGTTTTACAAAATGACTGAAATACTAGTCTAAATTTATCAACAGTTTTATTTCTAAAAAGTGTTGGTAAACAAAAGATATAATGTAAATAATACAGATTTTTATGAACAGAAAACAAGATATGAATTTTAAGTTTCAAAAGACTTTCATCCCATAAAATTTTACATTTGATCGATTTTAAAACAATTCTAATTGAAATTTTTAACAAAGAATTTATAATTATCAAAGCATAATAATTGAAAGAAATATGAATATTTCATCCATGGAAGTAAAAAATTATGTGTGGCATGTCCATATCCAAGAAGTATTTTTGTTCTGTTTAACAAGGATTCTTGTCTGGTGTTTTATCCTGGTGAATTTCTCTGCAAATTGTAGACCTATATTTTTTATATACAATTCAATGTATCCTTGATACAATTCCTAGTTAAAAGAGATACAGTTGAAGGAAAACTTATCAAAATACTTTTTTTTCAGTTCATTCTGTTTGGATATCTCAATGAATAAATTTAAAAAATAATCTTATAGTTATAGCAGACAATTTCATCATGATAAAAACACCCAAAGGAATGACGTCTATGTATACTAATAAATATATAATGTATACATAACTTTCCCTGGGGGACAGGAAACATATACCCCTACCCAAGGAACAAACAAACCATGTAAATATGAGAATATGTATTGATAATATTATTTATTAATTTCATTTCAATCTTTGTATATATTTCATTAATAAGGAGAGACAGTTTTTAACCAACTTTTCTTTTAGTTTTCATCCTAGTTTTATTTTCTCCTTTAAAATCATTTCATTGTTTGCTATTTTGATTGGAAGTTAAGAATTGTAATGCATGATATCATTTATCATCTGATTTTCAAACTATTGCTATGAGCTAAAAATTGACCAAGGGCTGCATGTCTAAAACATGTCAGGTTAAGATAATTGAAACAAATGTTTATGAAGTTTGATTGCTTAGTATTATTATAATAATAATTATGATACAGACAATCATATATCTTGAAATTTATAAGATTATCTTAGCTATAATGATTTGGACAACCCAGCTAGACTTACAAATTTAATGTAAATTGCAGTTCAGTATGATGCCAATCAGGCAATAGCTCTCTTGATTTTGATATTATTTTTCATGGTTTTGAATCTTTCCAGTGAAAAATATTGATGTCTGATGTTTCTGTGTCAGCATCTTCATAAATTTTTTGATGGAATTGCACTTATTTGTATCAGAGGATTTTTAATAAAACAAATTTTAACACATTGAAAGAATCGTGGTGAATAATTTTTAATTATTTTTCAGATAAAAAGTTTTAATATAAATATATTTAAAGAACATAAATTTTGGTAGAATAAGTACATTTTTAAGTTTTAATTTTTTGTATTAAAAAAGAATGGAAAGAGGTGTATAGTTGACACCTCTAGACCTTCATGAACTTTTCAAAAATACATTTTTTCAGTCTTGAAAATACTTGGAGACAAGTTCATTTTACAATGGGATCAATCTGTCGACTTTGCCACTACATCCAGTCTTGTTTTATACAGGAATTAAAGACTCAGTGAAAATTTTTATAATGGGTTCAGATTGAGGCTTAAATGATTAAACTGAAATATTTTATGATGCCAAATTAGATATATAGTTATATAAAAAATTCCCGTATTTAATTTATCAAGTATTTGTGAAAGGAACTATATTCAATGTATCATAATCTGAGTTCTGTTCAATCATTAATTTATTTTCATTAGTTTGGTTTCTATTTATTTAGTCTCCATGGCAACATTTTCACTAATTGCATGTGTTTTGTCTTGCTTTGAGTTTCATTTTGTTTTCATATCATTGCCTCAACCTTAATATAGTAGTCTTAAATAATAACAATAAAAATATCAAGCCCCTGCTTGCTAAATTATGATTTGTGTTTTTTTTTTTATCTCTATCATGATGTGGAGAGAAGGATGGTCAAATTCTTGATCAGGATCTCTTATGATGAAAATTATATACAGTTTCCAGTATGTGCTGATTCCATAGACAATTCACTGTGGTGGTCATCATTTTCTGTTCAAGTCAAATCTGATAGAATTCTATGGCTTGTGATGAACATTGCCTTTTGTGGAAATTGGATACCTCATTCTGCATATGAGCTATTAAGCAATTTAGATGTTATGTTAGTTCCATCAAGTTATGAAAAAAAACCTGATGCCATGATTAAGGCTTTTGGACTCCTTCTACCTAAACAATGTCATAACATAGGAATTGATTGCCACAAGACAATAAAGTGCCTCGGGATAGAAGCCTATTCCAGACAGATTAAAAATCTGGTGCCACATGAATTGCTTTTCAGAAATGAAAAAAGGATTTTTTTATGTCTATATCCACTGCAATTGATGAATCAGGAATATTGTTCACCCTGGCACTGCTTATAATACTTGAAAAACTATTTAATAAGAACAGGATCATATTCAGACTGAGACAACACACGTGACCAATACTTGTTCATAAGAATTTATATCATATATTATTATCTGATACTTATCAGGTCAAATTTTCAGTGCAATGACCTGTCTGAAAATATAAAAATATCTATAAAGTGTTTCATCTCCAGCATCGACTCAAACTGTGTTTTAGATGAAGGTATTTTGTCATCAGTCATAGATATCATCTTGTGAAAGGCAGGAACTCATCTACGTTTCAGTTTTAACCAAATGTATCTATCTTATATGTTGACATGTACATGAATGACTTACATGAATTTTAAACTACTTTCAGTTTATTCTATGAACTTTGACATTACCTCGTTGTTGTCCAATCAGTGCATAGAATATACACTTCCGGTGAAGGAAAGGTCAAGGTGATACTAGGTCATAGGTAAATAATAACATGAATGTTGTTCAGAGAAAAAATTACAACTAAAACATTATTAGCTGGCTTGGTAAGTAAAATTATGCTTGTGATATTCTCGCAAGTTATCATGAATGACTATTTTACTGCTGTCAGTGTCTGGATTGTAATATTTCAGACAAAGAACTAACTTTTTATTATCCATTTCATCATAGATAGATTGATTCCATGGCATGATATTGATGGTCTGTGAATGATAAAAGGCATTGCATCATCAGTGACACGGACAGTCCCAATAACGGAAAAAGCGATTTTCATTTAAATTTTCTTTAGTTGCATAAGCAGAAGTTCCACTTTCTCAATGCACAGATCACGTCACACTTAAACTTACACAATTTTGGTAGTTTAGGTTTCTATCACTGTAGCCTGTACGTTGTAGTAGGTGGAAAGAGTAGGCCTATTAATAGCATGCAGATTGCTAATGTGTTATGAAATTTTGGAAAGGGAAGCTGGTCAACTTCAACTAATAATTTTCAATATCTTTTCGCTATGTAGCTAATATGGAACAGCCACTAGATTTAGTAGAGGCGAGAGCAATCAGTAAGAAGGAGATATCATCTAGACCTACAGCTGTTGATGCTGCTATTGATTTAACTGGTGGAACTGCAGGTAAAGGGACATAACTGTTAAGTGTTGATAAATACATACGAAGGTGTATCTTAAAGATATCTGTTTAAATGCTGTTTTAGTTGTGTCTATGGCATATGAATATCAAATAAAATCTGACTTTCAAAATATCAGTAGAAGAACGAGATTAATGCCTGGTATTTTCAAATTTAAGACTATTAATGTTTCATTTATATTTGCTGTTATGTCTATCTGATTTCAGGAGGATTTGCAACAGTTGTTGTTGGTCAACCTCTCGATACAGTTAAAGTGAAATTACAGACATTTCCAACATTGTATAGAAATGCTTTTCATTGTTTTAAACAGACTTACGCTCAGGATGGTCTTTTTCATGGACTTTATGCTGGAACTGTTCCGTCCATGGCAGCCAATATAGCTGAAAATGCTGTTTTGTTTTGTTTTTATGGAATGTGCCAAAAACTTGTTGCTACAGCTCGACAAAAACATGATATTAAAGACTTGAATCCGTTAGATAATGCTTTTGCTGGTTGTGGTGCAGCATTTTTCTCAAGTTTTGCCTTGTGTCCAACAGAACTGATAAAATGTCGCCTTCAAGCTATGAGAGAAATGGCAACTCAGGGTCAATATAAAGGAGATTTATCAAGGTTAAAAATGTAAGTTATATAATTCAAAAATTCAGTATCCAAAATCTAAATTCCTGACATCAATGAATCAGAATGTTCCTAAACTTGGGCATCAAACAGTTTTCAACATTGATTATTTTGTTTTCTTGCGTCTTATCTGAAAATTGACATGCAATCTTTAGTTTTACCACAATGTTTTTTTTACAGGGGTCCATGGGGTTTAACAAGAGAAATACTGCATAAAGAAGGTATATCTGGTTTATATAAAGGATTAACAAGCACTTTTCTAAGAGAAATGCCTGGATATTTTGTATTTTTCGGAGGGTATGAAATATCAAAGGTTCTTCTTACACCAAAAGATGGAGATAAGGAAAATATTGGTGAGTGTCTTTCCCAATTGCTGTCTCATAGCTCTTCACATTTAATTTTTAATATTCAGAATATTGAGCAGGTGAAATACTTTATTGTCACTGTTACACCTCTCTGCACCAAGAAGGTGAAAACAGAGAAGTGTGAGTAGTAAAACAACCAGATTAGCCAACGCGATGACTGGTACACAGAGAATGAGAAATAATGACAACACTGGGTAACTCAGTTAAGCCTAACGTTCAGCTTTAAAGACGGTACAACGGTGGACCTCAGGATTATACGATGCAGCACAACTAAGCCTGGTAGACACTTCTGGAGAGCACAAGGAAAGGGTTCATATACTGGCACTATAACATGGTGCAACTGGAACCAACACCCCTTTCTACAGCTCTGTTAACAACAGACAAACAATGTCGTACTACCTTCTACAGGATTATCTGTGGGAGGAGAGAAACAAAACTTAGGTATTTCATAGGCTTTATCAACATTGAGGAGCACATGGAAGAGAACTTCCTGTCATAAGAGTCTACAAACTAATATACAACATGTCTTACGAACATCAACTTGTGTAAACTTATATCACATGAGAGAACAATGCAAAGGCGCAATGAATAAGAGTTGCCCAATACCATGTGGAGTGGCCAACGTGTGTGATACTAATAGAAAATACAAGATTTTCAGAGGCAAAGGCCTAAAACACTGACATAGTGTAGTAAACCTATGTCTTATAAGATTGACAGCAACATAATTTGCCTTTTATAGCAAAATAATACCTGTGGGAGGAGAGAAACAAAACTTAGGTATTTCATAGGCTTTATCAACATTGAGGAGCACATGGAAGAGAACTTCCTGTCATAAGAGTGACTTGCCCTTGCACACTAGCATTAGTCACCTTTTGAAACACAGGCACTTGTAACTTTTACTAAACAGAGTTACCTCCCTTCAACCACTTAACTGTCCTCACTACTAAGCCTTACACATAAGAAAATGGCACCCCCTTGTATCTACTGTTACATCACCAATGTTTGTCCAAACATGTTTTGTTTGTAAACACTCTACAGGACACATTTCTTTATGGATTTTGGTGAATTGGTTTTGTGTTATCTTGAATTTAATGATAATGACACTAACGTAATGGCTGACATTGAAGACATGAATTTAATTGCTGTCATACAGTAAAAAGTTGAAATTGAAATGTTGATATTATAGGTATATTAAGGACTATAATATGTGGGGGTGTAGGAGGAGCATCACTATGGATAGTTATATTTCCTGCTGATGTTGTTAAATCAAGGATTCAAATCCAGTCTGCTGGAGGGGGAATAACTCCTACTTTTACTTCTACCATTTTACACATCTTTAGAACTGAAGGTGGGTTTAATCATTAAAGAATTAAAATCTCATGATACGCTGTTGACATCTGTTTCTGAAATCCATCCACTATCATTCTATACTTTTTTAAAATAAAAGTATGGACGTACAATGAAACACAGGCTAAGCCTAAACAGCCAAACAAGAATTCTGAAACTCCTATCTCATGGCAAATCTCATCTTCTATTATGTAATTAATAAAATATAGATAAAATTTAATATGTGTATGTCACATGGTATAAAACGGCAAATGTTGTTATTGCTCAATATTTGATCTGGTAAGCATTATGGCCACCAAGCATTCCAATGCAGTTATAATTCTCTCTTTACTTTACAGGCATAGCTGCATTATATAATGGGTTAGGACCAACACTTGTAAGAACTTTCCCTGCTACTGGTGCCCTGTTTTTAGCATACGAAACAACCAAGAAATATTTATCAAGATTTTATGATGGAACCTTTGGTTGATTTAAGATTAGATAGAAAATTTGACGTTAATAATGAATTGAAGAAAATCATCAAGTAAAGAGTTATATGTATCTGATGATTATACTTTTTCTTGAAAAAGAATCAGTAGACTTGTAAACATCAAAGGCAATGAAGAAAAAAGTTGTAAAGGGTCCTTTCTGCTTGCCTTACACCAAAAAGAATAAGTATGATTCTGGTTTCAATCTGATCAAAATACAGATTATGCTGTCATGTGTTGTTTTTTTCTGTGGTAGTCTTCATTGACGTTCAATGATGATCTGACAAATTGTTAGGAACATTAATTTTAGGTCATTAAAATATTTCAACTTTTTTAGAACAGAAGAATTATGACAGACCATTGTGACAAATAACTATCTGAAAAAACTATACCATGCAGATTCACATTTTTATCAGATTGTACTCTAAACCAGTGCTTCTCAGCTGGGGTTCAAGTGGACCTCCAGGGGTGAACTCTAAATTCTCAGGGGTGAAATTTGGATAGATTGGGGAATTTAGGGGTGAAGTATACACAAAGGGGTTAAATTGGTGAATAGGGAAATTTGAACAACAAGTCCATAATGACCTCGCTGAGTTTCAAAATCTCATCAGCAGAACCTATCCACAGAACATACGACGAGTTTATGTGGCTTGACAAAGAAATTTCAGAAAACTATCCAAATTCGAGAATACATGCACAAAACATGCTATTAACTTTCCCCACTCGCTATTTCGTAGAGTTTGCATTTCTGAAGGCAGCTCCTGTTCTAGATGAAGATCCTGGTTCAACACTAAGTACAAGGCCCTCACAAACGACATCTTCATTGCACTTTATGTGTCAATCAGCGGAATTGAAAGTGCCAGAAGGGGTACAGGGAGGCTTTTGTGCCTCTAGAAAGATGTTAAAATAGGAATTGGATACGTTTTTATGAACAAATTAGATTTTGGATAGGCCTATGATTTGACACATATTGACAACAGCCTTTGATGTAAGCTTAATGGAAATTAAATGGGTAAGTGGGCATATTTTGTTTGGCAATAGCTTGTTAGTTTCATGCAAGGGTAATAAAATTAGAATAAAATTCTAATGGGGGTGAATTGGACTATAAAGGTTGAAAAGCACTGCATCTTACACAAGCAAATCCACATTTCTATCAGATTATTCTTAGGCTAAATCATGCAACAACTGTATGGAAAGAAATACTACTAGTTCTTTCCAATCAATTTTAAGTACATATACAAATTCTTAATTTTAAAATAAAATTGTTGTGATTTAGCTTTTATTAATTGATATAGTTGTTAGTAGACTTTTGATATATAATATAAAATCATAATCTTGAAGCTTTCAAAAGAATTTTTTTTCATATTGAATATAAATTGTATATTATATATTTACAAGATGATTTGCAGTATTAAAAAAAAATTTATCTGATATATTATTTTTCTACAAATAAGCAATTAGCTTATTGTTTTGATACATTTGATTAACAGCTTGTAATTCCATCGTGCACTGTCATTTACTAATTAAACTGAAGACTTTCCAAGTAGCTCAAACATATTATGGTGTAAATTATGCAAATTTGGGCCTATATTCCAATATGCTTGCTTAATAAACTGTTGCACAAAAATTGTCCACTATCCCAATCAACCTGTAACTTTGTTTGTGGCACGACTGAAGACTCAAACTGGTATAAGCACTTTGGTTTAAGGTTTGATGATTTTCTTAATATTGACAAGTATGCACAATATGTAAAGGTTGGTGTTTTTATTTTTGGTTAAATTGTATTTAAATTTCTAGTTAGACCTATACAAGTTACTTCTTTAATATGAAATTGCGAAACATAAAAATTGTTATATTATCTCCAAACATAGATGTGTCTAATAAGTGTCTGTCTCGTTATACAAGTCTGTTTTTACAGTAACTGATTGTACGAATCCATTCACCCGTTTTAAGCGATACCTGACAAATCTAAGTCACATGACATGCAGTAGTCACATGATCGACTGTAGATGTCACTAGCAGAATAGAAAATAAATTTATCTTGTGACAAAATTCGCGACTAAAAAACAAAAAGATTACAAACAACCTTGTGGAGGTTAGGGATATTAACTGTTTGTAATTATTTTAGTCCTAGATCAAGTGAATTGGCTAAAATAAATCAAAATGGCGCTAAGCGATGCCGATGTTCAAAAACAAATCAAGCACATGATGGCCTTCATTGAGCAAGAGGCCAATGAAAAAGCTGAAGAAATAGATGCCAAAGCTGAAGAAGAATTTAACATTGAAAAGGGTAGACTGGTTCAACAACAGAGAGTTAAGATAATGGAATTGTTTGAGAGAAAAGAGAAGCAGGTTGAACTTCAAAAGAAGATTCAGAGCAGCAATTTATTGAATCAAGCAAGATTACGAGTTCTGAAAGCCAGAGAAGATCATGTTCGAGATGTCTTAGAAGAAGCCAGGCGCCGATTAGGCCAGGTGACTAAAGACCAAAACAAATATCGAGGTATCTTAGAAGGATTGATTGCCCAAGGTTTATTTCAATTGATGGAACAAAATGTAGTTGTGCGATGTCGAGAACAAGATGTAGACCTGGTACGAGAGGTGGCACCTGGTGCTGTGCAGAAATATAAAGAGGCCATGAAGGGAAAAGATGTGTATGTTAATGTGGATAATGAAAATTTCTTGAGTCCAAACAGCTCTGGTGGAGTAGAAGTTGTAGCACAAGGTGGTAAATTCCTTGTAGAGAATACCCTGGATAGCCGGCTGTCTCAGATGTCCGGTCAAATGCTGCCGAAATTACGAGAGATGTTATTTGGAAGAAATCCTAACCGAAGATTTACTGACTAAATTAGGACTTTATACTATTTACTTCTAGATAGACATATAATATCAATATAGGTTCCTTCATCAATATGGTGACAACTTGGTTTTATCATACTGAAGGACCAACTTTCTACTCTTGTCTTGACCATTAAGATATCTTTCAAGAATCCTGGAGTATGTTATGCTCATTGAAAGATTCCCTTAGAAACACTTAAAAATGATTAGAAATGGTACACCATCTTTTGGCAATTAGTGAAGCTAACATCTGAAGTGTTCACCATATTGATGAAGTAACTTTCTAATATTTATAGACATTCCTTTTGTTATATTAATTGGTCTGGAAATATTTAGATTATTATTGATCATATATTATTTATGCTTAATCAGGAAAGTCCCAGTTTTATGTCATTTTATCATCAAGAGAATAAATTGTATTGTGTACCAGAATTTAAAAAAAACTTTAGTAATCATTGATAGGATGAAAGAGAGTTATTATATTTATGCATGTTTTTTTGATTAATGGTATTAAACCTATATCTTCTTTCATTGTTTACAAATAAATTCAGAGGCTAAACCAATAAGTCTGAAATAGATTGGAATGAAATACCTGATAGGACAGCAAATAAATTTACAAAAATATGTTTTTGTAAATATGTTTATATATCAAAAGATATGAATTTTTCCCTGCTATGCTTGTATCTCTATAAATATTGGTGAATTTTAGCCTAGATACAGAAGAATGTAGTAAAGATTGTGTCCTCAATATTTGTGAACTAGGTAGTGTAGAAATCACTAAAACCAAACTAGTCAATTATCTTTAGTATGACCCCATTTGAATTTGATCTTGAAATATATTAAAAGGGTTTCTGAAAAATTTATTTCTTATATTATAAACCCATTATCATTGAGACCAATGATCCAGGGATTTCAGTCATTTGACAGGCTCTGCACTAGGCATGTGTGTTAATGTTTTTGAATTTTACAATATGTAGTTCTGTACCATTATAATCATGTGGGTATTAAATTGTCATTGGTGAATTATTTCTTCATTATTAGAACTTCATTATACAAATAAAATTACTCTAAGGAAACAGAAGGCATGTTATGTTGACATCTATTTGTTATTTCACACAAATATCCATTAATTTTTAAAATGATTTGCATATCAATTTTGCAGAATTGTTTACAAGTCAAGAATGAAGTTAATGTACTTGCACATTTTAAAAGCTTTTTTATATAAATTCTACATTTTCTTTATAAAATTAAAACTATTTCCAAAATATACAATTTCAATGATACTTGTTTTTAGATATTTCATAAAACCGACTTAAAACTGCCACCAAGGTTGCGATCACAAGCCCCATTTAACACAATTGTTTATAAAAACAAATTTGGACATGTTTTTCCTAATTCAAGGGCAATAACTCAAAAAACATTCATAGACTAATTGTCAAATTCAAACTTGACTAAGATCTCGTATCATAGATGATCACACCAAATTTCATTAAAATCGGAAGAAATCTTTATAGTCACAAACAAATTTTGACATGTTTTTACTAAGTCACAGGTAATAATTCAAAATATACGTCCATATTATAGTAATTATCATAAAAGCTACAATGATATATACTTCCCGCGTCCCATGTCTGATTTCATGATAGTTAAAGATGGGTTTTCTTATTTTTTAGTGTCAAATTAAGCAAACTATTTGATCATTCTAATGAATTTTCATGTATTCTTAATCACATCATTATGTTCTCATTGCACATAATTGAGAGTTTTAACCAATCATAAATGTCCATGTATGAAAAGACTGGATAAACAAAAAGAGACTTTTTGATCTTTCTTGATCAGTCAGAGCTTTATTTACAGCCTTATTTTTTTTTTTTTTTTTTTTTTTGATTTTTAATTTGATTCACCCTTAATTAACAACTTCATCAAGTTTTGTCTATAACTTTTGTCTTCTGACGTTTTTACAATATAACATGTTTTTAAGAACAAGGGCAAATTAAATATTTTTCCAATATTTTGCATTATAATAGGGTTCATCCTTGGGCAATTCCATTAAATTTGTTAAAATCTGTTGAGAATTGTGCCTTGAACAAGAACAGTAACTCATATTAATACTTTTTTAGATTTTGTCAAGAATTTTTTCTTTTAGACCTTTCACAAGCTAAAAATTGAACGCTTTTTCAAGAACATGGGTATCTCATATATTTTTCGATTTGTTTCATTTAAGGTTCATCCTTGAGTGTTTACAAACCCTCACACAAATGACAGACAGGCGACGACTACATGTATATAAACCCACATTTTCTGATAAAAACTCTGCTTTGCAAAAAAAAAAAAATTATTTGATTTAAAGTCATCTATGTCTTTCAAATGAACAAAAAACTGTATTAGAAAAAGTAACAAAAAACAACACTCTGCTCAGAAATAAGCTTATACATGTATCCTCACATTGATTGCATTGGTGAAATAAAAGATTTATATGACTTTCATCAGACGATGCACATCTGAGTCTAATTAAACCCTTCATTATATATGGGAGTAAATTAAATAATTGAAACTGTAGAAGTCGGACAACTTGCATTGATTACTACTTCAAATAAAGTGGACATTTTGAATCTTCTGGATGTGAACAAATCTATATCTAACTTCAGTTTTCATACTCAAATCATTATAAAGGAGTGACAAAACTTTTTGCTCCGGATTATGCTAATGAAGACTGTAATTGTTAAACATTATTCCTTGTGAGCCCTTCCGATCTACATTGCTAACAAGGAAAACATGGTTGACAAGTCATATTGTTGTATCTCTACTATAAATTTCAGACCTGGATAATAGTAGTCACTCTGTCTTCATTCAGCCAAATTAAAGAATTCCCTAACTCTTAAGAGATGTTTTTTACAGCAAATGTTCAATACATTATCAATGTTCAATGTATTATTAAGCAAAAAACATTCAGGATTTAAAAAGGAAGCCTCTTCCACGACCAAAACCTGCAATATAGAAAAGAGAAACATTTATACAGGCTCATCCTTCAGATAGACAATACATCTTTTTCAGTTATATTGAAAATGATGGTCAAATCTTCAGATTGTTAAGCTTAGAAAGCTCAATAAATAGGTTTAAGCATTTACAAATTTTTGGAAAATTCTTGAAATCCACTCAGCTCTGATAAAAAAATAATTTATATAAGCCCAGACACAGTGTCAAGATGTTCAGTGTTGTCACATTTTCTAAGTCCATTTTGCTTCCTTTATTCAAGGAAAATGGAAAAAAGGATTGCTGTACAAGTTCTCTTGAAAACATAGTACAAAAAATTCTTACTAAAATTACAGTTTCCTCTTGGTGAAGGTGACAGTTGGGTCAGAGACCTTGGTAAGGTCTTTTCAGCCATTGTAGGTTTGGTAGTGTATGTTGGCAAAGTTTTATCACAAGTATCTGGTTTCCATGATGTTTGATTTTTGGAACATGCTTGGCTGATATGAGAGGGTTTTGATGTTTTGCTTATAGAATTTATTGATGCAAATGAATGTCCTTTAGGAGCTTGATATTGGGGTCCAGAGGGAGCACTACCAAGACAACCAGGTTTAGTTGAGTAGAGAGTATCATTTAATCCATAGTTCAAGTTTCTCAATGTTGCTTGTTTTTTTTTAGGAACTGCCCCTAATAAACCATCACCACCATGTAGAGTCACTGGCAGAATGTTAACAGGAGCAGATCCTAAGAAACCTTTTTTGATGTTTTGTTTCTTAGAACTTTCTGCGTCTGATCGGCTTTCTTTTAATTGCTTCAAAGAAGAAATGTCACTGTTGTTTTGTACTGTTGTACAATAAGCTTTCTGACTGTTATTCTCCTCTTGTGAAATGGTTTTGTTGGTGATGTTTTTGAGACTTGTAATATTTTCTGGAGAGTTCTTCATAATCAATTCACAATCATCACTATCTGAATCAGTGTTCATCAACATGTTATGAGATTTTAAAGTAGTAACATTCGGATCAACATCATTCTTTGTTAGGTGATCATATGCAACATTTTTTTCACCATTATCATTAGTTGATCTTTTGCCAACAGATAGTAAATCCTTCAAATTTTTCTCCTTAATTTTTAGATCTGAAATGTATTCATCAGTTGACTTTATGTAGGTTTGTGGGTTACAATGGCGTATATCTTGGTTGCCAGGTAACTTGTCACCTGAAACTTCTTTATTATTCTTATCTTCACTCTTTACAATATTGGTTTCATTTCCATCATTTTTCTTGTGGATTGAACTATCAATATTATTTCCAAGTGGTTTTAGATTTTGCAAAACATTTTGTTCATTTTGTACTTTCTGGTTTATTTTAACTTCTTCTGCCTGCCTCAAGACTTCAGGTTTTACACCATGGTTACAGAATGCTGTAAAACTCTTTATTGTATCCATCATAACTTCCAATGCCAGAAAAAAATCTTTTGTATCTTTTTCGGATAAACCTTGTTCAGTACAACCATATGAACTGCAAGAGCAAGCCAATATCATTTTCAACAAATGTGACAATACATATTTAAAGAAATGCTTTTTAACTGTATACCAGCTTATACTTGGCATGTTTTTACCTCGCAATTGATACATAGCAAAGGTTAAAAGTCATTGATAAGGATCAGTTAAGTAGGCCTTGTTTCAGGGAAATCTCTGTGTGTAGAGGGGTGTACAAAAGACCATTAGCCCACTATTTAAATAAGTAAATCTTACTTACTGTGAGAGAAGTTTCTTCGTCAGATTACGCAATTCAACAGCATCATAGTCAATTAAACCAGAAGAAACATTTGGAGCAGCATTATAAGACATTTCAGACACATCATTCAATAACCTATCACCATTTATTTTTTGTTTGTTACCTGAAACAGTAAGTTTAATAATTTAGTGATTAAACGGTGATTAACTTAGAGGCAATATAGTCTTCAATATTTGGCTGATATTGGATTGATATTTCAATTGCACAATCTAGAAATACCAAATCTTACTTGATCTAGATTTTATTGGATGACAAATAAAACCTTGAGGCCAGGACAAAGACATCTTTCATAATTTCACCAACTGTCTTTACGTTTCTGTGAACTGGGCTGGAACACTTTACTCAATAAGTATAGCTTAAATCTTAAATTTAACAAACAAACCAACAAACAAGCTGTCCTGCCTGAGAATGAGTTCCATGTCTGATATACATGTCTGAAGTATATGTCTGATATTTTTGGCAATACTCACCAGATTGCATAGTCCTTGCATTAATTTGATGACAACACTCCTGCAAGCGTGACAAGTTAATAACATCTTCAATATAACCTCGACTATTGTCGCATTTTTTATAACGATCTTGATTCTCTGGTGGTGTTTTAGACATACTTGTTCCTCGTCCTTCCAATTCATCTGAAATCAAAACAAATAAAGAGTTAGATATAAAAACATCTGCACACCTGAGGATTATTAAAAGCTTAAACCAGAAGAGTCAATCATATATTTTTTTTCATTTTAATGTATATCTTATGGTTATATAAAAAAATAAATTATCATTATACACAATCACAACCATTTGGTTTAAAACTCTACCAGAGCAGTTTAGTCAAAACATTTTGTTTTTACCTTCTTCTTCTATTCTATCTTTGGTCTCTCTTGATAAATCAACTATCATAGGTAACCCATTCATTTGCCATTTGTCTAGTTCTTGAACAGCTTGAAGGGCGGAATCCTTTTTTGCATATCGAACAAACCTGCAATTCATGTAGAAATATATTTTAATATATCAAAATAATCTATCTTTAATTATCAATAGAAAAAAGAATTAGATAGTCAATCTGTTTTTAATCCCTCATTTACAGTCAAGTAACCTAATTTCGTGGAAACCTATTATTCGTGGATTTCCGGAAAGGATTAATAATTTACATGAGCAACCTTGCGCGACCTCCGCATTAGTTTGTTTTAATAAACATGGGGTTTCTCTACAATATCAGCTAGTAGAATGAATCCAGTAGTTGCAAGCAAGGTAAAATGTATTAATGTATACTTTGACAAATACAAAATGGCGGATTTCACTTATTACCAAACGTCACCATTTTTTATCGGCCGAATTTCCTTATAATCCCTAGCCGTAATCGGAATTCCAAGTGTCGTCTGCTAGAATGTAGTCCAACGAATGAAGTCACGTGATCAACTAGCGGATTCCGTGTCAGCAGAAAATTTCTATGGAACACAAAGTGGACCATATTCTTATGTTGTTTCAGTGACTTTTAGCAATAAATCACGCTACGTATCTTATTTTGTCAGTCACTTTTTTTTTTTTAAATCGTGGTTCTTTGAAGGAATTGTCACTAGTTATAATGAATTGATATTAAAGATAAATACAAAGAGAAGTTAATTATATCACCCGGTATCCATACAACGTGTTTTTCTAGACTTATTTATAGATAAAACATTGTACACGAAAATAGGTGATGCATTCTGCCGCCGTTCCCGAGTTGGTTGCTCATGAAATATGGGTCAAAGTGAAGGATTCATTAAGAAAATCGAAATAAACCAATTTCTATTATTTTGTAGAATATCTGAGGAAACATCTAAGACATAAAATTTTTTTTTCGTTTTTTTAACTTTGACGAAATTCGGCGTTGAATCCTTATATCCACGAAAATAGGTTACACCATTGTAACAGTGATACCTATAGGACTTTTCTATTTAACTGGACATTTGTACCATAGCACTGAAATCACATATCCAGCCACAAGATAGTTTTACCACGGAAAACTTACCCATACGCATAATTTTGATCTTCAGACTTAAGAGTAAATATTTCCACTATCTTCCCACATTTTGAAAACAATCCAGTCAAATCTTCCTTAAATAAGAACACAAGATGTTACAATTTACTGACATATTTTCTCAATAGAACTGTCACAGAGCTTAGAGAATGTTAGTGTTTAAGACTTGACAATATATTCAAAAGTGAACTATAATCAAACTGATACCTTCTTAGTTGACTGGGACAGGTGTCCAACAAATACTGAATAGTTATCTTTTCTTTTAGACATCCTTTTCACATTTGTAAGGTTTTGTCTTTAATGAGGTATTATATTATAGTTTATCTGTTTCAGTTCTTCTTCCAAATTCTAAAAAAAAAGTCAAAACAATAAAAAGACATTCTGTTTGTTGCATAGATGTCCAATGAAAGCACTATGTCTCAAGAATTTCAAAGTTGGTATATGGCAACTGGCACTGGCTAGGTTATAAATAAGTAGTAACTTATTGAACCTACAATTTTCGTGTGATCCGAGTTGCAATTCCTTAATGGACTCACTCCACTAAAACATTTTATGCAAATGATTGTAGGAATGTAGTCCAGGCTATTTTTAGAAATCTTCTTTCTCTCTCCCTTTTGGGGTTTTTGCCTGCCTATTTTTGGGTAAAATTTGGTCTAGATTTGGAATTTGATGTCTGAAATTGCATTATCTTTCAGATTTGGTGAGATGATGAGAGACTTAAAGGCGGAAGGCTAATTCTAAAAATAGTCGTTTTGTGAAGTGCCAAACTCTAGCGGATGAGTATAACCGGTAGTAGTCTACTTTCAATTTTAGTAGCTCAAAATTTTCATGGTCATCATATAATGAATTTTTTAGGAGACATTGAGAATTGGTCAGGGTTTCATTCGACATATTGGAAAGCTTTCAACGAGATTTCTGGAAAAAGTTATAGAAGGTTGAATTTCGTGTTTTAACATGGGAAGAGATGGCAAATGAATTAGTGGAGTGAGTCCTAATGTAACTTATGTAGAGTTATTCCTCTTGAATGAAATAGACTGCATCGTCCAGCAACTGGCATTGATAAATTTACATTTTTGACTCGCACCACAATAACATTTGATACTGAAAGGCTTTCAAATCGCAGAGAACTTCAACCTCGATAATACATACAATACTGTCGCAATTCAATAATTTCAATAATAAAATTAACCTCTCTTCTACAAGTGATTAAACGAGAAATTTATTAAAAACATATTCCAACATAAACTCACTTGGTCACTTGTGGTATGATGAAAATGGATGAAGATTGATATTATGAGGTAAATTTTAAATAGATACACTTCACTCCCAAAAAATTAATTTTCAGACTGAAAATCCCTCTCTCTAAAATTATGTTTACAAAATAATCAAATGATAACTTTTCCAGTGATTAACATTTTCATCAACTCAAGAGAATTAAAAACTTTCAGTAGCATTTTATAATTGATATTTCAGTTCATATGAAAATGATTGAGAATAGTAGTGTGTGTGTGGACCAAAAAGCTATGATTGCCTTTTTTATCCTACAGATATCGTCCTGCTGAATTGCTTAATTTTGAAATGTATGCTAATCAAGGATTGCCACAAAGCTTATTCAAGGTGTCAATACCAAAAATCACTACTATATCATGTATTCTTCCAATGTTTGCTACAACATTCTGTGTGACATACTCCATCATTAATAATTTTGAACAATCTACTCTTACACATTGTCAGGTTAGTACATTTGTAAAGATAAAGTCTGAGATATCATATATTAACTCCGCAACCTTAGTCAGGGCCAGGGCAATAACTCTGTTTGAAAAATCAGTTTTATGGAGTAGATTTGCCTACTAAGAGTTAACCTACTGCAATTTTTGCTGTATGATACAATAATTTTAAATATAAATATTTTTCAGGTGTATAACTTCCTACCATCAATAAGTGCAGCAATTGGTGATTTTAGACCCCAAGTTTATGTATGGAGATTGTGTATAGCTTTACATTCTGGGCCAAGGTTTCTCCTAGCCATGATATATTATGGTTTTCATACCACAATTAAACTTGGCCGTTCTAATGAACACTACATGACATTAGCAGCAGTTTCCTCTTTATCACATATTACAGAGATTGTGGCCTTGTTAGGTTTAAGTTATATTTCATCTTCTGATAATTTTGGTATGTAACATTGCATAGATAGGTCGTTACATTGGTGCACGTCTTGTGTTTTCGCTTGGCCGATTTTATTTACTTGATAATCGATAATGATATTTATATATAATGTGGACTTCAGCATTGAGTTTAATCAAGAAAATTTAACATAGGGTTTTGCTTATTTAAACTAATCACTATTTTGAAAGTAGTTTAATGAAAAAGGATTATTGAGCGTATGGTTGACTGTTTTCAATGTTAATGTCATTACATGGTCTATTTCATTAAAACTTTACTTTTTTTAGGTATACACAAATTGTTTTTCATAACCTTCATGTTGTGTGCTTATGTTCATATGGTTTTAACTATGATAATATTTTATTGGGGAAGAACTCAAAATGGACGACAACTCACATATATGGTAAGTCAATCAGGCATGATCATCAATTATTCAAGAATTGATACAAAAGAATCCTTTCAATATTATAGAAGCTAGCATGCCAGGAAAGTTAACATACACCCACACAGTAGTTTTGTAAATTGTCCAATATTTTTAAAAGCACAATAAATTCCAGATCTCATCTTTTATGGGCAATAAGTAAAATTGTTCATGGAAAAAACCCCAATTTTAATCTCAGCCATAACCTCAAAACTTCCTCAAAAACAGTAGCATCTATTGTATTCCAAATAGGGGTTTTGACATTGTTTTATGATAATATGCTATTGTGCATACTACAAGATTTTGATGTATCAATTCCTTCGATATAAAAGATTGATATATTACACAGTATATGGATATGAATATTATTGCATGAAAACAGGCTGCTCTAAATAAAATATTTCTATCAATATTGTAATTTTAGGAATCTAAATCATTCAAGTGGAAGAAGATATTATTTGGTATTAATCTAGGAGTATTTTTACTAGCCATGTATTTTTATAATCAACATATGAATTATTGTCAAAATAATGGTAGGTTGTTTCTACATATCAACATATTTTATTTTTGAGTTGCGAATATATAGTTAAGACAGTTTTCCATTAGATGAATTTCTTTTACACGACATACCTTTGTATGTGCATTAATATGAAGGTCAAAGATTTTAATTGAAAAAAAAATTGCCATGACGACCGCAAAAGGAGTATAAATTGTCATTGATGTCAAAGGTTGCTAAGAAGAAGGACATGAGGTGAAGTAAATAAATAATCACTTTATTGAGATTTGTCTCAATACACCCTAATACTACTTTGCTACTAGAAATTTTGCTTTTTCATTTTTCAATCATGACTGTATCTCTATTTCAGTGTACAGTTACTTCGCATTTTGTGAATATATTGTGATATTTTCAAACATTGGTTATCATGGTACTGCCATCTTGGATTTTAAACCTCAGTCATTATTAGTTCAAGCTCCTGTAAAAAATTATTCTGAACTGGAGGAAGTTTTATGATGAACACTGAATATAGTCAAAATCGACTAGTTGATATAATTCAACTTAATATCTTTTTTTTTTCCTTTATATACAATTTATTCTGAGGTAGTAGTGATGATGACATGTGTCCAAACCACACCCCCATTCATCATACATCCTCGGATCCGTGGTAATACAAGTGAGAAAAACGTATTCATAGCTAATTATTGTCCAATCAAAATTGTCTTTAGTGTATTGGTAGCAGATTTCAGCCAATCAAAACAAATCACTTGTTATGAAGCTCTGTTTGCGAATGTAAACCAAGTGAAAGCAGCATGCTATTGCATATTTTGATGAATAAGTAGTATACGGTACAGAATTGAGTAAGGTTTTCGTTAAAGAATTGAAGACGAGAGAAAATAAACCTTTACTTTGGAATATTTACTTGGAAATAATGTGTTTTTATATGCCCACATTATAATGTAAATAATCAAATAAGACTGTAATTCATAATTTGAATCTTCTCTACTAATATTATTACACTTTAGCCTTATTCATTGTGCATTCTTATTGAAGTGATGTAGCTTAATTTCATCTCTGCATATAAAAGCATATGTAGACAATGAAAAAACAAATTGTCTTCTACTTATTCAGTTGTTTCTGAAATAATAAACCAAAAAATATTTTTTTAGCCCAAGGTTTAATTGTTAATTGTGACCGAGCCATTACATAGAAATCCCTGTTCTTTGTGCTATATTAAATGCAATGCAATGCAGGAAAGGCTAGGATAATTTTAGATTGTTTCTAGAAAAGTATCACAGATGCACTAAGAGGATTTCCAATGGCGAATCTTGAAGCTGTTAGTAGCTCTTCTATACAATAGACAAATTAATTTTTCTTTTCTGTTGGTTAATTAATTAATTAATCAATGATCTGACTGCATCAGTCTTCAAATCATGTTAACCCAAATTACAAGTTGTAGACAGCTTGTTATAGGTGTTATAGAAGATACTGTCCTATAGAAGCACGGGTCTAGGTCACAAGTAGAGACTATGGATTTGAACATGAAAACTATTTCAATTCAAATAGAATATGTTTTACTGAAGATTATTCATAGATAATTACTTCTGGAGAGATTACAAGAAAAAATATATTCAACTCAAATTCCAATGCAATTGTTTCAGAGAGTTGATATTGCACAGAGTATTTGATTGAATGAATAGTTAATGGATCATGGATAAAGTCACTCACAGCAAAAAGAAAACAAATAATGATAAATATTGAAATGATCTCATTAACAAAACTAATTTGTATATAATATTTTATAATAAATAAAATTTGCAAACAGGTAGATACAATAAACAATCAAATTAACATTTCATAGCTAGAAATAAAAATATTATGGCACATTCAATTTGCTTTACTTAACTTTATTGAGAATTTTAAGTTGAAAAAAAAAAGAGTTGAGTGGTATATCAGAATAGCACCCTCAGTACATAAGGATAAAAATGTTTTATCACAAAAAACAGTTTCTTTTTTAGATGAGGGGACCCCGTTTCAGTAAAGGACTAAAGACAAAATTTCTATTTAGATCTGACTTGCGAAAGAAACTTTTGTGTTTTTCTAAAATCCTTCCACATTTAAAAGCTCTTGACTCAACTTTAGAATTGCTGCAGAATGGATGAAACTTGCCATTTTTCTCTACTGAGAACTCAAAATATGTTACTTTTGCTCAGCATAATTTGCAACTGATAACTGTAACATAAATTGTAATGTAAATATCATGAGTATGATTTAAAAATCATTTTGTTGAAAAATTAGTTAAAAGTATTTGTGACTTATAATCTTTATGAAATTAAGTGAGCATTGTAAAGCCCCCTCTACTTGATCAAACATTTTTTCAAAACATCATCTTTCCCAAGTAGGCTGAATATGGTCAAACATGTTTGTAGTCACATCATGTGACTGCCTCCCCAAGTGACTTTGCTTTCAAAATAGGAGCTGACACAGATCAAGTGTGAACAGTGAATACGATGCATCTCATAACTGAATCTTTGTAATTTGCTGTTCCTCACTCAATGCCTGATAAGCCTAATTCTTCGTTCGATCCAGTCCCTGACCTATTTCGCGCTCTCCTCTTCTGCCTTTGTCAACAAAGAATTGTCAAAATAATAACTGATGCAGCAGCACCACAGTGTAGACTGATTAGAGCAACTATGTCTAACATAGTATAATGATGTTGTTGATGATGTCAGACAGAAATCCAAAACAAGCTTTGACATGGGCAAACAAATGTGTGATGATGTTTTGTACAAATGTATGATCGTGTTGACAGGGCCTAAGAAATTCGTAAATTACATACAGATAGCTTGCCAGGCAAGGTAACATACGCCCTCTGGCAGCTGTCAGAGATGATAACTAAATCTTTATTGACCGAAAATATATTAAAAATCTTCATAATAATACCAAATTTCTCATATTGAAGATCTTCATTATGCATTTGTAGTTCAAAAACCCTGAATACCTCATCAATTTAGGGTCAGTTATGCTGAGTTTTTTCACAAATCTTTTAAAATCAATAGCAATAACCCAGAAGCATTGAATTATCACACTGCTCTCGTGTCTGAAATTTTCAAAGATATATAATAACGTATCATCAAATTCACACTAACTAACTAACATAGACAAATTTGAACTTTACTCCCATTAATATATACCTGCATACCAAGTTTCATCAAGGTACAAGCTGTAGCCCCCATCGTGTTTACAAGTCAAATTTGATGTATTTTATTAAGTCAAGGGTAATAACTCAAAAAACGTTCGTTGAAAATTCGTTAAATTCGAACTTGACCAACCTCATATCAATCCCAATGCTCACACCCAGTTTCATCAAAATACATTGAAAATTGTAGCTTCTATTGTGCCCAGAACAAAATTTTGATGCGATTTTACTAAGTCAAGGGCAATAACTAAAAAAAAATTCATCGAAAAATCATCAAAGTCAAACTTGACCGCCATTTTATCAATCCCAATGCTCACACCAGTAGCTTCTAGTGTGCCCACAACAAAATTTTGATGCGATATTACTAACTCAAGAGCAATAACTCAAAAACCATCCATGGAAAAATCATCAAATTCGAACTTGACTGCAGACTTATGAATCCCAATGCTCACACCAAGTTTCATTGCAATCAATTGAAAACGGTCGTCTCTATTGTGCACACAAGAAATGTTGACGGATGGACCGACGGTCAGGGACAACAACAATAAAGACGACCACATGGGCGTATAAAAACAGTCTTATGATGATTTTTTCTTGGACGGTTCATTATGAGCTTCTATTGGCCAATTAGTTTCAGCTTGAAACTCTAGCACCACTACTTTTAGATCGATAACAGCCGTAAAATGGAATCCAATATTCAGCATTATCACCATATATTCACATACTGCAAAGTAAGTATAGGCTGAAATTGAGAAAAAAGTTGTATATCAGTAAAATAACCATGATTTCTTATCATGACACCCCATCTATATGTAAATTATAATCTTACTAATTTTATTCCAAACATTACCATAGTACCTTCACTGACCCTTGCACCCCCCTCCCCTCCCAAAGAATTGGAATCAATTACAGAAAATTAAACAGAGACTTGTGACAGGTTTCTCAAAAGCTTACAATATCAAATGTTTTAATGGACAAATAAAAGAAATCAAAAACTTTCCAAATATTAGATATTAGAAAAAAAACAAGCAATATCAAATCAATATATAATAATTTTAGTAAATGATTTTAAAAAGTCAATAAAAGGAATACTACTCTTGAATGAACATAAAATTTGAAAATATTAACCTTGGCTTCTAAGTGCATATTCATCAGTAGATATACCTGGTGTCATAAATAATATAACTGCAGGACCTTTATATAACCCGATAAATCCATAAGACTTACTTATTATCCATAAAAAATGCAATTAACTATTGAAAAACGCTTAATTTTAATTCTGTTGTAACTTTATCCACCAGGTAAGTTTACTGATGAATTTATATTCATATTGCCCATTCTTGAGAACTTAAATTTTATGTTCATTTGAAGATGTATCACTTTAAAGAAGGACAGTACAGAAATTCTATTGAATTGAAAAGCAACCTGAAACATTAATCATGCAAATCAAAGAGAAAATTTTAAAGATAGCTTGCCAGGTAAGTTAATATACAACCACTAGCATTGTGTCCAAACCACACCCCCATTCATCATACTTCCTCGGGGCCGTGGTTAAATTACGTATTCATAGCTAAATATTGTCCAATCAAAATTGGTCCTACTGTATTGGTAGCAAATTTCAGCCAATCAAAGCAAATCACTTGTTATGACGCTTTGTTAACGAAAGCAGCGTGCTATTACATATTTGATGAATAGTACGGTACAAAATTGAGTAAGATTTTTTTGTTAAAGAATTGAAGCTGAGAGAAAATCAACCAATTTTAACTTGGAAAGAATGTGTTCATATCTCTTCAAACAGGCGGTGGCATTGAAGCCGAGAGCAAAACAACCCTTACTTTAGAAATTGAACTTGGAAAGAATGTGTTATTATCTCTTCAAGGGGGCAGTGGCAAAGCGGTGTTGTGTTTTGTTTACATGACCTCATTTCTGTTCTACCGATCTAATTGGTCAGATTTAAATAGCACTAATCTCATTTCCACCCCCCCAAAACGAAGTGTAGTGGGATAAGTTTATTTTGACCATGTCCAAACCCGTATTCGTGATACGATGACACACTAGCAGCTTTAATTTGAGTAAAAAAATTTGGCAGTACAGTAACAATTACCAGTATGAAATATCCAACCTTTAGTCCTACACTTCTTTGGAACTTTTTGGGGCGATACTATATAATATTACCAAGTTTTGTCAAAATCTGGCAAGAATCATGCCTTTTAGTGTTTATGAGCTAAGAACAAGGTCAATAACTCCTATAAAACATTTTTTCATCCATGGGTGATAATAAATAATTTATAAATTTCGTCAAAATCTGTTAAGAATTGTGCCTTCTAAGGTGTTGACGAGCTAAAAATTGAACATGATTTCAAAATAAGGACAATAACTAAAGTATACTAAATACTTTTTGATTCTTCTGATTTTCAATAGGGTTCATCCTAAATTAGATGATTACAAACACCCACACCATATTTCGTCAAAATCCGTCAAGAATTGCGCCTTCTGGAGTGTTTAAGAGCATTTCAAGAACAAGAACAATAACTCATACTGAATATTTTTCGATTTTTGCGATTTTAAATAGGGTTTATCCTTGGGTGATTACTAACAATCATACCGGGTTTCAACAAAATCAATCAAAAGAGCAATTGTGGACAGACCGACGGACGGACGTTGGTGATGACAATATTGTAGTAGATTGTACCTTCAATTATTATTCTTTATAATTGTCATGTGAACTATTAATGTAATCATGTGACAATATCAACCAATGAGATTACATAATAAAGCTTTAGGGCAGTATGTAGAAAATGGTGTCTTACGTAACCCAACTGTCACATGGTTGCCAGAAGTGAGATAGAAAAATAGAAATAAGGAGAAAATTCAGCCTCCCCAGCCCAATAATTTTCAGTTCAAACATTGCAGAGAATTAGAGAAAATGGGAGCAGAGGTACAGAATTTATATGAAGGCTGAAGAATTGTCAGAAAAAGACAATGATGTGCAGAGGCGGTCAACATTCATGATACTTTTGTTTATGGTGCACCAGATAGAGCGGCAGTTGAAACAGTTATTGAAAAATTTAAAGCCTACTGTCAGCCTAGAGAAAATGAAGTATATGAAACATATAAATTTTGGGAGCGTAATCAGCTTGAAGGTGAATCTATAGATAATTGGGTGACAGAATTGAAGTCAAAAGCTGCATTATGCGATTTGGAGACCAAAGAGAAACTAGAGCCACAAGTGGCGGCACAGAGTGAAACTTTACACTGTGGAAAATGGCAAAAGTCTAAATTTACAACATTTTACGAGTTTGGAAGGTTGTGAAACTGGAAGAATACGTCAGATATCAGAAATGAAAGTATCAGCGAATAGCCAAAGTCAATGACCTTTGACATTGAAAAGGGAAAGGTCAACAAATGTCAAGGTCACAAGATATAACTCATCAAATATTCAAAATGCATACGGCTACAAAACCGGAAGCTGACATTGGACATCAAATATGTAAGTATAAATAGATAACCAAGGTCAATGGCCTTTGACTCTACAAAAGTTAAGGTCAACAAAGGTCAATGTCAAAAATTGAAAATAGGGAAATTCTTACATCCGTTTCTATAAAGCAGAAACAACTGAGCTTTTAACACAAACTGGCCATATGGATGAGGTAATTGTGTGCAAAGTCCCTTTTTGAACAAATGTATCCTATGTGTGTTATGCCCCTGCCCCAGATTCAAACAATTAGTAATTTAACACAGATGTGCCACGCCCACCTTACCTTTTTTGTCATAAGATTATTTATATTTAAAATGTCTACTTGTGTTCCAAATTCCAAGCTTCTACACCAAATAGGTCATAATATATACATACACTAAGCTCAAAGAGCCAAAAAAATTGTAAAAAAAACTCAAATATAAAAAAAATCACGAATTTCAATTTTGCTTTAAAAAACAATTGTTATATATCACTGGAAAGAGCATTAGAAGCACATTAAGAATCCGAAAAAAACCTTTAATTAATTTGGTGCTAGAGCAGTCCAAAGTTGCAAATTGGGCTGTTTTTGGACAGCTATTAAACCAGAAGCAGATGTCGGAGGTCAAATGTCAAGGTATCAAGTGATAGCCAAGGTCAATGAAATCTGAAATTCCAAAAATGAAAACCCGAAGAAAATCAACCCAGAAAGGTGACCTCTAAAGCCAATTTTTTACTTTTTGCACATGTTGAAATGTGACACTTCCGGTTTTACAAAAATGTTCCAATTTATATTTATGCACATCATCGCCTATATAGAGGGTCTATGAAAGTTGAAGGGTTGCTGCAACTACTGCAGTCTAAGTACAGGAAGGTGTATAAAAAACTAAAAAAAAAAAGAATTGACATTTGGATAACAAACAAAAATAAGTCGTGATTAAATAGTGTTTGGTGTGAGAGACAAGCGAGTAAAATAACGTTTGTTGAGAGATACTGAGTTGAAATGGCTTTTGAAAATTACAGAGCAGCTGAAGACTATGAATGGTGAAATTGCTGCTGTAGATAGTATAAGAAAATTTTCAAAAAAAAATTCTGCATACCACAGATACGATGAAAATAAATATAAACCTAGGGATAGGTTCAGTTTACACTGACAGGTAAGATAGGCCTAGACATCGAACCATACTGACAGATCACAGGACAGTTCTAGAAGGTCAACAGACTGTAAACACTGTGGTTTAGAGCACTAACCAAGGAAATGTCCAGCCTGGGGTAAAAGGTGTATGAAATGTAAAGGAAGAAATCACTTTGCAGTTGTATGTAATAGTAGTTATAAAAACAGAACTAAAGATGTACATGAATTTCATGAAACTGTAGACTCTGACATCAGTGATTACAGCTATGAAGATACACTCTTCATCAATACAATAGATACTAACAGAAACTTGTTTGTTGGAAGTCTTAACAGTGATGATAAATGGCATGTTGATGTTATTTTAGAGAATGCTGGTCCTGTAAGATTCAAATTGGACTATGGAGCACAGACCAATAATTAGTTGTCAGTGTATAAGAAATTAAATCCTCGTCAACAACCAACACAGTTTTACATACATTTGGTAACTACAAAATCAAACCCATTGGTAAAACAGAGGTGAAGTGTACAAAAGGCAGTACAGGGAAAAATCTACAATCAGTGTTGATAAGCCAACCGACTGGGTGAGCAATTTTGTTATCGTAGAGAAGAAAAGATCATTAAATTCAACACAGACAAAATTCAGTATAAGGTTAGTGAAGTCAAATGCATGGATAATCTAATAACATCAAAAGGGTTAAAACCTGATAAAACCAAAGTTTGAACCATTGTCAAAATGCCCAAGCCAGAAGATGACTTCTTGGGATGATTGAGTATTTATCTCAATACATACCAAATGAATCTGAAATAACAGCTCCACTACGTTGAATGGTCATGGCAACAGTTAAAAAAACATTTTAACAGTTGAACCTGTTTAAGAATTCTTTGATGTAAACAAACGTGTTCAAATCCAAGCAGATGCTTCAAAAGATGGTCTTGGAGCATGTCTTCTACAGAATGGTAGACCTATCGCACACGCATCGAGATCTCTTCCGACTTGTGAGAGGAATTATGCACAAATTGAGAAGGAGATGCTTGCTCTTCATTTTGCAACAACCAAATTTCACCAGTATATTTATTATAGAATCAACTTTTAATTATGTACCTAGGAAATATTTATATGTTGCTAACACATTATCTAGAGCATACCTTACAAACATATCTGATGAAAATACTGACGACATGCAAGTTGAAATAATGGTTTACTGTTTAATAGAAGATTTCCCTGTAAGCGCTATGCAGATACAAGATCTTAAGGCTGAGAAGCAGAATGATCCAGTACTCCAATCTGAACGTCAACTGATTAAAGATGGGTGGCCAAACTGTACATCCAGCACTCCACTCAATACCAGAGCATATTGGCATTGTTGTAATAAAATCAACGAAGCTGAATGATTATTATTTCGTGAAAATAGTATCATCATTCCATCATCTATGATTCCGAATATGTTGAAACTAATACATGAAAGTCATTTAGGAGCAGAAAAGTCCAAGAATCATGCAAGATCAATTATGTATTTTCCTGGAATGGGTATTAAGTGTACTACATCCCTTAATCAATAGTTTTGCTTGATGTCCTCTTTCTAACAATGTATAATAATAGATATGTCAATAAAAACCATGACTTAAAATATTTAAGATAGCTTGCCAGGCAAGGTAATAAACGCCCACTGGCAGCTTTGATTTTAAATAGAAATATTTGGCAGTACAGTAACAATTACCAGTATGAAATATTCAACCTTCAGTCATACATAATAATATCACCAAGTTTCATCAAAATCTGTAAAGAATTGCGCCTTCTAGAGTGTTTACGTGCGTTTCAAGAACAAAGGAAATAACTCATACTAAATATTTTTCGCTTTTTCTGATTTTCAATAGTGTTCATCCTTGGGTGATTACAAGCAACCATACCAAATTTTGTCGGAATCAGTCAAGAATTGTACTTTGGACGGACGGACATGGGTGATGGCAATATACGCCCCCCCATTTCATGTGGACGTATAAAAATGAACAAGAGAAATGACTTATCAAGAAATATATTATGAGATGAACTAGCTGAGCTGCCTGCCTCAAGAGGTTGAGAGCTGAACTTTTTTTTCCCTGTGTGCTCTCAATTTCTGAGCCGTGAATAATGCAGTTTTAGAAGATCAACTTGCTGAATGTCTATACGCTGTTTTTTTTTTCTAGAGAATATTTTATGTATTCTACAGAATACATGTATATGAGTTTATATGCTTTGAGTTTAAGCGACATACTTTCCCCATGAGCTGAATGATAGACAGGAAAGAGTTTTATAATATTATTATTAACATGACTTAATAATTCAAAGAATATATTTAAAAATGCAAACTGATTTTTTCATATTTACCAAGACTTTATAAATCTCCAACTGGTAGACTAACTAGTGATGTTTTTTGCCATTATCAACTAGATAACTATCACATATTGTAAAACAAAATGAAGGGATGTCACAATACAACGTAGCATGAAATAAAATGTTTGTGAATATGATAACATATTCTAAGACTGAAAAAACAGAGTATACTGAAAAAAAAAAATGATAAAGACAAGTACCATACACCATGAAAATAGTCCTAATATGTGTTTTTCTGAAGCTGACACCTTGGGCTAAAATAATTCTTGAAGCTTTGATTTGATACACTTTAATGATACACATCCAGCAATATGATTTATTGCGATAATAAAGCTATTCATTTATGATCAAAAAGATAAAAATTGTGGTTCATTGATTTATCAGTGAATCGTTGCAGCCCAAATGGCACGAACTACCCCAACACCAAAGTTACACACATGACTCAGTACCGTAGAATAAAATTTTGAAATTCAATGCTTACGCTTATTTCACAGATACAATATCAGTGGAAATGGTTTAAATTATAAAATTTAACCTACCTCTTGGTTCACAATAATTATTGTGGCGATAGAAAAAATATAACGATATCAAAAACATGCTAATTTTAAATAACACCAAATAGACCTTTAAATTTAAAGATTTCTTCTCCTGTAATAGAATAAGTAACATTTGGATAGCAAAATAAAATATAATATTTACGTTGTTGAAAAGAATAAAAGGTGTTTTTGTCAAGAAGAATTAGACAGTGAATCCGCCTTTTAATTAGACTGGTTCATTTTACATCATGCAGAAAGATTGTTAATTCTTTAAATAACATTCAAAGCCAATTCAAAATTTATTCTTGCTTCAAGACATTGCCATTTTCAGCTAAATTTATTTCAAACTCTAATCCAGTTGACAATGTGAAATAAAGCAATAAAGTTGGCTACACACCTGCTTGGTAAGTTCTATTGTTTTACCATAGCCAATTAAAAAGCATGTTAAAAGCATGTACAATATACTTGAGATTATGAACAAAATAAACATGGACTCATGGATTCCTGAAAGATAATTATTTCAAACAATTAGACCAATATGCAAAGTAGTACATTCAAACTCATTAGCTAATTACAGATATAGTATCATTATATATAATATGGATATTATGGAACATCAATCACAGGTTAGTTAAAGTTCAATATGCATACCAATTCATCCAAATCTGACCAAAACTGTAACCTCTGATGTGATCACAAAGTTAATTTTGACATCATACAATTAACATTGAATTGTGAACTTGTTTGCGCTCTTACATATATACATACCTGTAATTCATCCAAACTTGACTAAAATTTTCGCCAAATTGTGGACGATCGACAGAGTGACAACTTTCAACATAAAAACTAAGTTCACTTACTATAATTTTCTGTTGATGAAACATAACTTAGTGTAATCAAGCCAATGAGTTCCATAATATGTAGTACTGTATTGAGAACAACCAAACATTTGTATATTGTCTTGTGAGTACCAACATTTCGAGATGTATGAAATTTATAATATGAAATTGCAATGAAAAACCGTGGTCCACAATGCAGTGCAATACATATTCTCCAAATATACTTTTGAGGAGCAAAATGGCTGATTGTTGAACTGACTGATGGAAAGAAATTATATACCTGAAAAAAATTAGCAAGAGTTTGTAGGACAGTCTTGCCTGATAAGCGTCAAACAAATATGGTGGATGTTTTGATCTAATCACATTCTGTGTGAAGGTTCAATGACCTTGAATAAGTCATCCTTCCTCAGCTTCTTGTTAATTGGTATCGGTATGAAGAAACAAAATGAATGTAAATGCTAAGATAACAAAAGCTTATTACCGGCATTATACTGTGTACTCACATTGCAGTGTGTATGGTTGGCTTCTTGAAAATTATAGAGAATGGACCAGATAATACAAAATATGGTAGCAAAAATTGGTAACAGAGAACTAATAATGACTAAATGTGGTATTGGCAAATGAAAAAGTACTGGTTGCACGGTTCTCTTTGATTTGTAAGAACTATTATTTATTGGCCATTCCATCTCAATTTTCTAATATCTTCCTCTTTGCCACTGCAATACAAATAAATAGTGCATTGCATTCAAATACACCAACCTCGGCATTCAGATGATGAAATGCCATACTTTCCCATTCATAATCAGCTTTTTTTGAAGGTCAAACATTTCTTTGCTCGAATTTGTGAAAACTATACACCAAAATCTAGAGAAATGTATTAAGTATCTGGAAGTTTGAGCTAAAATAATCTAGCTGTTAATTTTTTAATGCCAAAATTATTTAAAAAGTTTTTGTGTCATTAAAATTGATGAGAATTACAGTTTTTATTGTTTAAACCATAAAACTGTATACAAACAAATTATATGTTGGCATCTAGGGCCTACTAATGATTTTATGAATGATTGGACGGACATTTAAACATCAAAAAGTAGTAGGCTAGGCTAGTTAAAGTGATACTACGTTTTGGGATGAATATATAATTTAAGTTCTCGAAAAGGTCAATATTAGTCTATATGGCCCTATTCATCAGTTACGTCTCAGTTAGCTTTAGCTTACCTGGTGTCATAAAGTTACACAGAATCTCTGTAAAATTGGAAAATTCATAAAAATAAGTAGGCCTAATCATTGAAAAACGCTTAATTCTGATAATAAGCGTTTTTCAATGGTGAATTGCATATTCATGGATAATTACAAAATTTTTTGGATTTATCAGATAATATAAGGATCCTGTTCTGTTATATATCTACTGGCTTTTATTCGCCAAGTTTAAAATTCTTAAATTTTATGTTACTTCTTTTAAGACGTAGTATCACTTTAAGAAAAAGGTTTTTCAGAACTAAAGAATTAAGAACACTTTGACTTTAGATTTATTTCATGTTTTAGGAGACTAGATCTACCTATTGTTCAGTTTCTTTGAAAGATTTGTACAATTATTTCGAAAAAGCTATACTAAAAGAAAAGACTGGCTTTTTGTTTACAGTAGTTATTCGCCCCTGTCAAAATACGTGTCATGTAGAAAGAAAACTCACGATCGCATTTTGATCCTGACTACATAAAACTTTCAAGCCGGGATCTGGGATTTCGAGTTTAGTAGACTCCATCTCCTAGTCATCATATCGATTGCTTGTCTCACGAACACGTGATATTCACATAAAATGTCGGCCGTGTTTATTAGCATGGCAAATCGTGTTTCGTCTTGTTAATTTTGCAAGGAAGTATTTCCAATACAGCGTTCTTAAGGGTTGCTTAGTAATAATATTGGCGTAAACTTTGACAACATTTTAAAAAGAAAGCTTAGCTCGAAAGTCTTATAGTATAGACCTACTTTGAAGAATGTGACATTGTGGTGAAAAAGGGTGTTGCCTTTTACTGTAAAGAGTGTTGCCTGCCTAGTTAATTGACTCATTTCTTTTTTCGGAATCGGAGTAGTTTGTTGTCCACGTCGTTCAGTATTCAGTGTAAGAGTTAATAATTCTTATAATGGAGACATTACCAGCTACCTGGGACATGTATGATTTGTTTCAAAGTTTCTTGAGAACACCGACTTACCATTTGATAGTTGAAGTTTGCTTGGTTCTTCTCATCATCAAACTCATATTTTCCAAAAGTTATAAACCAGAGAAAACAGTTTTATCAGAGAAAGAAAAGGATGAATTGATAGCAGAATGGACCCCAGAACCACTTGTACCAGACATTCCTGAAGACCATCCAATCATTAAGTTAATGGAGAAAAACATTGTTACTGGACCACCAGGAAAATATATCAATATTCGAAATAAATCCTGCATAAACATGGCTACAATGAATTTTCTTGGAATGATATCTAATAAGACAATTGAAGAGGAAGCTGTCCGTTGTATTAAGAAATATGGAGTTGGATCATGTGGGCCAAGAGGTTTTTATGGAACTATGGATGTTCATCTTGAACTTGAAAGTCATTTGGCTAAATTCATGAATTGTGAAGAGGCCATTATCTATTCCTATGGTTTCGCTACTATATCGAGTGCAATTCCAGCCTACTCCAAGCGTGGTGACATAATATATTGCGATGAAGGTGTTAGTTTTGCTATCCAAAAAGGTCTTGCAGCGTCTAGAAGTGAAATTCGCTTTTTTAAGCACAATGATACTGAGGACTTGGAAAGATTGTTGATTGAACAACAGCAAAAGGACAAAAAGAACCCAAAGAAAGCAAAAGTAACTCGGAGATTTATAGTCATTGAAGGTTTATATCTGAATTATGGGGATATCTGTCCACTTCCTAAAATTGTCGAGCTGAAATGGAAATATAAAGTAAGAATTTTTATGGAGGAGAGCTTCTCATTTGGCGTGTTGGGGTCAAGTGGTAAAGGTGTTACTGAGTATTATGGAATAGATATAGATGAAATAGACTTGATTGCTGCATCTTTAGAGAATGCAATAAGCTCAATTGGAGGATTTTGTGTTGGTAAAAAATATGTGATTGACCATCAAAGACTTTCAGGTCTTGGCTATTGCTTCTCAGCATCCCAGCCTCCTCTTTTGGCTGCAGCTGCTACTCAAGCTCTTGGAATTCTGGAAAAGGATCCAGGACTAGTGACACAATTGAAGGAGAACTGTTTGAGGGTTCATGAAGGGTTGAATAAAATTGAAGGTGTTCAGATTGTGGGATTGCCTTTTTCTCCTGTCAAACACATCAGACTTGTAGAACCCTCTGATGATCGTGATCTAGATATCCAAACCTTAGAATTGGTTGCTGACAGGTCTATTGAGAATGGTGTTGCTTGTACAGTGGCAAGGTATTTGGAGAAAGAAGAAAAGTTTTTGCCGCCTCCCAGTATTCGAATTGCTGTTAATTGTCAATTAAATTCTACTGAGATTGATAGAGTTGTTACAGTCCTAAATGACAGTTTCAATCAAGTATTTTCACTGTAATCAAATCATAATATTTAATACTTTTCTAAAGCTTATCTATTTTATTCTCAATTAAAATTGTTAAATGACATTTTCTTGTTCTTAACAAACCCTGATAACAAACTCTTTACTATTATAGCTGGTTATGCGCCCCATTTGCTCATTTGAGACATAGACTAGCTTCATGAATTTATATGAAAGTGACTTGACTTCTTTATTTAAGCAAACTGTATCAACTCGCTTGAGCATCAGCAGGTCACCTAAAATGACTATCTGCATTTACTGAGCAAGATGCTGGTAACAATGATATTTTTGTCTTTATTCCTTTTACTTCAGACATATGCTTTAAAACTAGTATTATTAACTTGCTACCAATGTTGCCTGCAATCTTGAATCTCAAACATATCGTACTAAAGTGCTGTGAGTCACAGATACAGGCATTAGCAAATCTCAAAATTAATTGAATTGTAGGCAAATTGTTGTAGGCGCATCACTTACATTAATCAAAAACTTTACAGTACATGTACAACTTTGATCGGTTTTGATGCAAGTTGCTAAAACAAAAAGTCACCAAATTGGTTAATCCAATGCAGATATCACAGAAGAAGTATAGTCCAGCAAGAGCAGAGATGTGTGCACATTAACACAAGGTTTCAACTTTATATTGATGTATAAAAAATCACAATTTAAAGGGGTATTCGGCTTTTTGGTACAAAACAAAGTTATGTCAACAACGTAAATTATAACTGAAAATATTTCTAAGGTATGCTATTTATATCTATGTATCTTCTTGATCAAACTGAATTTGTTTTAAAAGGGTTAATTAAAAACAGAGTACTAATTGGTACTGTTTATCCTAGTTTTGGTGTTTGTCTTCATAATGGCTTGATATTATTAGTTGAAACCTTAAGAATACGTAGGAGACATATTTCTCTACAATAAGGCGTTTATTTTACTCAAATCTGTACAGTAGTTTTCTAACAGCTTCCAAAACGCATAACTAACTTTAAAACCTTAAGTAATGTTTTAAAATAATTTTGGTGTTTAAATATTAGGTTAAAGATATGTTAGAGGGCATATTTCTCTACATTTTGATGTATAGTTATTATGAATTTGAGCAAAAAAAAATTTCAGCCTTCATAAAATGGGGAATGTCCCTTTAAGTCTTATTCTATTTCAATTCCTTCCACTTTCATAAAAGATAGCTTGCCATGAAATTTAGTGTATGCCCACTGGCATCTTCAGATATTCAAACATGAGTCATACACTTCTTTCAAACTTTACTTCCAGCAAAGGTTGAGGTAAGTTGAATTTTAAATGCCTATTCTTCATCAGTGATGCAAGTTGAAGGTGCGAACTTGGAAATTATTTTGTTGAGAAGCAATAAACTGAATTTCCAGTGCACCCCAAATTTCAGCACTTTTGGCAGCTGAAATTGTCAAAATATAGACTAACAAAATTTCTGTCACTAAGCCATGTCCCGATGATGCTGGTGTTCATTAGCAGAAACTGAAACTAAAAAGCCCAGCAATATACAGTAATTTATTTAGGAAAACAATAATGCATGTATATCAATAATATACTATAATTTATTAACCACAATTTTCTATGCACTTGAAAAAATTAACTCTTCAATTACATCTACAATTCAAAAAGTTCCCATGCATTTATATTTTCTTAATATAAGAAACAAGAAATATAAGTTTGCAAATATAATTAGCAAAGATGAAATCACAATCATTTGAAATAAAGATGCTTTATTTAAAACAAACAATAAATGTATCCTGTTTGTCTTCACACTTGACTGATTCTAGTTGCACATCATTGACAGTAACTAGCCAAGTTACAGATTCTTTTACTTCTAAATCAAGCTATGGTATTAGTTCAATTCAATGTTCCAACAAAACAAACACTTTCAACAACACTTTAATAGAACAAAGTCTTCATTAACTCAAGTTTATATATTCATAAGATTCCCATCAATTTTTCTACAGTTTCAAGACAAGACACAACTGAAATAAATGTCTGTGTCAGGAAAACATAATGGTCATTTTGTATGAAATATTGCCTTCATGTAATTAAAATTTTACCAATTCATCCACGGTAAATAACCAATCAAACATCTATAGTCACTTTCATTCTCCGTAGCTTTGGTTTGCGTTTTTGTTTGCGAGGTTTTCTATTGTTCTTCATGGTAAAACTAATACACTAAAAATATAATAAAAATAACATCCATTAGATTTACTGCATATTTACAAATCAAACGTTAAAAATGCCTGTGTTAATAAGCTAATTTAGAAAGAACTATTATCCAGCATATTTATTACCATGATCTCTAACAAAATGCATGAAAAACAATGTTATCAATTTGCTTAAAGATGGGTTCCCTTATTTTCATTTATGAAAATGCAAATACTTATATGAATAATAGTAAATGTTCTAATGACTTGGAAAAATACCAGTTTGTCTCACATGTCCATAATTAATTCATAATTAGCTAAATTAGAAGAGAATTACAAGCAGAATATCAATGAGTGATCGATCAAGAAAGGTCAAAAAGTCTTTTTTTTGTTTATGTACATACATGGACATTTATGATTTTGCAATAATGATATGATTAAGAATACATGATTATTCATTACAAACACCAATTAATCAAACAGTTTGCTTAATTTGACACTAAAAATATTGAAACCCATCTTTAAGAATATTCAATTTTTTATTTGTTGTAACAAATAAATTTTGTTTACCTTTTCATCAAAATATTCCTGAAGTTTCTCCATGGAACATTTAATACCATTTTCAGTCATTCTCTTTTTAAAAATATCTATTTCAAGAGGCTGTAAATCAAAGAGTAAGTTTATAAAGGGATTTATAATTACTTAAAAAATATGAAGATATTGGACCTCAGGATTAATCAGAATACTTCAAACAAGCAGAGCAATGGCAGCTCCACTTCTTCTTACAAATAGTTTGCAGTGGTATAAACTCACCTACACAAACAGATATAACAAAAGTTGAAATGTACCTTGTCCTACACAACAGGTTTTTATATTCAAAGCTTTTAGACATTTACAATATACATGTACTTACTATATACTGCAGTGTGTCAATGTGAATATCAGTATTACTCTTGATATATTCTGTTAACTTCTTATGTAATTCACTCTTGCTACACTATAAATAGAATTATATTTCTTTAAAATGTAGCTTTCCAGGAAAGGTAAACATACTATACTTTCATTGACAGCTTTGTTTGATTTGGAAGAAGGGCAAACACAACAACCATGAATAAAAATTATGAATGTATAAGAAAACGCAAATCTCAACCTGACCCAGTAAAATGTCAAATGATTGCAGACTATATTATTCAATGATCTGTTAAATAGTCTGTAGTGTCATACACAAATCTCTTTTATTTAGTAGCTTTTATATTGAGATTTATACTGATACATAAACTAAATGTTAAATTTGAAATGAAGTTTGAAGTCCAACTCTAGTTTTAGCTAATGAAAATAGATAAAATCGATGTACATCTTAACATAAATCATATAGCTTTATAAATTATACCTGGTGTTGGTTCAGATCTAAACCAGCACTTAAAATCTCTTTTGTAAAACATTTTCTTAAGACACTTTGTACTTGATTGAAGATAGCTTGCCAGGCAAGGTAATATACGCCCACTGGCAGCTTTGATTTTGAATAAAAATAGTTAGCAGTACAGTAACAATCACCAGTATGAAATATTCAACCTTCAGTCATACACTTCTTTTGAACTCTTTAGGGCAATACTGAATAATATTGATCAATTTTTAGCTCCTGAAAACTCTAGAAGGCAAATATTCAATCTTCAGCGCAGGACTGTTTTGTCAAAATCCAGTAAGAATCATGCCTCTTAGTGTTTAAGAGCTAAATTTGAATGCGTTGTGGGCGTATAAAAATATTATATTAGGCACATTTCTATATTTCATCCTAACAAAATTGGTTAAACGTGAGCTTGTCACATAACAGAGAAAAACTTCCTACATAAAGATAGCTTGCCAGGCAAGGTAATATATGCCCACTTTGAACATAAATATTTAGCAGTACAGTAACAATCACCAGTATGAAATATTCAACCTTCAGTCATACACTTCTGTTGAACTCTTTAGCACAACACTAAATAATATTGAGTATGAGTTATTGCTCTAGTTCTTGAAAACGTGTTCAATCTTTAGCTCATGAAAACTCTAGAAGGCAAATATTCAATCTTCAGGGCTGAATAATAAGAGCTAAATTTGAAAGCGGTTTCAAGAACAAGGGCAATAACTCATACTAAATATTTTTCAATTCTTCTGATTTTCAATAGGGTTCATCCTTGGGTGATTACGAACATTCACACCAAGTTTCATCAAATTGATTACGTGCTAAAAATTGAACGCGTTTTCAATAGCAAGGGCAATAACTCGATATTTCTGATTTTCAATAGGGTTTATCCTTGGGTGATAACAAACACTCATACCAAATTTCGTCAAAATCCGTCAAGAATTGTCCATTCTAGAATGTTTACAAGCTAAAATTTTAACGCGTTTTCAAGAACAAGGGCAATAACTCATACTAAATATTTTTCAATTTTTCTGTTTTTCAATACGGTTTATCCATGGGTGATAACCAACTCTCATGCTAAGTTTCGTCAAAATCCGTCAAGAATTGTGCCTTCTAGAGTGTTTACAAACTAAAAATTGACCGCCTTTTCAAGAACAAGGGCAATAACTTATACTAGATATTTTTCAATTTTTCTGATTTTTGATAGGGTTTATCCTTGAGTGATTACAAACACTCACACCCAGTTTCGTCAAAATCCATCAAGAATTATGCCTTCTTGAGTGTTTACAAGCTAAAATTGAACGGGTTTTCAAGAACAAGGGCAATAACTGATACTAAATATTTTTCAATTTTTCTGATTTTCGATAGGGTTTATCCTTGGGCGATAACGAACACTCATACCAAGTTTCATCAAAATCCGACATGAATTGCACCTTCTAGAGTGTTTACGAGCATTTCAAGAACAAGGGCAATAACTCATAGTAAATATTTTTCGATTCGTCTGATTTTCAATAGGGTTCATCCTTGGGTGATTACAAACAACCATACCAAGTTTCATCGAAATCAGTCAAGAATTGTGCCTTGTAGAGTGTTTACGAGCAATTGTGGATGGACCTACGGAATGAGGTGACGCCAATATACGCCCCCCATTTCATGTGGGCGTATAAAAATGAATGGAAAAGAATTCTGCCTAAATCCCTGTCTCTCAAACATGTTTAAACTTGAAACCAATTCCAATAAGTATTACATTAGCAATTCAAATTTATCAGAAAAAGGGACATAATTCTGAAAACTTGTAAACTACAAATTTCAAAGATTTCAGTTAAAGGAGCAGTTGATGTGAAATTTGATGAATATAAAACATCGACAATTCATTACAAAATTAATATATCTGATTATGAAACACATTCTTCCACCAGATTATTATATAAAAAATTAAAATAAACTTGCAAATGACCAATTATTTTTATTACTAAAAGTGTCTACCTATATGAGAATGTTCTTGCCATTTTTCATCAAGCAATACTGTGACAGCATGTCCCTGATATCATAAAAGCGCGTACACTAGCCATGCAAACTAGCCATGCGTACCGCTGTGGGCATAAACAGTTCTTTGTCACAAATTAAAATCTTGTCAAAAGTTTCACCGACCTGCATACAAGGAGAAATAAAAATCTCCAGTCGGTCATAATCCTTTGATGATCATGCAAATTGAAATGAAAACAATCATCTCTATTGTGCCTACAAGCAAAATTTGACACACTTTAACTAAGTCAAGGCCAATAACTCTGAAAACGATCATCTGATTGCTACCAATTTCGAAGTTGACTGAGAACTCGTCAATATATACATGCATGCCGAGTTTCATCACAATCTCTACCATGTCTACAAGCCAGATTAGACACGTTTTTAGTAAATCAAGTGCAATAACTCTCAAATCCTTTTTACAATTAATACCAAATTTGAGACAAAGATCTCATCAATACATACATGCATACCAAGTTTCATCAATATCAAATAAAAACTGTAGCCCTATGCCTAAATACAAGCAAAATTTGACACATTTCTTTGTCAATGGCAATTAACACAATTCATCCAAGATAGCTTGCGAGGCAAGGCAACATACGGCCACTGGCAGCTGTCAGAAATGATAAAACAGTCTTTAGAGACTAAAGTACGAATTTTTTCATATTGAAGAAATTTTATTAGTTTGAATTCAATTACATATATAAATATGCCAGTTATTTATGATGAGTAATTCTACAAAATTTTTTAAAATCAATATCAACAAGTCAAATACAACAAACAATTAAATCACACAGCTCTAATCAAGGGCAAAAAACAACTTTTGAGGCGTGTTTACAAAGTCAATGGCAATAACTCAAAAAAGGTTCATCAAAAATATCTCAAGTTAGAACTTGTCCGAGATCTTATCAATTCCAATGATCACACCAAGTTTCATCAAAATCGGTTAAAACTGTAGCTTCTATTATGCCCACGAACAAATTTTGACACGTTTTTTTCAAGGACAATAACTCAAAAACATTTCATCGAAAATGCGTCAAGTTAGAACTTGTCCGAGATCTTATCAATTTCAATGATCACACCCAGTTTCATCAGAATCGGTTGAAAACTGTAGCATCAATCCTGCTCACAAACTATGTTTATCAAATTTCGACACGTTTTAACAAAGTCAAGGGCAATAACTCAAAAACCGTTCATCGAAAATGTGTTAAGTTAGAACTTGTCCGAGATCTTATCAATTCCAATGATCACACCAAGTTTAATCAGAATCGGTTGAAAACTGTAGTTTCAATCCTGCTAACGAACTATTTTAACAAATTTTGAATGCGTTTTAACAAAGTCGAAGGGCAATATCTCAAAAACCGTTCATTGAAAATATGTCAAATTCACACTGGACCGAGATCTTAATATAAGCATGCATACCAACTTTCATCAACATGAGATAAAAACAGTAGCCTCTATCATGTTTACAAGTGATGTGAACGAAAGGAAAAACAAAGATTATGATTTCATGTGATTTTAATTAAATGTGGTGTTATGACTTATATCGATGAAGGAAATGAAATGAATGGAGTTTTATTTATATTGATGAGAAGTTGGTCAATTTTCACCCTTGATATTAGGGCTGTGTGATTTAAAAATTTGATGTATTTGGGTTATTGATATTGATTTTAAAACAATTTGTGGAATTACTCAGCATAAATAACTGCCAGTAAATATATATATCATTGAATTCAAACTAATAAAATTTCTTTAATATGAGAAAATTTGTACTTTAGTCACTAAAGACTGTTTTATCACTTCTGACAGCTGCTAATGGGCGTATGTTACCTTGCATGGTAAACTATCTTTATTAATTATAACTGATGATTCATCCTTACACAAGTGTTCACTTAAGAAGACAAAAATCTCAGTGAAATTGTTAATTATCACGCAAAAATGATTCTTATCCAAAATATAAAGATTAAGACATATTTTAAGTTATTGTCCTTTACCTCTACTCTTGAATTGATCTCGACATCGTCAGACATTTGTACTTGTGCAATATAGTTTTGTCACTTTTGCAAAATTGATAGTGTGGGATGCATACTTATTTAACCACTGGTCACTATTAAACACAAATATTAGCCATAGGATGAGGATACTCTGAGACGTCCATTCCTTTAATTAACAAGTACATGAAAAATCTATAAAATCTATTGAAATACTGACCTTTGGACCGTCTGATTCATCATCATCATCATCTCGCACAGCCAGAATACTTTCTTCTGGTAAATCACTATGTAAAAAAAAATATAGATTTATTCAAAATAAATAACTGGAAAATCAAAAAAAAGATAGCCATGCAAACCAAGTGGACAACATTATGCTTCCATACTACATGCTGGCATATAAAAAACAAAAGAATGCATAAAGAATTGTTGCCTGAAGAGTGAGCTAATGGAGTGAATATGTTAAGATGGAAACAACATTTTCGTGAAAAATTATCAGATCCTCACTAAAATCAATAGGGATCTTCTTCATAATGACATTGACCCACAAAATAAAAATCAAAAGAATCCATAAAGAATTGTTGCCTGTAGAGTGAGCACGAGTTGCACAAAATAGTTAATAGAGTGAAAACGCTAAGTCGGACACAATATTTCTATGAAAAATTATCAGATCATCAGGAAAATTAGTAGGGATTATCTTCATAATGACAATGACGAACAAAATAAAAAGAATCTGTAAAGAATTGTAGCCTGTAGGGTGAGCACAAGCCAAATGTGAACGAACGGACTGACGGGATGGTTATAATATAAGCTATATATAGTATTTATGGGCGTATAAAGATCAGGAAAAAGGTACCTAACAATTTCTTTCAGAGTAACTCAATGGTTGAGAATTTCACTATCACGTGACATGTTAACTAAAAGTTATTACTAGTTTCTTAGTAAGATGATATCCAGTAAAATTTTCGTTGTTACCAATAAGAAATAAATATATATCAGTAGTCATACCTAATATCAGAATTCTGTGAGGATGACAGCTGATCATCACTACTGCCCTCTAGTGGGAAATTTATTGTCTGTATTGGCGGCTTGGTAATTTTCTTAGAGGAAGGTTTTTTAACAGTTTTTGTTTGTTTGGCAGGTGCTTTCTTGGTTCCTCTTGTAGACTTTTTGCTTTTTATCTCCTTTTCTTGTATCTTTTCTACTTTCTGCTTCATTAAATTCAATTTTTCTGCATCAATTTCACAGTCTGAGTCGGTTTCATCTGAAATGTGAAATTTCTCAAATTTAAGATTAAAATTTAAACATTCTGTTTCAAACACAATTTTGAATTTTGAATTCATACGCAACACATGGTGCTTGGAATCAATCTATTGCCAATTCAGATAATTGGTCAATGTAACCTATAAAGTTACACTTAGAGTGGTTTTTTTTATTGACAACGCTGGATTAACTATCAACAGGACAAGCAGCAGTTTCATTGTCTTCTACTCTGTTAGTATGACACTGTCAATGCTTATAATAGTGTAATATGTTAATATTAGATTGCCTTGATGTTCAATACACTTTCAATATACTAATATATCACTGGTCTTAAAATAGAACAACCTCTCACTAAAAATGATAGTGGTCAAGTCCGAACATTGGTCAGTGAGAAGTCAGGTATTAGGTATTTTAATGACTAGGTGTACTAGTTTATTGGAATCTGATTATTTTCTGGGCATCTTATTTTATACCATGTTTGGATGTGGATACATTATCATCAGTCACTGTAAAGAAAAATTGAATAGCAAAAAAATGCTACATGTAGAAGCAAACTATTTCCACAATATATTTCATTCTACTTACATTGATGTGTTTCATGATATATTGTAGAGAGAACATCTTTCATACGTTTCTTACAGGCAGGACGTAAACCATATTTATTTATCTGTTTCTGAAAATATATTCTAAATCTAAATACAATTTCAGATAGAGATGGAAGCAAACAAAAACTGGGCACTACTTACATATGAATATAATATAAAATATTTACAGAACCAATGATTGTTCTTCAATATATCCAATATATATATAATTATAACTTAATAAACACTGATAACTATATCTTGATATCATTATGAACCAATAAACCCTGATAACTTTATCTTAATATCATTATGAACCAATAAACACTGATAACTTTATCCTGATATCATTATGACCCAATAAACACTGATAACTTTATCTTGATATCATTATGACCCTATAAACACTGACAACCTTATCTTGGTATCATTATGACCCAATAAACACTGATAACTTTATCTTGATATCATTATGACCGAATAAACACTGAAAACTTTATCTTGATATCATTATGACCCAATAAACACTGAAAACTTTATCTTGATATCATTATGACCCAATAAACACTGATAACTTTATCTTGATATCAATATGACCCAATAAACACTGATAACTTTATCTTGATATCATTATGACCCAATAAACACTGAAAACTTTATCTTGATATCATTATGACCCAATAAACCCTGAAAACTTTATCTTGATATCATTATGACCCAATAAACACTGATAACTTTAGCTTGATATCATTATGACCCAATAAACCTTGATAACTTTATCTTGATATCATTATGACCCAATAAACCTTGATAACTTTATCTTGATATCATTATGAACCAAGAACACTGATAACTTTATCTTGATATCATTATGACCCAATAAACACTGACAACTTTATTTTGATGTCATTATGACCCAATAAACACTGAAAACTTTATCTTGATATCATTATGACCCAATAAACCTTGATAACTTTATTTTGATGTCATTATGACCCAATAAACACTGAAAACTTTATCTTGATATCATTATGACCCAATAAACCTTGATAACTTTATCTTGATATCATTATGACCCAATAAACACTGACAACTTTATTTTGATGTCATTATGACCCAATAAACACTGAAAACTTTATCTTGATATCATTATGACCCAATAAACACTAACTTTATGATTGACCGGTCATTGTAAATATCTAGAATGATTGTGGATCTTGTTATCATTATGGGGAAATAGACTCTGGTTTATCATGTGACAAGACAAATTATTCGGAGTAGCGGGTTATCAACATCTCGTCACATGATAAACCAGCGTTTATTTCTCCATAACGATAACAATGTCCACATTCATTCCTTAAATACATAAGTAATCAACATTTTTCTGAACAGTAATGAAATAAATATACCCTGTGATATTGTTTTTTTCAGTCAGACATGTATCTGCAAGTTTTAACCCTCTAGTATAAGGCATGTTAGAAGTTAAAATACCTGTAATTGAGGTGTATTCATGGCATCATAGTTAGGCATTGGAGTAAACGGCGAGGGAGCCACCCATGGTTTCTTTGCCCTCCTCTTCTTAGCACTTTCAGATAAAGTTGGTGTTTTAAAATTAGTCTGAAAAAAAATCAAAAGGTTATTTCTAAGATTCGGGAGTTCTTCCCTTCACTTAAAAATTGATTATATATCCTTCAGATTTTTATTTATATCAATATATAATATTACATATTATGTAAGTTTTTTTTTGGTCAAATTAAAATAAAATACCTGAATAATTTCTTCATCTCCACGTTCATTCAAAGCATCGTCAAAGTCATCTTGAGGTATAAATATGTCATTGTTGCCATCAACATTTATTTCACTTTCTGGGTCTGCTGCACTCTTTTCCATAGAAGTCTACGAATATAAGAACAGTAGTAGTAGTCATAATTTGTTTAACAGACCTATCAATTCTGCTCATGACTTTACTAATTAAAGTATCAGAGTATTTGAGGTGTAGATTTCAGCAATGAAACTGGAATATAACTTGTCTTAGTCACACATAGAGATTCATTCCTGGATGTACATTTCTTTGACCAATAGCTAGCAGGGGTTGAAAACTTAAGACGTGTATGCAAAGAAAATCCCAGTATACCATGTTTTAAAATCTATTCAGAGTAAAGAAAGTTCACTCAGTATAAAGAAGATTTGGGTCAATCAAATCAATGAAACCAATAGAAAAAGAAAACAGTTCACAATCAGTAAATTTAGTACAGTAGTGAACACATCTGTTAGATTTGGGAAAAGAGAACACAGCTGATCCTTGAGTTAACATCAATAACAAGATCAATTATATATTGCTATTGGTAGACCTAGCCAGTTTTGAGAAGAAGAAAATAATTCCTTGTTATTTTACATATTGACATTCCAAAGCTTCACTTAAAAACATTTAGACAACAAATCGTACTAAGCTTTAAAAATATAAAATAATTCTTGGTTTTCCCCAATTAGTACTGGCATGTTAACAGAGACAGAGGACAATTATCCATTGGTAAAAAATTGGCTAATAACAAATTTGACTTGACTTGATATGACTGTATCACCATATCAGTTAGCACTCTAATATAATTAAAGGTAAATTTTGTTTAGGTTGAAAAGTATTTTTGCTCAAATTTATATACATACTCTACATCAAAATCTAGACAAATGTGTTCTTTAACATATATGAAAGTTTTAAAGATGGGTTTCCTTGTTTTATGTAAATAGAATATTTAGGAAATATTTTCAGGTATAATTTATGTTTTTTATAATGAAAATTTTGCCCCATTAATCTTAATTTCAAGATTAAGTCAACAACTGTGAAATCGTACCTTATAAGGACTCCCTTCTTACTGTACCTGAACTTGAATAGAAGTTTCTGAGGGTCAACCACCAGTATTCTGAAGAGTATTTACCTGGTTGATCGTGATTTTCTCATGCTGTATTCTTGACAGACATTTTGCTCTCCTTCACTGAAGAGTTCATCATCACTCTCAAACAAGTTGGCACTTAAATCTGTGACAGCCATTGTACAAGTTGTTATAACAGAATAATTTAGAATATTCAAATCAACCTTGCCTTTTTGACATCCATCTTGTTCAGTGTGACTCACCGAATTTGAAAAGTCCTCTGAAATATCATCTGTTACATCCTTGGGTAATGAATATGAATTGCACTGTTCCCGAAGATAGTTGTCTTGAAAGCTTGATTGGCTGTTAGAGTTACTTCTCCGCCTTTTGTCCACAATATCTAAAATGCTGCAGTTGTCCTCACTATCTGAGCATGTGTCATCTGTCTTAGGAATCACACAGCAATCCATACTTCCACTGACAGCCTTAAAATCTAACGGGTTCGATTTACATACACTAATTTCTTCATTTTTAGTGTCTCTATCACTATCGCAATCATCTGATTCACCAACAACACAATTTGGAGGCATACTTCCACAGGGTGTCTCATCACCACAAGTACCATCTTTTGGTTCAATTTTTTTTTGGGTTGTGTCTATTTCCTCATTCAAATTTTCAGAATTGTCACTCAAAATATCATTTGCTTCTACGTTGTTTAGAAGATCATAAGAATTCTGCCTTTTGATCTGTTCACGCTGGGTATAAAACATTTCCCTCCAATCATCTTCTTCACGGTCATCTTGACCTTTGACCTCACCACCTTCTGAATGACCTTTTACTCCTTCATCTTCACTGCCAAATTCTGATGAGGAGCTCCAGAGGTTTTCAAGAACATCCAAACCGTTCTCCTCTTCTTCCTCTGTGTCCTTGGTTCCTGGATGTTCTTGTCTAGATTTCATGACTGTCTGACAAATATTTTCCAGTTCATCCAAACCAAGGCTAAAAAAACAAAGCAGTATAAAGGACTATTTTGATGACATTATTCAATATCTAAATTAACTAGAATCACATAACTCTGGCTTTTATTTTAGAGGAATATACTATACTATGTGGCTTCATAATAATGAGTGCAATCACTTTGCAATTCATTAAATTCCTTTTTCTAAGAAAAGTCAAATTATTTCAAATGTCAAAAAATGTTTTGATTTGTGACTTACCTCGAAGATAGGTGTATGACACCTTCTAAGCACCCAGGATTTAACAGGACAGAACCTGAATAAATATATTTCAATACTGTAAGCACAACATCACTGGGTGTACTGGATAAATCTAACTGATTTCTATCTGTTACTTTCTATAAACAGAATTTTAGGATGATAAAAATACATATAATACTTAACATTAAGGTTTGAGTGTACTCCATGCTTTGATTAACCTTGACAAAATGCTTAAATGAAAAAAAAATTTAAAAACCCTTTTAACAGCAGTCAGTTGATTGACCACATAGATGGGTTTTCCTTAATTTTAATATTCCTAAATTCTTAATCATTACATTATATTCTTATTGATTATAATCAAAAGTCTTAACCAATCATAAATGTCCATGTATGTACAGTCTGGATATACAAAAAAAGACCTTTTGACCTTTCTTGATCGGTCACTCGTTGGTATTCTGCTAGTAATTCTCTTCTAATTTAGCTAATTATGAATTAATTATGCACATGTGTCATTAGAACACCTCTACTTTCTATTCATATAAGTATAATAAAGGAACCTGTCTTTAATACAAGTTTTACTGTCCACTAATTTTCAAAATCAGAAATGATTGTCACAAACCTTGTAAATGTCACCCTCCAGAAAACAATCCTTTGGATTTTAAGATATTGATCATATGAAGCTCTTCATATTTACCTGTAACATTTGAGGGCATCTGGAACGCAGAAATATTTTATGAGCTGGGATAGGTCTATTAGAAGTTACTATAGTAACATCACTGTCAGTAGGGCTATCCACCATATTTAATAAAGATTGTTGTAATGATACCACACATGGTGTTAAAATTTCTTTCTGGAATAAAACATTTCAAGAAATGTATTTGCAAATTCCAAGTCACTAGCAGTGAAATGAGCTTGAAAATGTAAATTTGAACAGAAAATCTCAGACCTCATGCATGTGGCACCAATATCAAATCAATCTTCAATCCTCACAACCGATAATCGAATGCATAAATAAACCAAATGGTCATTAAGTAAGCTAAGTTTAATAAATCTCATCTAACATGTATTTCAATTGGTTCCTCTGGACAAAATCCACTGTTGTGTAAATCATCATTCTGTTGTTGAATCATTGAATATTCCAGATGGCTGCCAGAGCCGTCTGCTTCAGCTGCTAACTCAGCCAATAGAACTGCTGTTTGTGTGACCACAGGAGAGGAGGAAAGCGGTAGTTCAGATTTCAATGTTGTGTTCACTTGGTTTTTCTTCTGGTCAACAGACTGTTGGTATTCTAAGCTCTTTTGCTGATTCACCAAAATTTCTTTCTGGAAATGAAGCAAAAACCTGGGTGTGTCTATTGAATAATTCTGGGTAAATGCTTTGAATAGATAAAATATCATATAATTTAACAACTGTTATATGAAATAAACTAATGAACAAAGGACTAATCACTCTAATAATCACAACAAGCAAAGGATTCATGATCCAGACTTACCTCCAATTCCTCTGAATTGCGTCTGCCTGGAATGGTAGACATTCTCCGCAGCTTACTTCCTGCCTTAACTGTTGCTTTGGAAACAGAAGGCATCAAGGCAGAGACATAAAATTTATCAATTCCATTTTCATCTTTATCAGAAAGCCCACTTTCTGTCCACAACCTTGGCTACAAACGAAGAAATTATTGTGAGATATGCTCCATATATTCCCCGC